>NW_003852411.1:13678597-13697627 GCF_000181295.1 Otolemur garnettii
AGGAGTTGGAGGTTGCTGTGAGCTGTAATGCCACAGCACTCTACCCAGGGGGACAGCTTGAGGCTCTGTCTCAAAAAAAAAAAAAAAAAAAGATTTCAGTACTGACCAGATAATACCATAAATACATCATAAAATATATATCTATATGACAGATCATAAAATATGTTTAACTTTTTGATTATTTAAAACCAAATATGTTAATTTTACTCCTTTAATAGTTTTCTAAGCAAACTGAGAGGTGTAAAGAAGTTGACTTCATTTTTCCATACTACCTTGGTTTGCAATGAATGATCACACCAAAAAATAACTACATACTTTTTTTGCTTCTTATTATGCTAGAAAGTATAGTACTTAATTCAAAAGTATATTTAACTTCCTAGGGAGGCTCAAGCAGGAAAATTACTCAAGCTCAGGAGTTTAAGGCCATTGTGGGCAATATATTAAGACCATGTCTTTTTAGAAAAAAAAAGAAAAAAGTATATTTAACACTCAACATTCAACCCTCATCTATGAAAATTTCCTTGATAGATCCCTGTGAGTAAAAATTTCTCTTTCTCTTCTGAACTTCCCTACCTATTTATGTAGAAGGATACTCGTTTCTCAATCAACCTGCCAGTCATTCTTTTTTTTTTTTCCAGACAGAGCCTCAAGCTGTTGCCCTGCGTAGAGTGCTGTGACATCATAGCTCACAGCAACCTCCAACTCCTGGGCTTACCTTGCCTCAGCCTCCCAAGTAGCTGAGACTACAGGCACCCGCCATGACGCCTATTTCTTATTTACTTATTTTTGGTCGTAGTTGTCATTGTTGTTTGGCAGGCCCAGGCTGGATTTGAAAACGCCAGCTCTGGTGTATGTGGCTGGTGCCTTAGCCACTTGAGCCACAGGTGCTGAGCCTCATTGTTTTTTCTACCTAGACCCTAAGCTCTTTGAGGGCAGTGTTTATATTCATCTTTATATCCCTTAGAACCTAGCATTGTCTAATAAATAATTGCTGGGGGAATAAACGTATAATTAATATATAACATGGAAGAACAAACTACTGATAAAAATGAAAAATACACTGTGTTCTATTTTAAGTAATGCAACACTTAAAGATGAAGATAATACCATTCTTCCTGTGTTTCATTTGCTCAGTAAACTATTTTCCTGAAATGGAATTGGCAAGATAACAGAAAAGTCAATTGCATGGTATTTTTTTCATGAATATCTCTTTTACAATTGTAGGCAATCCATTATTATAAGGTCTTCCACGGTAATAAACAAAACTCAAATTTCTTTGCCAATAAAACCAAAACACTAAAGGTTATTCAATCTGTGGTTTTTGCTTTTTACTATACTAAGAAATGAAAATTATTCATAAAATGTCAACTCAATAAAGAGGTCAAGAAAGCCATATATTAGAAACATAAATTTTTTGTTTTATTTCATTTTTTTTGAGGGTGGGAGGGAAAGGAGAGAAAAAAGGTAGGACAGGGCTGGGGTGGAGGGGAGCTCTATAGGTATAAATTTTAACTAATGTATTGTCTCAGTGAAACATTAAAAAGGAAATGTTTTACTATAGCCAAAAATGATATAATCACTTCAGAAAAATATGTTATAAAAGCAGAGTTCAGGTGGTTAACAGTAAGCAATGATATATAATGAAAAGTTTCTGTCTAAAAGCTAACTTTATTGAGAAGGATGACTGCTCTTTGGCAGGTGTTTAGTATCAGTAAAAAAGGGCTGACTACCTTTGCAAATCTTTGGAACATACAATAGTTCTTGATCACAAAGTAGCTAAGCTTCAAATGATTTTGCTGTCAGGTGTCTACTATGGCAAAGGACTACAAAATTAATCAGCTGCCTATTTATTAAGCTGGGGAGCTCAACATGATTGAAGGAGATCTACTAAAGCTTCAACATCATTGAAGGAGACCTAATTCTAAGGCTTTGGTAACATAAATGCTATTTAAAAGCTAGTTTTCACATTACTTTGCTCCAGAGATCAAAAAATAGTATACCACAGTGCCAGTGGTATAATGGAGAGCATAACTGCTTTCTAAAAAAATAGCACATAATAATAATTTTCCATTTTGGAAAATATTCTCCCATCTTGAGATTTCAGCATGATCCTCCAAACACTACTTTGCCATGATTGCCCTCTCCTCATCCCTACCACAAGCACAATTGCAACTGCCTCAAACAACAGATCAAGAAGTCTCTGAATGCTCCTAGGGTTATTCTCCTTGATAAATTTCTCAAAAGGCTACTGCAGCAGTTGACAAGGAAAGATAAAGCAACAATACAAACATTCTAAATGATTAATATTTTGGAGACTATGAAAATAACACAATTTGGAATAAAGGCAATAAATCCAACCATAAATTTGTTATTTAGGATTTTTAAAGCTTTAACCAAATCTGAAATAAGCACCCCAGAAACTGACTTGACTCTACAAATAGACTAGGATTAGCAGTTTTATCTACAGACATGGTTAAATTATTACTAATAGAATATATTCTTAGAGACTGGCAATGAAGGTCTTACTGAAACAGAAGAGCAAGAGATCAATGAAGACATTATGGTGAAAATATCTTTCCCTCAACACTTACCAACCATTCAAAAACATTTGGAAGCAGATATAAAATGTCAAATCAGTGATGAAAATTTATGAGAGATTATTATAATTTTGAATTCAAAGATCCCTGCAGCAATACCACATGCCTACACAGGCTCTTGAAAATTTTATTGGGAAATGAAGAAAGACTTTTTAGTGTAAATTTCAGTAAATTCATACTTGAAGAAGCCATAATTAGTCTATCCCATTTAAATCATACAAAAGGAATGTGCATATATTTGTAAATACTTGGTTTCACCTCCTTACACTTTTATAAATTTATTTTCATAATCAATTTGGGTATTTTGAAGTTATGAAATGGCTTTCTTATAATATAGTGCCAATATATAACCAAACCTACAGAAAGGGTTTCTTTTATACTTTTTGACCATTCTAAAACTAATTAAATGATATATTAGTGTCATATATAGAGCATTATTAAATTTGATGATGTGTAGTACACTGCCAAAAGATATCAAGATATAACTTACATTCAATCTGTGATTCAAATTCCTAAATTAAAATGGTAGTCAACAACATTTCTAATCTTTTTTCTATATTTCATGTGTTTCAAGGAAACTATAATAGACATGGGATAAACAGAGGATATAGAGCAGCAGTTCTCAACCCGTGGGTCACAACCCACAGGAACTGTATTAAAGGGCTGCGGCATTAGGAAGGTTGAGAACCACTGATACAGAGGCAAGGATAGAGAGCACAGCAGCTAATTTATAACTGTATACAATTAAATATATACCCCCAAAGTAAACTCTTCACATACATGTCATTTTACATGGTCAAAGCTGATAATACAACTGAGCTACATTTAAGTAGGAATAGCTTTCTTTAAACATCTTTAAAATATAATCCTTTGAAATATCCCATGAGAATTTCAGCCTTTCTGGTTGGCAGAGTAACTCATTCCTACACACAAGGCTAAAATTTCTCTGTTTGAATAAGCCAGAGAGCCAAAGATGACGTGTCAGAATTTATTTACCATTAATTGCTCTCTTAAGTTGACAGACATGTCTTTTCTTTAAGCATAAGAAAGGAGAAAACACTGCTCTGGGTACATGTGCAAATGGTACGTATTTTTAAAATAAGAAACCTATCTGTTTTAAAATCAGAAAAAATGTTTTACAAATACGAGCTACAATTAACTGACTTATAGGTAGATCTAACAATTCTGCTAAAATGCTACTGAATCCATAAAATATTTTCTTGTTTCAATCTAATCTAATGAAGTATATTAAAGATATTATTTGTTGCTGCTACTTTCAAGGTAACTAAACAAGAGATATTTATAAAAATGAATTACTTTTCATCCATGCGGCTTCTCATTTTCTTCAGTTTCTGCATAATGCTGCTTGTTTCACTGCTGGAAATTGAAATAGGAGAAGGACTGCGGGTCTCCAAGTCAGTTGGACCAGGACTAGTTGCCTTATTATCCTTTATGTTATCATCACTATGAGAGTCCTAAAAAAAAGAGGCAAAATTTTATTGGACTTTAAGAGGACCTTGAAGTTATCTTAAACAGTAAATTTATCCTTAGAACACTATAATGTAATGCTGAAATTAAAACATTACATACTTAAAAATAGTTAAAATAGAAAATTTTATGTTATGTACATTTTATCACTGTATAAATATATACACATATCTAAAGAATGAGCATATCATAACATGTAATAATCTAAGAACAGATGTAAGAAACCCGAAAAACTTCTGCCACTAATAATTTAGTATCTAAGTGTTTTCTCTGACCATTATCTTTTTTTTTTTTTAGATTTTGAGACAGTCTCACTATGTTGTCCTTGGTGGAGTGCTATGGAGTCAGAGCTCACAGCAACCTCCAAGTCTTGGACTTAAGTGATCCTCTTGCCTCAGCCTCCCAAGTAGCTGGGATTATAGGCACCCACCACAATGCCTGGCTATTTTTTTTTTTAGAGACGAGATCTAGCTCTGGATCAGGTTGGTCTCAAACCCGTGAGTTTAGGCAATCCACCTACCTCGGCCTCCCAGAGTGCCAGGATTATAGGTGTAAGCCACTGTGCCCAGGCTCTTGGCCATTATCTTAAGTGAAACAACTCAGACACAGAAAGACAAAAACTATATGATCTCATTTATAAGTGGGAGCTAAATAATATGTACACATGGAAGCAGAGCATGGAATTAATGGAAAATGGAGACTCAAGGAGGGGTTGGAAAGTGGGAGGGGAAGTGGATGATAGGAGACTGCTTGATAGGTATAATATGTATTACTTCGGTGATACATAGCCCCAAAGGCCCTAACTTCACCACAATGTAATATATCAATATAGGACTTGTAACCCTATGGATATACATAGAATGTCCAGGAAGTATCCAGCCACATATGTCTCTATTTTTCACAGTATATGGCTGGATACTTTCTGGATGGCCTTCATGTACTAAATAAATATCCTCTCTGATTTTTTTTTTTTTTTCAGTTTTTGGCCGGGGCTGGGTTTGAACCTGCCACCTCCAGCGTATGGGGCCGGTGCCTTACTCCTTTGAGCCACAGGCGCCACCCTCCTCTCTGATTTTTTAAAGTTGAATCACTCAAAAGGAATACAAAAAGTAGACACTATATAAAAAAATGTATATATACATATAACCAAAAGGCATAAAACTTATTTTAATCATACTGTTTATCTTTAAAATATTCCATGTAGGAAAATAGTTTTTTATAATGAAAACACTTAGGAACAGGCTTGGTGCCTGTAGCACAGTAGTTACGGTGCCGGCCACATATACTGAGGGTGGTGGGTTCAAACCCAGCCCGGGCCAGCTAAACAACAATGACAACTGCAACAAAAAAATAGGTGGGCACTGTGGCGGGCACCCGTAGTCCCAAGTACTTGGGAGGCTGAGGCAAGAGAGTCTCTTGAGCCCAAGAGTTCAAGGTTGCTGTGAGCTGTGACACTATGGCACTCTACCAAGGGGGAGAAAGAGAGACTCTGTCTCCAAAAAAAAAAAAAAAAAAACACTTAGGAACTATTAGTTTAATTAATACATTATTTAAAATTTGATAAGGCAGTATATCTTCCCACAAATAGTCATTTAGTCTCCTAACTTTTCAAGAATATGAGTGGAAACAGTCATGACTGTTAATATTTTATAAAAAATGCAAAGTAGAGCTTTTCTTCTTCCCCTTCCTCTTCCTGAACAGTTCAGTCCTAAAGTCATTAAATAGGGCAGAATAAGGCAGGTATCCACAATGGGGTAGAGGAAGACAGGCGGCCAAGAGTGAGGTCATAGAACCTGAGTGAGATAAAGAAGGCATTTAAATGGGGAGAGCAGCCTGTATGGTGAATCAGAGCCCAAGGGGAGCAATGATAATGTCATTATGTGAGTGGTTCAATGTAAGAATTCACAAACCCAAACACAGTGAAGATGATATTCCCATGAAGAACTTCCTGGCATAGGTATCAGGAAGTATATGTATGTAATATACATACACACACTTAAAATGTGTTTATCTACATTTCTATATATTTTTATACAGTCAAACCTCCATAGTTGACCACTTCCCTATATTGACATAATTTTCATAGACCAGACACACACCACATGTATGTATCAGTACAGAAAGCCTAGTTCTGTTGACCACCCCTGTATGTTGGCCAGTTTGTTACAGTCTCTAGGGTGATCAACTTATGGAAGTTCTACTATTTTCCCTAGATTTGTTACTTAGGAGGAGCAAAACCTAATAGCAATGAAAATGCCTAGCCCCAGATTTTGTTTCTAAATAACTTTCTTGGCTTGACGCCTATGGTTCAGGTGGCTAAGGCACCAGTCAGTACATCCAAGGTGGCAGTTCGAATCCAGCCCGGGCCGCCAAAGAACAATGATGGCTGCAAGCCGGATGTTGTGGTGGGCGCCTGTGGTCCAAGCTACTTGGGAGGCTGAGGCAGGAGACTCGCTTGAGCCCAGGAGTTGGAGGTTGCTGTGAGCTGTGATGCCACAGCACTCTACTCAGGGGTACAGCTTGAGGCTCTTGTCTCAAAAAATAAATAAATAAATAACTTTCTTCCTTGGAGAAATGTCTGATTCTAAGGCAGGGCAGGTAAAGTGCAAAATGACCCTAAAACATCTTGTTTCAAAATGCACAGAAGAACTCAAGACTGATAGGATATATCCAAAGGACATAGAAACTTGCATGAAAGGGGCTCTTATTGGCCTAACTTGAGACATAAAGCAAGCATCAAATAAATGACAGTAACAGATTTTAAGACTGAGTTAAAACAGGAATCCATGAGTTAATACTGACGTAGATAAGAGCATTAAATATGATGAAGAAAAGATATTTAGGTGGAATAATGTTAAAATATTTCCACACAAAGTATTTATTAATGATAAAGGGAATGGCAGTAACTTTACAGTGAAGTCTGGGAAACATCACCTTAATCAAGTGATCAAGTCAATATTATCAGTAAAGATATCAATCAAAAGAAGAACATGGAATTACTTCTGAGATATGTATGCCAAAGATGCATAATCTTAATCTAATCATAAGGAACCATTAGACATGCCCAAGTAAATAACATTCTATAAAATAAGTGGCACGTAATCTTCTAACATGTCAAGATCATAAGAGTCAAGGACTTTTCCAGATGGAAGGAGAATAAAGAAACCTGAAAACTAAACATAGTATATGATTTCAAACATACTTTTGCTATAAAAAATATTATTGTGACAACTGATGAAATTTAAAGGGTATGTAGATTAAATAGTAGTAAAGTATCAAAGTTAATTTTTTAGCAACTTACTCTCAAATGACTCAGGATAACATATTTCTTTTGTACTGTGCATAAAATTTCCCTATAAATTTGAGATTGTTTCAATTTTTTTTTTTTTTTTGAGACAGAGCCTCAAGCTGTCCCCCTGGGTAGAGTGCCATGGCATTACAGCTCACAGCAACCTCCAACTCCTGGGCTCAAGCGAGTCTCCTGCCTCCGCCACCCAAGTAGCTGGGACCACAGGCGCCCGCCACAACGCCCGGCTAATTTTTGGTTGCAGCCGTCATTGTTGTTTTGGCGGGTCGGGGCTGGGGATTCGAACCCGCCACCTTAGGTGTACATGGCTGGCGCCCTAGCCAGTTGAGCCACAGGCGCCGAGCCGGTTGTTTCAAATTTTAAAATCAAAGCAAAGGAAGGAACCCTCCACAACTCTTCCTATAAGCAAATATTACACTGATACCAAAACCAGGAAAGGATCCAACAAAAAAGGAAAACTACAGACCAATATCATTAATGAATATTGACATAAAAACACCCAATAAAATCCTAGCAAACAGAATGAAGCTACATATCAAAAAAATATGATCAAGTGGGCTTTTTATCCCAAGGATTCAAGGCTGGTTCAACCTATGCAAATTCATAAATGTAATTCACTGTATAAATAGAAGCAAAAATAAAGACCACATGATCCTCTTTAAACAACAACAACAAAATTCAGCATCATTTTCTGGTAAGAATACTTAAGAAAATAGGCATGCATGGGACATTTCTTAAATTGATAGAAGCCATCTTTGACAAATGCACAGCCAACATCATAGTGAATGGAGTAAAAACGAAAGCATTTCCTGCTGGGCACAACGGCTCATGCCTATAATCCTAGCACTCTGGGAGGCCAAGGAGGGTGGATTGCCTGACCTCATGGGTTCGAGACCAGCCTGAGCAAGACCAAGACTCCGTCTCTAAAAATAGCCAGGCATTGTAGTGGGCACCTATAGTCCCAACTATTCAGGAAGCTGAAATAAGAGTATCACTTGAGTCCACGAGTTTGAGGTTGCTCTGAGTTATGACACCACAGCACTCTACTGAGGGTAACAAAGTAAGATCTTATCTCAAAAAAACAAAAACAAAAAGACCTGAAAAGATTTCCACTTAGAACTGTAACCAGACAAGGATGTCCACTATTGCCATTACTATTCAACATAGTGCTGGAAGTCCAAGCCAATGTAATCAGGTAAGAGAAAGATATCAAGGGTACCCAAATTGAGACAGAGGCGATCAAACTTTTGCTCTTTGCTGATGATATGATCTTATACTTAGTCTCAACCATGAGACCATGGAAGTGATTGAGAATTACAGTAACATTCGGGATATAAAATCAATGTCTACAAATCAGTAGCCTTCATATACGCCACCAACAGTTAAGCTGAGAATAAAATCAAAGGCACAATTCCTTTCACAGTAGCTTCAAAAAAAATGAAATACTTTGGAATATACCTAAAAAAGGATATGAAGGTGGGTGGAACCTGTGGCTCAAAGGAGTAGGGCACCAGCCCCATATGCCACAGGTGGTGGGTTCAGACCCAGCCCCCGCCAAAAATTGCAAAAAAAAAAAAAAAAAGAAAAGATATGAAGGATCTCTCCAGAGAAAACTATGAAGCTCTGAGAAAAGAAATAGCAGAAGGTATTAACAAAAGGAAGAATATACCATACACATGGCTGGGAAAAATCAACATTGTTAAAATGTCCATACTATCCAAAGGAAGCGAAAGATTTAAAGCAATCCCTGTGAAACCACTGTCATACTTTGAAGAACTTGAAAAAATAGTTCCTTGTTTCACATAGAACCAGAAAAAACCCTGAGTAGCCAACCCAATTCTAAGAAAGGAAAACAAATCTGAAAGCATCGCATTGCCAGGCTTCAGGTTATACTGTAAAGTCTACAGTGATCAAAACAGCATGGTACCAGCACAAACATAGAGACATAGAGCTATAGAATAGAATAAAAGAACCTAGAATTGAAATTGAAATCATCAACATAATGCCATCTGATTTTTGATAAACCAAACAAAAACACACACTGGGGAAAAGAATCCCTATTTAATAAATGGTTTTGGTTAGCCACACGCAAAAGACTGAACCTGGACCCGTACCTCTCACCACTTACAAAACCTGATTCATGCTGGACAAAAGATTTAAATCTAAGACACAAAATGATAAAAAAAAAAAAAAAAACCTCTAGAAGAAAATGTGGGAGAAACTCTTAACAATATCAGCCTAGAAAAAGATTTTATAAAGACCTAAAACTAAAGAAACAGGACCTAATCAAGCTACAAAGCTTCTGCACAGCTAAGGCCACAACAACTAAAGCAAACAGACAATCTTTAGAATGGGAGAAGATATTCACATATTATGAATCTGACAAAGGCCTAATAACCAGAATCTGCAGGGAAGTCAATCTAATCAGTAAGAAAAGACCAAACAACCCCATTTATCATCATTAGGCAAGAGACATGAACAGAACCTTCTCCCAAGAAGATGAACGAGTACTTACCAAATACATGAAAAAATGCTCATCATCCCTAATTATCAAAGAAATGTAAATCAAAACTACCTTGAGATATCACCTAACCCCAGCAAGATTAGCCCACATCACATAGTCCCAAAGCTGCAGATGCTAGTGTGGGTGTGGAAAGAAGGTAACATTTATACACTATTGGTGGGACTGTAAACTAATACAGTCTCTTTGGAAAGAAGTATATAGACTACTCAGTGAGCTAAAAATAGACGTTTCATTTGATCCTGCAATCCCATTACTAAATATCTACCCAGAAAGACATTTTACCGTAAAGACATTTGCACTTGAATGTTTATAGCAGCTCAATTCATAATTGCAAAGATGTGGAAACAACCTAAGTGCCATCAACCCAGGAATGGATAAACTGTAGTATATGTATACCGTGGAACACTATTCAGCCATAAAGAAAGATGAGACTGCACGTCTTTTGTATTTACCTGTAAAGACTTGGAGAACATCCTCCTAAGTAAAGTATCACAAGAATGGAGAAACAAACACCCAATGTACTCAATATTAATATAAAACTAGCAGATAGATGAACAGCTATATGCCCACATAAGAGAAAAACATATTTAAATCCAAAAAGTGGGGTAAAGAGTGTGGTAAGCTCTCACCTATCGAGTACAACATAGAGATATACGGCACACCTCCTGAATGAAGGGTTCAACTGCAATTTAGACTTTACCTAACACAAACAGTGTAACTTAATTATACGTACCCTTATATTAATCTGAAATCTAAACAAATATATAGACATATCAAAGCACAGAATATTAGGAATGTTAAAAAGTGTACAACTATATACTCTGAGTTTTCCAATACTATACTGACATTTTACAGGCCCCAATTTTTTCACACTATTATGAACTTATCTTTGACAAATGTACCAAGAATATACAGTAGGAAAAGACAACTATTTTAATAAATGATGCTGGGAAAACTGGATATCCATATGCAAAAGAATGAAACTAGATCCTTATCTCTTGTCAAATACAAATATCAAATAAAAATAGATTAAAGACTTAAATTTAAGGCCTGAAACTACAAAACCACTAAAAGAAAACATTGGGTAACTGCTTCAGGGCATTGATCTGGGCAATGACTTCTTGAGTAATGCCCCCAAAGCAAAGGCAATCAAAGTAAAATTGGACAAAGGGATCACATCAAGCTAAAATGCTTCTGCACAGAAAAGCAAACAGTCAACAAAGGGGAGAGAGTGACTTGGTGTCCACCGCTCAGTGGTTAGGGCACCAGCCACATGCACCAGGGCTGCTAAACAACGATAACAACAACAATAACAAAAAAAAAAGAAATAGCTGGGCGTTGTGGCGGGCGCCTGTAGTCCGAGCTACTTGGGAGGCTGAGGCAAGAGAATCGCTTAAGCCCAAGGAGTGGTCGCTGTGAGCTATGACGCCATGGCACTCTACCCAGGGTGACATGGTGAGACTCTGTCTCAAAAAAAAAAAAAAAAAACAAAAAAAAACAAAGGGAAGAGACGATTCACAGAAAGGGAGAAAACACTGCAAACTACTCATCTGATAAGGCACTAATAACTAGAAAATATCAGGAGCTCCAATAACTCAATAGGAAAAACAATATCAAATAATCCAATTAAAAAATGGGCAAAAGATCTGAACAGGCCAGTGGTTCTCAACTTTCCTAATGCTGTAGCCCTTTAATACAGTTCTTATGGGCTGCAACCCACAGGTTGAGAACCACCTGAATAGACATTTCTCAAAAGAAAACATGTAAATGGCCAATAGGTGTATGAAACAATGCTCAAGATCATTAGTCATTGGAGAAATGCAAATTAAAACTACAATATGATATCATTTCATCCCAGTTAAAATGACTTTTATCCAAAAGATAAGCAATAATGAATGCTGGAGAGGATACAGAGAAAGGGGAACCCTGGTAAACTAGCATAACCACTATGGAGAACAGTATGGAGGTTTCTCAAAAAAACTGAAAATAGAACTACCGCATGACTCAGCAATCCCACTGCTGGGTACATATCTGCATCCTGATGTTTACTACATCCTATCCACAATAACAAAGGTTTGGAATCAACCTTAGTGTCCCATAACAGATAAATGAATAAAGAAATTAATTGTGTTATACATACAAAATGGAATATTTTATAGCCACAAAAAATATGAAATTCTGTCATTTGCAAAAAAATAGATGGAAATGGAGAACATTGTGTTAAGTGAAATAAATCAAGCACAGGAAAATAAATCTCACATGTTCTCACTTATATGTGGGAGCCAAATACTTGAAACAATTGAGCTTATGGAGACAGAGAGTAGAATGATGATTAGTAGAGGCTGGGAAGGGTTGCAGAGAGGGGGGAGAATAGGTTCAAACATTTTGTCTGAATACCTCCTCTGAATCTTGTATATGTTTATATCCACATTGGATAGCTAGGCTTGGCGCCCATAGCTCAGCAGTTAGGAGGCTGGCCACATTCACCCTGACAGGCCGGTTTGAACCCAGCCAGGGCCTGCTAAACAATAATGACAACAATAACAAAAAAATAGCTGGTGTTATGGCAGGCGCCTGTAGTCCCAGCTACTTGGGAAGCTAAGGCAAGAGAATCGCTTAAGCCCAACAGTTTGAGGTTGCTAAGCACTCTACCAAGGGACAGATAGTGAGACTCTGTCTCCAAAACATAAATAAATAAATAAGGCTTGGTGCCTATAGCTCAGTGAGTAGGGTGCCAGCTGCATACAACAAAGATGATGGGTTTGAGCCTGACCCAGACCTGCTAAACAACAATAATAACTGCAACCAAAAAAACAGCCAGACATTGTGGAGGGTGCCTGTAGTCCCAGCTACTCAGGAGGCTAAGGTAAGAGAATCACTTAAGCCCAAGAGTCTGAGGTTGCTGTGAGCTGTGATGCTACAGCACTCCGCTGAGGGTGACACACTGAGATTCTGTCTCAAAAACAAATAAATAAATAATAAATAAAATAAAATTGGATAGCTAAAATAAGTAACCTATAAAGAACAAAATACTTTTTCCCGTAAGTTCTGAGTAATATATTTGGATTGAAAAACAAGAACAAAGCGCTCTGTCTCAATTTAGCTTTTAAGTGAAAAACATTTTAAACTAATATTGTATAAGAATGTGT
Organism: Otolemur garnettii; assembly: GCF_000181295.1. Classification (NCBI taxonomy): domain Eukaryota; kingdom Metazoa; phylum Chordata; class Mammalia; order Primates; family Galagidae; genus Otolemur; species Otolemur garnettii. The sequence goes on from NW_003852411.1 coordinate 13,691,663, forward strand.
CACTTTCAAAACTTGAACATTTCATAGGAAAAAATTAAACACAAGGTATGTTTTAAAGCACTGCTATAGTTTGAATGTTTGCTCCCTCTGAAACTCATGTTGAATCTTTATCCTCCACATAACAGTATTAAGAGGGTAAGAAATCAGACCATGGTATTTGAAACGTAAGACTTTGGGGATGTTATTAGGATTAAATGAGATCATGAGAATGGGTTACTAGTGGCTTTATAAGAGGGAAAGAGATCGCTGAGCTAGCATGCTCTCTCCCACCCCATGCCCTGTATCACATTAGGACTCTACACATTCTCCACCAGCAACAACACCCTCACCAGATGCGGGCTCCTTGGCATTGGGCTTTCTAGCCTCCAGAAGTGTAAGAAAAAAACTTCTTTCCTTAATAAATGACCCAATCTCAGGTATTCAGTTATAGCAACAGAAAATGGACTAAGACTTGCACATACATAGAACTTATCCTAATTCATTATTGTATTATCCTATTTAAATGAATATAATATTAGATCAGAGACAAGTTTAGGTATTAGTAAGCAACACAAGACAGAAAACAAATAATAACTCCATGTAATTCACCAATTTATTATTCTCCCCTGCAGACTTCAACTTCTCCTGCAGTTTTATGGTGGTCTGCCGGATCCTTTCTATCTCCTCTTGCTGTTTAAGAATCAGTTGTCTTTCCTTCCGAGCTGCCTTGTTGGCTTCTTGAAGACGTTTTATTTCTGCCTAAAGTTTAAAGAGTTAGGAGAAGAATTGAGCTTTGTAGAAAAGTCTGAAGCAACATTTTTTAAAAGCCATCATATGATCAGATTTTTTTCAAATTCATATTATCAGTAATGTTTCCTGAGGTAAACTTATAAAAAAAAACTATTTAAGTAATAATCCCATATATAACGCAAATATTTAGGTTGATAATTATCTAGTACCTGACAACAGGTGAATAAGAATGTATTTAATACTTATCAGGCACTGTGCAACACACTTTACATATGTTACCTCATTTTATCCTCACAACCACTATATGAGGTATAATCTCACTCCTACAGATGAGGAAATTAAGTCTCAGAGAGTTACTTAAACTTGACCATGATTACACAGTTGCAAGTGAGCAACTAACATTTATTGACTACTTACCACTGTGCCAAGGTCTACTCTAGGTTTATTTTATGTATTAATGCACTTATTTCTCCCAACAAATCTATGAAGTATGTTGTTATTATCATCGTTCGTTTATAGATAAGGAAACTGAGACACAGAGAAATTAACTTGTCCCTGGTTAAGAAACTAATAATTGGATGCTGCTGATCTTCTGAGAACGGTATAGGCCTCAGCAGGTCACTATGAACCGGCTCCCAGACAACTACGACCCCTATGCTGTTGAAGAGCCTAGTGACGAGGAGCCAGCTTTGAGCAACTCTGAAGATGAAGTGGAAGTGCTTTTACATGGAACTCCTGACCAAAAATGAAAACTCATCAGGGAATGTCTTACTGAAGAAAGTGAATCATCTAGTGAAGATGAATTTGAAAAAGAAATGGAAACTGAATTAAATTCTACTATAAAAACAATGGAGGACAAGTTATCCTCTTTGGGAACAGGCTCTTCCGCAGGAAATGAGAAGGTTGGAACTGTTTCGACAAAGTTCTATGATAATATATATTTTGATTCTGATTCTTAGGATGAAGACAAAGCAGCACAGGTGACCAAGAAAAAAGAGAAGAAACAACACAGGATTCCAACAAATGATGAATTACTATATGATCCTGAAAAAGATAACAGAGATCAGGCCTGGGTTGACACACAGAGAAGAGGTTATGATGGCTTTGGACTATAGAGGCCACATCTACAACAAAAATAGACTCTTATACACATATCAATTTTTAAAATATGTATCTCAAAAGAGTATTTTATGCTACTTAGTATGAAAGCAGAAAGTTTGACTTAATATTGTGTCAAGTTAGCAGGGGAGCACAATCTTTTAGAAAAAATACATTAAATTACCAAGCAATCCCTGTAATTAGAATAGTATGGGCATAAAAAATGGTATCAACTAAATCTCATTTCAGGCAATAACAAGAAATAGAGATAAGGCAAAATAATAAATTCCACAAACTAACTTGCCTTAGGTAAACTGCTTTAAATTAGTGTTTTTCCTAACATACCTTTTCCTGCTGCAACCTTAAGAGCAAACCACGCTGTTTCTTCCGGAGTGGGGGCATTTTATCATCTTCTCCTTTGTCTCGTAGATGTCTGTAAATAATATTTTTCATTGAAACAAAGATTAGATTAAGTTTTTATCACCTTGCATATGTCAAGAATTCTTGACTACTTGAAAGTCTATAAACCAATTTTACATTTTCAAAGTGGAAGGCAATTGTTACATGCCTCAATTTATACCCTAACAAGAATTTTACTAAGCATATCATACACGCTTAATGCAAGCACTAAAATGCATCCTTTAAAGACAGAAGAACTTTGCAAAATTTACAAAATTGTAGGGGAATTAAGTATAAAATGACAATGTATGAGAAGAGTCAGTTAAGAAATAAAAGAAAATTGCGAAGAAAATGTTATGTGGGTAGGAAGGACATCTTCCAAGTAACATGAATCAAGCATGACTGCCACATTTCTAGCTTGAGAAACTAAAATGTTCAAATCAAATTAAATGATGGAATAAAAACATCTGAAAACATAAAGCATTTTCTTCATATGAAAGAAGAAATTAATGAAAACTATGCTCACTGAAAGAACTCACTTTTTCTGATGCTCTAGCCAGGCTAATTCAGCCTTAGTTTTCTCCTTCAAGGCCTTTTCACGAAGACGCAAGAGTGAAGATTGGTGAGCTGCCCTCATTTCCTCTTCTTTCATATACTGTCGAACCATCTCCATAGTGAATTTAGAAAAGCTATCTTGTCCTCCTGAGAATGGCATGCTCAGCTCCTAAAGTAGACAGTTTATTTCAATCTTATCATGTTCTAAACCTTTTGGAACTTAACTTCATTAAAATAGGCATACATTCATAAAAATAAATTATGTATTTAATAAGGCTGCATGCGAACCATTCATCTGCTAATGTATTCAGCCAATAAAACTTTAATAAACAACTACTACAAGCCAGGTACTGTCGTAGGGGCACAATGTGGGATAAGACTTTTTTTCCACTAACTAAAAGGATTACAATTTCATAAGAAGAATAAATGTAAATGTCTAAATAAAATAATGCATTAGAAGAGTGAAGCAAATGAAAAAGCTATAGCGTTAATATTGCTCAGATCCTCAAATTCCTATATATGATTCCAAAAAAATACTTTGCAAGGGAAGTGAACCCAGATTTTATAGGAAAACAATGACATAAAGTTGCTATCTTAAGGAAATAATTCTAATAGCTGACCACTAAGTTCAGGTATAAAATGTACCTTCATACCTTTGAGAGAACACATCCATAACCATTCACCTGCCTAGATAAACCGAAACACACCTTGGTAGAAGACAGTGTAGTAGTCTTTTCTGGGGAAGCTTCTTCATCAGAATCATCATGATGGCCTCTTTTCTTTTCCATGTTAAATCTGCGATGACTCTCAGAAGGTAGTAAAGATCGAAATGATTTTTCTTCTATTTCATCTTCTGTCATAGATTCATCAAACTTTAGGGAATAGTCTGTTGCAATAGAAGTTGAATCTAAAAGAATATAGAAAAGTAGATTTTGTCATTATAACTGTTCTCAGGAGATATTCAATTAGCCCTTTTTGCTTCTATATGGGATTATCCAACATAAATTCATATGACTGATCACTAGCAATTAATAGGCATGGAATAATAAACAAATTTAATTTACCTTACAAACAAGAACCACCACCTCTAAAAATACCTAGAAATACTAGGACAAGAAGTATTATATATTTAAAGAGCTCTTACAAATCAATTAAAAAACCCTGAATACATCTATAGAAAAAAGATCAAGATCAGATGCTTAAAAAATGAAATATAAACAATCAAAATAAAGTGAAAAAATGTTTACCAGCAATCAAGTGCAAATTTAAAAAAATTTTTTTTCTGAGATAGGAGTCTCACTCTTATCACCTAGCTAGAGCACAATGGCATCATCATAGCTCACTCCACCTCAAATTGCTAGGCTCAAATGATCCTCCTACTTCAGCCTCCCAAGTGGCTGTGACTACAGGTGCACACTACCACTCCTAGCTAATTTTTCTATTTTTTGTAGGGAGAGATTTCACTTGCTCAGGCTAGTCTCAAACATCTGAGCTCAAGCAATCCTCCTGCTTTGACTTCCTGGAGTGTTTGATTATAGGCTTAAGCCACTGAGCCCAGCCTAAAATATCTTTTTAATTTCATGCTTAATCATTAAATGTGACAGCTCTTTCAGTCTGTTTCCTATGTTTCTTTGCCACCACCTCCACATTCTTTTGTTTACTGAAAACTTTCTCACTTTCTGGTACTACAAGATGGACCAGGCTCATCTTCTATCATACCTGCAGCCCTAGAATCAATCATTTCTCCAAAGAGCTCTGGTTTCTTTTATTCAAGAACATCTAGAAACCACAATCTAGATACTAGTTGTCCTTCTCACTATCATTTCTTCTGTACTTGCACAGTGGACATAGCCAAGTAATATGTGCATGTACACTAATCCATACATACATGAATGTGCATGTGCGCACACACACACACACAATTGCTTTTGAATCATCCAGCTAAACATGAGTTCATACTGATGTCTGACTCTAATCTAGTACCACAGGGTTCATAGTGGTCTTCCTTTCTTATGTATCTGTAACTTCCCTCTCTAACACCAAGAAACCGAGTGCCCACCATCCAACCCATTAACTTACTTGTTTGACCCCAATATATATAGTGTATGTAAAGAACTATTTCACCCTTATGAAAAACAGGTTTATGTGCTGTTAACTATTGTATGAGGCTCCCAATTTCCACTTAAAACACCACTTGGCAAAGTTACATAAGTGAGCTCTTCCCCTCATTCCACTCCCTTCAATGTGATAGATGCCATGTACTTGTAAGACAGATTCACTTGTCAGAGGCTGCATTCCATTCTGGCATCTCCCAAGATCCAGGTTTCTATTAGAATCAAAATTTTCTCTTTTTGATACACAGTTCCAGGGTTTTGACATAGCATCATACAGAGCATAAAATCCCAGGCATTAATAGTTGAATGTTCCCTGGTGCATTCCCTTTGCAGTCAACTACTTCTTTCCTCTACTGCCTGGAAACCATTCATCTGTTTTCCATCGCTATAGTCTGCCTTTTTCCAAATATCATGTAAATAGAATCATATGATATATAGCTGTATGACTTGCTTCTTAGATTTTTCATTGAAAAATCATCCACGTGGGCCGGGCATGGTGGCTCACACCTATAATTCTAGCACTTGGGAGGCCAAGGTGGGTGGATTGCGTGAGCTCATGGGTTTGAACCAGCCTGAGCCAGAGTAAGACCCCCATGTTTAAAAATAGCCAGGCACTGTGGCAGGCACCTGTAGTCCCAGCTACTCGGGAGACAGAGGCAAGAGAATCACCTGAGCCCAAGAGTTGGAGGTTGCTGTGAGCTATGACACCATGATACTCTACCAAGGGTGACAAAGTGAGACTCTGTCTCAAAAAAAAAAAAAAAAAAAAATCCATGTTTTTGCATGAATCAAAAGCTTATTCCTTTTAATAGCTGAGTAGCATTTCATTATACAAATGTACCAGTTTATCTTTTCTCCTACTAAAGGACATTTTGGATACTTCAATTTTTAGCAATTGTGAATATGCTGCTAATAATATTAGTGTACAGGTTTATTTGTGGATATAAGTTCTCAAATTACATGGTGAATACCTAGGCATGTGATTGCTAAATTGAACCGTAAACTGTTACAACACTATGAAACAGTGTTCCACAGTGGTCATACAATTTTGCATTCTTTTTTTTTTTTTT
>NW_003852411.1:13697861-13705213 GCF_000181295.1 Otolemur garnettii
GTAGAGTGCCATGGCATCACAGCTCACAGCAACCTCCAACTCCTGGGCTCAAGCGAGTCTCCTGCCTCTGCCTCCCAAGTAGCTGGGACTACAAGTGCCTGCCACAACACCTGGCCATTTTTTCGTTGCAGCCATCATTGTTGTTTGGCGGGCCTGGGCTGGGGATTCGAACCCACCACCTTTGGTGTATGTGGCTGGCGCCTTAGCCGCTTGAGCCACAGGCGCCGAGCCACAATTTTGCATTCTTACCAACAATGACAGCAAGTTCCTGTTGCTCTGCATCCTTGTCACCAATTGTACTGTCAGTATTTTTGGATTTTAGCCATTCTAATAAGCGTGCTATGGCATCTTGTGATTTTAATTTTTCATTTCTCTAATGTCATATCATATGATGTTGAAGACCTATTTCTGTGTCTATTTGCCATTTGTATATTTTCTTCAATGAAGTGCCTATTCTGATCTTCTATAGATTTTTTTAATTAGGCTGGTGATTTTCCTATTGCTGAGTCTTAAGAGCTCTTTATATATTCTTCATCAAATATGTGATTTGCAAACATTTTCTCCCAGTCTGTAGCTTGTCTTTCAATTCCCTTAACAGTGTCTTTCACAGAGCAGAAGTTTTTAAATTTTAAAAGTACAATTCATCATGTTTTTTCCTTTCATGGATTATACCTTGAGTTGTTATACCTTAGAAGTCACCATCAAACCAAAGGTCACTTAGATTTTCACTTATGTTTTCTTCTACATATGCATTTTTCTTTTTTTTTTTTTTGAGACAGAGTCTCACTATGTTGCCCTGGGTAGATTGCTGTGGCGTCACGGCTCACAGCAACCTCAAACTCTCAGGCTTAAGTGACTCTCTTACCTTAGCTTCCCAAGTAGTTATGATTATAGGTGCCCACCACAACACCCAGCTTTTTTGTTGTTGTTATAGTTGTCCTTGGGGTTTGGCAGGCCCCAGGCCGAGTTCAAACCCGCTAGCCCCAGTGTACGTGGCCGGCGCCCTAGCCACTGAGCTACAGGCGCCAAGCCTACATATGCATTTTTCTAATGATTCAATTTCTTTGGACTGTGGTTGTCCTGTGAATTCTAGCTGTCTGGACCTCTCTGGACTCCTAACTCCACTTCTTCAACTCAAGGAGACCACTGGGCTCCATGCTCTATGGCAATGGTTCTGAACCTTCCTTATACTGCAGCCCTTTAATACAGTTCCAAAGGGGTCACGACCCACAGGTTGAGAACCACTGCTCTATGGTCTAGAGACTCTAAGGCAGTAAGCTGGCACAACTGTAGCACTCCTCTCATTTGTTTCCAGTTTCTCATGAATCATCATTCACTACCTGATGCCCAATGTCTTGAAAACAGTTATTTCATGTTTTGCCTGACATTATACTTGTTTTTAAGAGGGAAGGCAAATCTGATCCCCTTCCTCCATCATGGCCAGAAGTATTAGTGCAAGTAATTTAACACTGTTCAAAGAAACTAAATAAATCAAAAAGTCATTGTTCATAACATTTCAAAATAGTCACCTGACAATTATTTATTCACCGCTCTTACAAGCAAGGCATCATGGTAAATACTTGAGATATCGCATGAAGCATGGTACACTGGTTGCCATCTTTTCTTTTAAGTCTCCTGCAAATTATCAGTAATTTGATTTGTCATCCATACTTTAACTCCAAATCCTATTGTGTGCGGGGGATTGTTTGTTTTGTTTTGTTTTTGAGACAAGGTCTTGCTCTGTTGCTGGGGCTAGAGTATAGAGGCATCATCACAGCTCACTGCAACCTCAAAACTCCTGGGCTCAAGTGATCCTCATGTTTTACCCTTTAGAGTAGCTGGGACTACAAGCACACACCACCATTCCTTGTTAATTATTTTGTTTTTTTGTAAAGACAGGGTCTTACTATACTGTTCATGCTGTTTTTAGACTCCTGGCTTTAAGTCATTCACCTTCCTTGGCATTCCAAAATGCTAAGATTACAGGAATGAGCAAATGTACCCAGATTCAAACACTATTATGAATGAGATAAAATTCAGTACAAGTTAAATTTTCCCTACAGGAAACACTTAAATAATTCCTTTATTATTTTCCTATATCTTTAATTTTTCCCATGGTGTAGAAGCTGTCATTAGAAGGTCTGTTCCTAAAACAAATTTCATAAGTGTTTAACCTAGTAGTCCACAAAACATTTTTGACTGTGTATATCTCTCAGCATGAAATCCAAGCATGCCTCCCAATACTTACCAACTATTGTATCAGTCTTCCTGGGCTGCTATAATGGAATATCATAGAATATATGGCTTAAACAATAGATTTATTTTCTCATAGTTTCGGAGGCTAAAAGTCCAAGATCATGGTGCCAGGAAGATTGGTTAGTGAGCTTTCTCTCCCTGGCTTGCAGACAGACACTTTCTTGGCCTTTTCTGTGTGTGTGTACTCCTGGTGCCTCTTCTTATAAGGACACCAGTACTAGTCAAGTAAGATCCCTACCCTCATGGCCTCATTTAACCTTAACTACCTCCTTCAAGGTCTTATCTCTAAATACAGTCACATGAGGAGTTAGTGCTTCAACATATGAATCTAAGAGGGCTATGTTGATACTGGTAGACCTGGTGATCTCCAAATTGCCCTAGGAGTGGATCGTTCATTTCTTGAAGGATGAGGTATGTTCAGAGACAGAGAAGCTCTATTATTCCATCCCATAGAATCTCAGAAATCTGAAAGCCCTCCTTTATTTCATTTTATCTCCTTTAGTCCAAACTGGCAGTGTCTCCACTGGTACAATCTCATCTCTATTCCTGGCTTCTGCTAAGACAGCTAATCGAATCCTTTATGAAGCAATTGTCCAGCCACAGCCTTGGTGTTCTGTTCTCTCCAGAATATAATTTCTCATTTTTTGCAATATGGACAGCTGAGAATTTTCTAAATCTTCAAGTTCTAGTTTCATTTTGCTTAATAATTCCTTCGATTTGCTATAAGCACCAAAGAGAAACCAGGTCATGCCTTTAGTACTTTGCCTAGAAAGTACTAAAACTAAATATATAATATTAATACAAGCCCATCACCTTTAACTCCTACTTTCCACAAAACACTAGAAAATAGTTTCAGTTATTTGCCATTTTATAACAAAGATCACTTTTCCTTCTATTTACAAGCAAATGACTATACACATATGTTCAAGGAAAGTTACCTTTCTCATCAGGAAGAGATGGAACACTATCACTTCGTAAAGAATCATCTGCAGCAGTCTGAACCTGTTCATCAATGGAACTCTCCATCTTTTCACCATGAAGTTTCTTCTCATTTTCCTTGTAAGGTGGAACTGAAGGACTTTCTTGATGGCTGCTACCACTACTACTTCTGTTTATAGATATTATAGAAACAAACAAATGAACAAAAATCAGCAAAAAAAGGATCATAAGTTCAAAGTAAACTTATTTGGCCGAAGAATTGTGCTTTATAATCAAGATATGAAATGGAAAGAGTTACAATATAAAACATAAAGTTAAGTGGATTTAAGTCTAAGAATAAACTATTTGAAAAAGATAAGTAGCAGAGAGGAAGGCTGTATTTTTAAATAATCCTAATAGGCAACCACTATTTTTCCCTTCATTTCAAAATCAAAGTTCTGGGAAAGGGGCTTCTACTCACTGTTCCTACTTTCTGACCTTTCATTAACATCGTAATTTATCACAATCTGCTTCCATCCCAAGTGCTTTGCTAGAATTTTTTTTTTTTTTTATTTGACAGGGACTGGCTCTGTCACCTGAGCAAGAATGCAATAGCATCATTATAGTTCATAGCAACCTCAAACTCCTGGGTTCATGATTCTCTTGCCTCAGCCTCCTAAGTAGCTAGGACTATAGGCATAAGCCACTATGTTGGGCTAATTTTTTTCTATTTTTTGGAGAGATGGGGTCTCATTTTTGCTTAGGCTGATCTTGAACTCCTGGCCTCAAGCAATCCTCCTGCCTTGGCCTCCCTGAGTGCTAAGATTACAGGCATGAGCCACCATCCCCAGCCCAGAACCATTCTTGGTATCTAAACTAATTGCCAAATCCAATAGATAATTTATTTCTCTGCAATTTTAGGTGGTTTCTTCTTCCTTTCTTAAAAGCCTACTTGCTAAAGAAAATGTAGTAAAATGTTAGCATTACAGTAAGCTGGATGAAAGCCATTTGATGACTTTTCATTACATCAGCTACTTTTCTGTAAAGCTAAAATTATTTCAAAATTAAATGTTAAATAAAAGACCTTTCCTATCTGCCTATCTGCCTCAGCGGCTAGGACACTGGCCACATACACTGGAGCTGACAGGTTTGAACCCAGCCCAGGCCTGCCAAACAACAACTACAACCAAAAAATAGATAGGTGTTGTGACAGGTGCCTGTAGTCCCAGCTACTTGGGAGACTGTGGCAAGAAAAATCACTTAAGCCCAAGAGTTTGAGGTTGCTATGAGCTGTGACGCCACAGCACTCTACTGAGGGTGATATGTCACTATGGTGAGACTGTCTCAAAAATAATAATACTAATAATAATGTTGACCTCTCCTTTCTTATATTCCATGATTCTCCTTTCACATGTTTCTCTTCCCATCCTCCAGCAAATTGGGGGTGGTGGTGGTGGTGTGCATTTAATTTTTCTGTATTCTTTAAAATGATGGTATTCCCCAGGGACTTATTTTGGTCCTATTCTCTTTGATACCACATTCTCCTCAGGCAATTTTATGCATCCTTACAACTTCAACTACTGTCAATCAAGGTTCAGTTCTTTGGTGGATAACTATCTAAGTGACTTGGGTCAGTTTCTCCACATCTACATGAGCCTCAGTTTCCTAATCTATGAAGATAATATTGCTTGCCTTGGAAGGCTGCTGTAAAGATTAAATACAGAAAAGATAATTTTTATCATGCCTATACAATGTAGGTTCTCAAGAACTACAGCTCTGTTATTTTTATAAATTAGCTAATCAAATGGGAAAGCCAGAACTCTGAAAGGCAGACACTTTCTATTTAATGAAATAAGATTGAGAACTCAAAGTAAAGCAATGTTTAAGCCATTTATCAGACTTTCCTAAAATGTACTGATAAAGAAATTAAACCATCTTCACCTTCGACCATGATTCTTATACCTTGAAGACTCAGAATAACTATCATATGAAGGGGAATGTTTCTGATGCTTTGAGTCAAGAATTCCTTCTTTACTCTGAGAGAATGAAACAGATTGACTTTTCCTACAAAAAAATAAAAAATGATTAAGTATCCAAAGTCTCCAGTAACAGAAAGATTTTAAATAGTGCTTGAAAGTAATATGAGAAAAAAATCTTGAATGAAATTATGAATAACTGTTATAAAGTATTTAAGAAAGACATTCAATGGAAAAGGATATACAACACATTAAAGAAAATCTTTTGCTTTATTAAAGAAAATAAACACAAAATCATTCCTAGTATCAATGAATATTAATAGACTTAAAATTTACAAATTAGAGACTGTCAAAATATAATGTCACTCAAAACTTATCTACAAAAAACTTTTTAATTACTTTTCATTGCTCTTACAATAAACTCCAAAATCATGGCGTGTGCAAGGTTTTAGCCATAATCTGATCCCTGCATCATCTCATACCCTTTCCTCTCTGCTCTCTGCCTCCAGTCACAGTCGTCTTTTTTTTCTTTCCTTTTCTTAAATATGCCATGTTCCTTCTTCTTCCAGGGCTTTTTTTTCTTCTTTGGAAACAGGGTCTTGGTCTGTCACCTAGTCTGGAGTGGTCCAGTGACATCATCATAGCTCACTACAGCCTCAAACTCCTGGGTTCAAATGATCCTCCTGCCTTAGCCTCCTGTGTGGGACTACAGGGATGTGATACCACGCCCAGCAAATAGATTCTATCTTTTATAGACATGGGGTCTTGCTTTGTAACCAAGGCTGATCTCAAACTTCTGTCCTCAAGCAGTCCTCCACTCTCAGCATCCCAAAGCTCTGAATCATAGGCATGAGCCACACACTGGCCCAGGGCTCTTAATTTGCCTATTCATTACATCCTTTACATCACTAACTCCTCATTCACCAAATCTAATCATAAGATTTATTTCCTTAGGAAATCTTCTTGACCTCCAGACACCATTAGGCTATTCAAATTCCCATATTATATATCTCTGAGATATGTGTTCCTTTCTTTCCTGACATTTATCTCAGTTTGTAAGTTTGTAAGTGTTCATTCACCTCACTAAATATTTCCCTAACATGTATTTTCTCTACTACACCAAATGCCCATAACTGTACTCCCAGTACTCATAATATTGCCTAGGACATAAGGGATACTTATTACATCTTTGCTGAATGAATGGATATTAACCTATCTGTTTCAGCTCTGGTACTCAGTTGTTTCATGAAGTCTGGAATATGTTGCCGCTGGTGGTCATATAGTGTTGCGAGAGGAGCTCCTGAAGCAGTGAGAGCATCTGAGATATGCGTTCGTGTCAACTCTGCCATCTAAATACAAACACACCCAAGTAAGGCAAATGTAGATGGAAAGAGATAGTATCACTGAATAACTAAGAAAGTGCACAGTGTCTTGGAAAGATTAGTGGCGCGAGAGTAAGGAAATTCTGCTACTACAGAAGAAATATTTTGGCTAAGTCACTTTAGCCTCTTTAAATCTCAACACCTTCATTTTATAAAAATAATTAGATTACATGATTTGTAAGGTTTCACCTAGCTATAACAATCTATAAACTAGATGGAAAAGCTTCAAAATCACAGAATAAACAGTAATTATCCAAAAATTAAATCTTCCTTTAAGAATCAAGTCAATCACAACTTCCTTTCTAACTTTTTTTGGACCAGCAGTATGAAGTACATTTTCCCTACTCTTAACCACTATTTCAACTGCTACATATATTATTCATTTCATATTTATTCAATCACTGATCAGCTATAAGCTGACTTATAGTGTTTTGAAATCTTTATTAATGTTGTCTACGACATTGAAATTTTCTGGAGAAAGGAAACTCAATTGTATGTTTATTTGTACAACCTCATGCTATCCAACATATAGTAAATTCATGAAATTTTAATAACTAAGTCATTTCACAAGTTGTCCTACTTGTTTAAAAAAACAAAAGTTACTGTTAAAATAAGGTAAAATTGTATCAATAAATTATGATAGCCTATATAGAGACAGCCATGAAACTATTTCTCACTTTACCTGTGGTACAATTAAAGAAAAGACACTAACATCACTGTGTGTAAAATTGTAATATCCGGCTCAGTGCCTGTGGCTCAAGCGGCTAAGGCGCCAGCCACATACACCTAAGGTGGCGGGTTCGAATCCCCAGCCCGGGCC
>NW_003852411.1:13705406-13714680 GCF_000181295.1 Otolemur garnettii
AATGTCCTCATCCAAAGCTTATCAGTGGCTCCCAGGGCCAAGATTGGGGACTGACTACAAAAAGGTATGAGGGAACTTTTTAACATAATAAATATATTCTACTTCTTGATTATGGTTGTAGTTACAGGGAGATATAGATACACACACATACATATACTAACTATATGTTAAAATTCATCAAACTGCACACATACAATGGGTGCATTTTATTGTTTGTAAATTATAGTGCATTGATAAAGTCAAGCTTTTCTAAAAAGCTTACCAAAGGGCAGAAACTGAGAGTTCTTCTCTTTTTTCTGCCTCTGGACATTCACATTTATAATATCCTCTAATCAATAGTGCCTTATTTCCACAGGGGAGGGCCCCCACTAGAAGTCACTAATTCAAAGTATGCATTTACTAAACATTAGAAATCTGTTACTGGTAAGACCAAAGTTACTGAGATTTTCTAAAAAGAACTAAAAAGAAAAGGGTTCTTAGTGGCTCTTACCTCACAGATTTGGCGTGCTGCATCAGTGGTGAGGCGAGCAGCCTCTGTTTGCTGAGCTGCTATTTTACATGTTGCTTCCTGCAGGACATCAGTTACTTCCCGTTGTGATTTAACCACCTGCTGTAAGGATTCTGCATGGACCTTTATATAAAAAAGGACAAAAAAAGAAGTCATGTTTCAGTCTCCCCTCTACCCAATTAATTTTAATTTATATATTTATTTCATGGACTAAATGCCTTGTGGAAAAAAAAAACACTTGACCCCAATGTGGATTTCATGGTTTAAGTCTTAACTCCGCTGTTCATACATTAATGTGTCTTTGATAAATAACTATAATGCACCAGAATTGTGTTGTTACTTCTCCAAACTGGGGTAAGTCTCAACTACTTATTGTAAGCATTGCTACGAGGATTAAATGACATGAAATTACCCCATAAAAAGTACAAAACATAATTATCTACATCTTTTCCTTTTATTCCTGTATAACTAAAAAAATAGTAAAATAATTTCTAAGATACAAACTTAGATTTAAAAAACCAGAACCTGCTACAAAGTAAGTTACCTGAGCTGCTTTGTTTCGGGTTTCTTCTAATTGTTTCTGACATTCCAGAGCCTCTTGTTCAGCTTTTAGTTTCAAAAGGGCCAAGTCTCTTTCATGGCGTTGCTGCTGTGCCTTGAAATAAAGAAATAAAACAAATATGAGTTCTAAGATACTTTAACTACAGAGGCTACAATACACAGAATGATATCGTCCTAACACAAATTATTTGGAGCAATCAGAGGCAAAAGGAAAGATAGTAAAAAGAATAGTCATCAGCCATTTATAACTTATCAAAATAATTAGTGACCATCTGCCACATGTCAAATAATACAGTAATATAAAAAATTTCCAAGACATAAGGACTATAAACTAATACCAAAAATCTGGTTAGAAAGCAAAATCATAGCATCTAACTCTTTGGAAGAGATAAATATGTTCTGTTTAAAAATAAAAAATAATGCCTCATATCTCACAACTTTAAAATTCTTTTATTTTGACTTTGAAGAAGCAGTGAAAGGAGAAAGAAGAAATGGGTAAGTTCACACCCAGTGGATACAGTTCACACCCACTGGATACAGTGCACACTATCTGGGTGATGGGCACACTTATAACATTGACTCAAATGGTACAAAACAATTTATGTAACCAAAACATTGGAAGAAAGATAAAAGAATGGTCAGGAATCCTCACACAAAAATATAAAATTCGTTAGTCATAACAGAAATGCAAATTATGACCACAATGAAAGAATACTTCACATTCACTAGAATGACTGCAATAAAGAAGACTGATAATGGCTTGGCGCCTGTAGCTCAGCCGCTAAGGCGCCAGTCACATACACTAGCGCTGGTGGGTTCGAATCTAGCCCAGGCCGGCCAAACAACAATGACAATGACAACCAAAAAAAAAAAAAAAAAGCTGGTCATTATCATTGTGGTGGGCACTGTAGTCCCAGCTACTCGGGAAGCTGAGGCAAGAGAATCGCTTAAGCCCAGGAGTTGGAGGTTGCTATGAGCTGTGATACCATGGCACTCTACCCAGGGCAACAGCTTGAGGCTCTGTCTCAGAAAAAAACAGAACAAAAAAAAAGACTGATAACCAAATGACAGCAAGGATATGGAGTAACTGGAACTCTCATATATTGTTGTAGGAGTATAAAATAAAATGTTACAACCATTTTGTAAAGTAGTATGGCAAGGTTTTTTTTGAAGTTTCATATACTTGACCCAAGTAATTACACTCCTACATATTTACACAAGAAAAATAAAGACATGTAGTATACATATAGTTGTTTAAAAGCGTACAAAGCAGGAACATTTGTAATAGCCAAAAGGAGGAAATAATAAAAATGTTTTATCAACAGAAGAATGAATAAACAAATTATGGTATCAGTGGAATATTATGCAGCAAAACAGCCCTACTGATACAAAAACATGGATAAATCTTCAATTTATGTTGAATAAAATAAACACAACAGCTCAAAGTATGCTTCATTTTATGAAGTTCTACAAAAGGTAAAATAAGCTATGATGCTAGAAATATAAATAATAACTATTTTTAAAAAATACTGATTGCATCTCTATTGAGGAACATTGCTCTGGATTTCTGTTTGTAAGGAGAGGCTTTATAGAACACCTGGGTCTCTTTTTAATATAAATATAAAGCATTAGAAAAACAAATAAATTCAGTCATCTGTGACTCAACAATGAAAAGAGAAAATATTAAGAATGTTTGATTAGCTGATTTTTGTACTGTCATCAAAACAAAGCAGAAAATATAGAAAAAGTATTTGAGAGAAAATGGTTGTGTAATAACACAATACCTTTATGATCTGAGCCAGCGACACACTCTCCTGCTGAGCAAGTGAAATGCCCCTTACTCTTTCTACATCTGACAACTGTCGTACAGACTCCTCAATGGCGTTCAGATAACTGAGCTCTGCTGTCATGCGATGCTGGAGGCCAGCAGGAGAAAAGCGCTTAGAACCTGGAGGGCATGACAATTGTCAAAGGGAAAAGTTCACATGGAATTATATCTCATATTTCTAAAATTTATTTTAAGAGCCAAAACCAAGTCTGCTTTCCTCTTAGGAAAGACAGGGACTTATTGTTATATCCGGGGACATGCTGCAGGTTAAATTCCAGACCACTACAACAAAGCCAATATCTCAATAAAGTGAGTCACATAAATATTTTTGTTTCCTAGTGCTTATAAAAGTTGTCTTTACATTATATTGTTCTCTACTAAGTATACAATGGCATTATGTCTAAGTAACATACCTACCTTAATTAAAAAATGCTAACAACAATCATCTAAGCCTTCAGTGAGTCATAATTTCTTTTGCTAGTGGAGGTCTTCCCTTAATGTTGATGGCTGCTTGATTGATCAGAGTGGTAGTTACTGAAGGTTGGGGTGGCTGTGGCATTTTCTTAACAATGAAATTTGCCCTATTATCGACTCTTTCACGGAAGATTTCTCTGCAGCATGTAATGCTCTTTGATAGCATTTTACCCACAGAACTTCTTTTAGAAGTCATCCTCTAATCTTGCTCCTGCTCTATCAACGGAGATTATATGATATTCTAAATTCTTTGGTGTCATTCCAACAAGACCACAGCATCTTCATCCAAGATGCTGAGATTTGAGATTCCATCTCAAAAAACTACTTTCTTTCCTTATCCATAAGAAGTAACTTCTTATGGGACTGTAGCAATTTGGTCCCATCTTCAGGCTCCACTTCTAATTCTAGTTCTCTTGCTATACTCACCAGATCTGCAGTTACTTCTACTAAAGGCTTGAACCCCTTAAAGTCAACCATGACAGTTAGAATCACCTTCTTCCACATTCCTGTTAATGTTGATATTCTGACCTCCTATGAATCATGAATGTGATTATTCCTGCCTGAGGTTTATTCATACAAAAGCATAGAAGGACAACAGCCCCACGCAGACAGCAGCCCACAAGTCACACTAGACTTTCAGTCTTTACCACTGGCAGATAAGAGGCCTCTATCCACAGCTAAGGGGCCTGATCTTAGGAGCCCAAGTGGAGCTGAAACTAAAGCTAGATAGAACTGTCACAGCCTGGGCCTTGGTTTGATCCTTGGTTTTGGCCTTTGACCAGCAGAGCCTGGGACACTTAAGCACACTTCCCAACCTTGGGACGGGCAATATAGGCAAGTTGAATGAGCTTACAGCTGACACCCTTTGGGGTCTTGGCTTTAACCTCCAGAGGCTTTATGAAAGCCTTCATAGCTTCAAAACACACACTCATAGCTTTGGTCCTGTTGCCCTCAATCTTCTTCAGGCCCTTTTCGTTGTGCTGGGTGGCAAAGCACATGTTTCTCAGGAACTTAGGGTCTACCCCCTTAAAATATTCATATTTTTGTAATCAGAGCTTCTTGATGCTATTTCTGTGCCACTTACAAGACTACCTGTGTGTGAGTGGTTCTTAGACTTGTCCATGTCTGCATTGTAACTCAAAGCTGACAAAGCATCTGGGCATGAATGTTCTTAATGACGCCTACAATGGTGAATTCTGGGTTTTGTTTTATTTTGTTTTGTTTTTGAGACAAGAGTCTCAAGCTGTCAGCCTGGGTAGAGTGCCTTGGTGTACTCCCAGAGTGCTGGGATTACAGCCATGAGCCACTGTGCCACGCCCATGAATTCTGGTTTTCAATTTACTTTGCTCAGATTCGTTAGAGCAGGCATCCTCAAACTGCAGCCCGCCAAGGACATTTATCCAGCCCACCGGGTGTTTTTGCCGCTGCTGCCTGTCCTGTTTAGCAGCCGACTTGTCCTAGGGCACATAGTCTGGCCCTCCAAAGGTCTGAGGGACAGTGAACTGGCCCACTGTTTAAAAAGTCTGAGGACCTCTGCATTAGAGGAATCACTACCTATGGCAGCTACAGCCTTAGAAAGTGTTTTCTTTCTCTTTCTTTCCTATTTTCCTTTTTTTCCTATCTTCCTTCCTTTCCCTCCCTCACTCCCTCCTTTTCTCTCTTTTCCTTCCTTTCTTTCCTTTTTTTGAGATAGAGTCTCTGTCTCTCACCCTGCAGTGTCATCATCACAGCTTACTGTAACTTCAAGTTGTTGGGTTTAAGAGATCTTCCTGCCTCAGCCTCCCAAATAGCTGGGCTATAGGCACATGCTGCGATGCCCAGCTAAGTTTTCCTATTTTTAGTAAAGTCGGCCTCTGTTTTGCTCAAGCTGATCTTAAACCAGCCTCAGCCTCCCAAAGTGCTAGGATTACAAGTATAAACCACCATGCTTGGCCAAAATGGATTTCTTAAATAATAAAACATGAAAGTTAAAATGACTATTTGATCCATGGGCTACAGAATGGATGTTGTGTTAGCCAGCATACAGATATGTTAATCTCCTTGTATATCTCCATTAAAGCTCTTAGATGAGCAGCTGTATTGTCAATCAGCAGTAATTCTGTGTGGTAGATCTCAACATTGGGCTTAAAATATTCAGTAAACCATGCTCCTGTCATCCAGGATTTATTCTTTCATTTACTCTACACAAGCACAGTAGATTTAGCATAATTCTTAGTATAAAGTCCTAGAGGGCATCTTCTTTGAGTTATCATGCTGTTCTGCCTACACGAAAATCTGTTTAGTGTACACACATTCATCAGCTAGCTTCCGGATAACTTGCTACAGCATCTATGTTAGCACTTGCCTCATCTTACACTTTTATATTATCCTAGCTTCAAACTTTTCTTCTGCAGGTTCTTCACCTCTCTCAGACTTCACAGAATTGAAGAGAATTAGGATCTTACTCTGGATTAGGCTTTGGTTTATGTTATAGCTAGTTTCATTTTTTTATCCAGACCACTAACTTTCTTGATATCAAATAAGGCTGCTTTGTCTTCTAATTATTCATGTGTTCATTGTTATAGCACTTTTAATTTCCTTTAAGTACTGTGCATTCACAACTTGGCTAACTGTTTGGCCCAAGAGGCCCATGTTGGCTTTTGGCATGCCTTCCTCGCTAACCTTACTTATTTCTAGCTTTTGATTTAAAGTGAGAGACGTACAACACTTCCTTTCACTTAAATACTTAGAGATCATCACAGGGTTACTAAATGATCTAATTTCAGTATTGCTGTGTCTCAGAGAATAGGGAAGCCCAAGGAGAGGGAGCATGATGGGGAATGGCCAGTTGTGGAATAGTCAGAACACATACAACACTTTGTCCTCTTATATGGCTTTAGTTCATGGCACCCCAAACAATTATAATAGTAACATCAAAGATCATTCGTCACAGATCACCCTAACAGAATCAATAATAATGAAAAAACTTGAAATACTGAATTACCAAAATGTGACACAGAGAAATGAAGTGAGCATATGCTATTGGAAAAACGGCACTGACAGACTTGTTCAACACAGGGTTGCCATAAACCTTCAATTTGTTAAAAAATGCAATACTTGGAAAGCACAATAAACAAGGTAAGTCTGTATATTTTAATAGCTACTTCTTTTAAGTGTGTGCATGTATGTATGTGTATACATATGTACACATACATACATATCTATAAACAGGAATATAAAAATGGGATATATTTTTCAGATGTGTTTTGACTAATGGTCGCAAGATAGGGAAAAAAATCAAAATTATTCAATCTCTCAGGCTTTTTGATATTTAATTCTTTGTACAGTTTTTGTTTACTACATTCAAAAGTAATCACATTTACTTGAAATAACCTTTCTCCATGGCTCAACTGAAAGAAAAGCAATTTTCAGGAAAAAAATTTAATATTTTAATAATTACAACTACATGGATTTACTTGCCTGGTATTGAAGCCATCTCTGTAGTTGTTCTGTTGGCAGTCAAGTTCAAATCTGCGACAGCTGCATTAGGCTTAAGTGCTGTTGTAGGTGTAGGCATTACTGAGGACTTAGATTTTTCTAATGAAGTTCTTGGAAGGTCAAACTGCAACAGTTTTTGGGAGCTTGGAGATAGGGGAGAAGTTGGAGTTTTCTGCGATCGCCCCCTGTCTGATGAGACACTAGAAGTTTTGTTTTATAAAGACATTAGAGAAAGGAAAACTACTTCATAAGCCACCTCAACAATTTGTAACAACAACATACATTACTTTATTTAACAACATTAGCTTTAAAAAGCTGTGATTTAGGCATTTATTCATTCAATAAAATCAGTATGATGGATGACTATGACTATTCCTTTAATTGCTACATTTGCAGTGGCAAACAAGCCAAGTTCTGTCCTAAATAAACTCTGTCCTAAACAAAATGGAAAATGGAAAGGTAGTCTCTTTTAAACTAAAACTTAACTCTTTCCTCTCCAATGTACATATTCATTCATTATAGTATAAAGCAGTCTTCTAAAACAGGCATTATATAGCAATAAAATTACAGCCATATGTAAGTCTTAAAATGTCTCTGAAAAAGAATAAAATACAGTTTTGTATTAAAAGTAATGACAAAAATCATTCTTTTTTTATTCCTTGACTTGTTAATCCACATAAGACACAGAAAAAATTATTTTCATATTACCTACCTCTAGATACTTAATGTATTTTCATTTGTTTATTTCTACCTTTTAACACTATCTCTCTCTCTTTCCTGAACTTTCTAATAACTAATCTTTCATAACACTTTGATTGTAAAAGCAGTTAATTCAATACAAGGCACAAGTCTAGACCCTCTTTGAAAAAGTAACTTCATTATTACAGTAACAAGGATGTTAGCTTACACTGAGTATTTACTGAATAAATTATTCAAAGATACTCTATAAAGCATTTTATCACAGTTAACATTTCCACCATATTAAAACAAATTTGCTTTTAGTTTCTAATAAAACTATGAGACAGTTATCAAAGATAAAAATTTCTCTTATGTTCAGCATAAAAATATTTGCATAAAAGTGGTTTTGAAAGGCACCCTCTTGCTTAACTGACCTTCAATTTTCTATTGATGTTTTAGAAAAAACTATATCCAAGAGACTGACAATTTCACTTATAGAATATAAGAAGAATAATCACTTTAATAGATTTCCATTAAAGAATTCCAGCACAACATCAAACACAACAAAGTACTCTGTATCTCACCTTATGGTTTTACTAGGTGAATTTATATTTGCTTTGCTGAGAAAATTTAATCAAACTAACATCCTAATAGTGTTTCCAATTATGTTGGTGAGTATTTCAAAAAAATTTTTTAAAAGAACAGAAAAAAAGAAAGAGCCTGGGGTCTCAGCACCTGTTGCTCAGTGGTTACAGCACTAACCACATACACCAAAGGTGGTTCGAACCTGGCCTAGGCCAGCTAAACAACAATGACAGCTACAAGAGAAAATAGCCAGGCATTGCAGGGGCATCTGTAGTCTCGGCTGCTCAGGAGGCTGAGGCAAGAGAATCACTTAAGCCCAAGAGTTAAGAGTTTGCTATAAGCTGTGACGCCATAGCACTCTACCAAAGGGTGACATAGTGAGACTGTGTCTCAAAAAAAAAAAAAAAAAGAAAGAAAGAAAGAAAGAAAGAGCCTGGGGATAGAGTGTCTATATACAAGTTAACATAAAATAGGTTTAAATTTTTTTGAGACTAATGTAGAGTACTTGAGCGTCATGGCTCACAGCAATCTTAGACTCTTGGGCTCAAGCGATTCTCTTGCCTCAGCCTCCTGAGTTGCTGGGACTACAGGCACCTGCCACAACACCTGGCTATTTTCAGAGAAGATATCTCACTCTAGCTCTAGCTCAGATTGGTGTCGAACTGGTGAGCTCAGGCAATCGCCCGCCTCAACCTCTAAGAGTGCTGGGAATATAGGCATGAGCCACCACGCCCAGCCTTAAATTTTTTTTTTTAAATTTGAACTTCTTTTTATCAAAGCCTCAAATTATTTTATCTACTGTGAATCTCCAGGGGTGGGGAATTGGTATCGAGATTATAGCATGGGGCATTTATCAAACTTATCTGGGTATGTATCCCATTTTAGAAATATTTAACTTTGTAGATTTTGCCATCATCAGAGTATCTTTTAAGAAAATGTAATATTTCCTAAATTCCAAAATCAGTGACAGATTAAAATTTAATGTTAAATACAGGAGTGATGGTATTAATGATGCAATATTATTTTGCAACATGAAAGCACTAAAAATAATTATCTGTATAGAACTGACATGGTACTAGAAAAAGTGCAAAGTTACTTTTAAAGGAAAAACATACACATATGTCTTTTTTTTTTTTTTTTTTTTTTTTTGAGACAGAGCCTCA
>NW_003852411.1:13714813-13742431 GCF_000181295.1 Otolemur garnettii
TTTTTGGTTGCAGCCGTCATTGTTGTTTGGCGGGTCCGGGCTGGGGATTCGAACCCGCCACCTTAGGTGTACGTGGCTGGCGCCTTAGCCGGTTGAGCTACAGGTGCCGAGCCCACATATGTCTTTAGTCCCAATTTCCAGAAGGATAAAAACCAGTGCACAGATAAAACATCACGTGAATAAATGAGTAGGAACTGTATAGGAAACAAAAACTGAAAGTTATTTGTCAGTAACAGTTTAAGTCAGTGGTTCTCAACCTTCCTAATGCTGCAACCCTTTAATACAGTTCCTCATGTTGTGGTGACCCCCAACCATAAAATTATTTTCATTGCTACTCCATAACTGTAATTTTGCTACTGTTATGAATTGTAATAACAGGATGGTCACCTAAGACCTGTAATATGCAGGATGGTCCTGTAATATGCAGGATGGTCTTAGGTGACCCCTGTGAAAGGATTCACCACACGCTGAAAACCACTGGTCTAAGTGCTTAATATAGTATAACCTCTGTAAGGTGACCACCCAAGGGATGGTAACAAACTAGTCAACAGGGCTCGGCACCCAAAGCACAGTGGTTAGGGTGCCAGCCACATATACCAAAGGTGAAAGGTTCAAACCTGGCCCAGGCCAGCTAACCAACAATGGCAACTGTAACAAAAAAAAAATAGCCGGGCATTGTGGTGGGTGCCTGTGGTCCCAGCTGCTTGGGAGGCTGAGGCAAGAGAATTGCTTGAGCCCAAGAGTTTGAGGTTGCTGTGAGCTGTGATGCCACAGCACCCTACCAAAGGTGACATGGGGAGACTGTCTCAAAAAAAAAACAAGCTAGTCAACATATGGAGGTAGTCAACATAAGGAAGTAAGCCTACTGTACTGATATGCACATGTAGTACATGTCCTGCCTATGGAAAGGTCAACTTATGAAGGTAGTCAATGTAGGGAGATGGTCAATTATGGAGGTTCTATTTGCTATGATATTAAAAAGATAGTAGAAAAACATGCTATGCATGCATGTTCCACAATCAGTATAAAAGTGAGATTTCAAAATCAGCTTAAGCAAGTAAGTTATGATGACACCACTGCACTCTAACCTGGGTGGCAAAATGAGACGCTGTCTCAAAAAGAACCTCCAAAACAAAACAAAACAAAAATACAATTAGCTTAAGTAGTCTAATAAGTTGAGGAGGAGAGAAAAATTTAGAGAAAGAAATAAACAATAAGATCAAAAGGATGCTAAGTAGTTGAGTTGAAAGAGTGAGAGAGTAGAGCTGAGAGGCAAAATCAATAGACAAAGGAAATGAGATAGCTTGTGCTAGCCCAGGGAAAACACTTCAAATAGAGTTAAGCTCTCAGAACTAATCTAAGTCATTCAGTAATTAAGTCAATAATTAAGACCTATGGATCTACAAGGTAACCATGAGCTCCCACTCTAAGGAAGGCAGATGCTTGGTCAAAATATTGAGCCAAGTAAATAATCATGACAGTGGCATTCAGAAAAGAAAGGTAGGTTTTGCTAGAGGCAAAGAATTCCTGTAGAGGTTGTAACAGTTTAGGTAAGAGATGACCATATTCTAAAATACAGATAAAGATCGGCGCTATGAATAAAGCTACCATGTCAATTCAGAAAGTACAGAATTTTGTATTAGCTTAGAAATGTACAGTTAAGGAGACCAATTTACCAAATAGAGTCTCTGAACATTAATGACACAGTAAATTTAATTATATATGAATTACAGAATAAAGTATATATTACTTTACCTCACAGAATGACCAGAAAGACCCTCCAAAGTGCTATCAGAGTCAAGAGTCTGTTCATAATCTTTAACAGAAGGTTTGCTACTGGTCCCAGACTTCTTTCCTTGATGGGAGCCACGTTCTGAGCCAGACTGAACTTTTTCCTCATCAAGAAGTGAGTTCTGAACATTTCCAGTGAATGAATCCAACCCTGTAAAATAAATTTCTTATAAAGCTAATGCCCAAAATTAGAAGCTGAGAGAGATAACTGATACATAGATTTTAATAAAATAATAAGAGTATAAACCAGAATATCTTAAAATTGACTTATAATGTATTTAAAATTTGTTTTCCCTATCTAAAATAAAGCAATTTATTCTTCTGTCTCCATTTAAGACAAGTGAAGTTTCTTCATTAATATTCTCTATTTCCTGTTCATAAATAGTTCTTAGTTCAACGGGTAATAAAAGACAAGTATGATAATTAAGAATGAAGTACTTTATCCCTAGAAAAAGTAACCAAAAAAAGGATTTTGTTTGTTTGTTCAAGAGATGGGGTCTATCTCTGTTGCCCAGGCTGGGGTAGAGTGGTACAATCATAGCTCACTATAGCCTGAGACTCCTGGGCTCAAGAGATTCCCCTGAGTCAGCTTTGCAAGTAGCCAGGACTACAGGAGCATACCATAACGACTAGGTAATTTTTTTTTTTGGTAGAGACAGAGGTCTCACTGTGTTGCCCAGGCTGGTCTCAAACTCCTGGCCTCAAACAGTCCTCCCACCTTGGCCTCCCAAAGTGCTAGGTATGAGCCACTGTGTCTGGCCAAGAAGTTTTTAAAGGATAAAATCCAGAGCTGGAAGAAAAATGGTATCAACTGCTAGATGAACTATGCAATTCTTTTGAAAAACTGTATGTAAGAATTATGTAGTCTCATTCTTAAAAGTGTTCATATTTAGACATATTTTACTTACAGGGATATATCTTAAGAAAAATGATACATGGTATTTAATACATAACTTCATAATTCAAAAAATTTTAACCTATGTTTCCAATAATAAAACAACTGTCTAAATTACCTAGAAAGTATTAACTTGAAAATTTAAACAGCACTTTGTAATTTCAAATGCACGTCATATATATATTACCTTATTGATCTTAAACATCTTATAAAGTAGCCTATATACATATCCCCAATCAAGTAACTAGCATTCTATAGAGCTAAGTAACTTATTTAAGGATACACAGTCAATAACAAAACTGGGACATACACCCAGGTATCCTGACTCTAAGTCTAGTGCATGACTCACTTTAATGGTATGTTTAAAAATAGCAGCATGAGAAACTATTTATTTCCTTAAAAATATTACAAAATTGCCTATATATTTTAAAGGCAGTTAAATTATTTTCTTTTTTTTGAAATGTACATATATGGTTAAAGGTCAAAAGAAAATGCAAAAGTGAAAAAAAAAAAATTATGCTATACACTCATGTTCCCAGCAGCATTATTCACAATAGCCAAAAGATGGAAGCAACCCAAGTGTCCATCAAAGGATGGATAAACAAATATGGTACATACATTCAAGGGAGTATCATTCAGCCTTAAAAAGAAAGGGCATTCTGGCACATGTTGTAACATGGATGAACCTTGAAGACATTATGCTAAATGAAATGAGAATCACAAAAGGACAATTACATAACTCCACTTGTATGAGGTACCTAATAGGGGAAGAGAGTGGAACAGTTGTTAACAGGTACTAGAGAAGGAAAAAATGAGAGATGTTAATTAATTAATAACTCTCATTAATGTGACTGCACTAATGCTGCTAAAGTGTACACTTAAAAATGCTTAAATTCTCTAGTCAAAGTCATAGAGACAGAAAGTAAAATAGTGGTTGCCAGGGACTTTGAAAGGAGGGAGGAATGGAGAGCTATTGTTTAATAGGTGCAGGTGTCCTCCAACTATAGCCTGCAGGCCACATGCAGCCCACCTAGGACATTTATCCGGCCCACCGGGTGTTTTGGCCGCTGCTGCCTGTCCTGCTTAGCAGCCAACTTGTCCCGGGGCCCACAGTCCAGCCCTCCAATGGTCTGAGGGACAGTGAACTGGTCCCCTGTTTAAATAGTTTGAGGACCCCGGTATAGGATGTATGAACAGTAGGAAGGTTGCACAACAGTGTGAATGTACTTAATGCTACTGAACTGTACACTTAAAACATAAAAAGAAAACTAAGATATTATTATTCATTTAGAAAAATTATTTAATCTAAAGTGTATTTATGGTCCCTAGGGTAGAAGCAAGCTGTTAATACTGATTATCTCTAATTTTCTGTAATAATTATAATTCATTCATTTAATATTATTCTTTGACAATAAATAATCTTAAGACTTCTCTTAGCTTTAAACAACTAGAAATTGTAGAAAACACAATGTTCAATGCAATAAAGACCTAAATTCCAAGTAATGGACCCACATGAAAAAAAAATATTTGCCCCTACGGTAAAAGATGGCCATATGGGCTCAGCAACTATAGCTCAGTGGCTAGGGCGCCAGCCACATTCACCAGAGCTGGCAGGTTCGAACCCAGCACTAGGCCTGCCAAACAACAATGACACTACAACCAAAAAAAAATAGCTGGGCATTGTGGCGGGCACCTAATAGTCCCAGCTACTTGGGAGGCTAAGGCAAAAGAATCCCTTAAGCCCAAGAGTTTGAGGTTGCTTTGAGCTGTGATGCCACAGCACTCTACCAAGGGCAACATAGTAAGATTCTTTCTAAAACAAACAAAAAAAAAAGATGACCAAATGTATATATCATCTTACAGTTAAATTAAAATAAAATTGTTTTCTTAGGATTACCACTTTAATCTACCATCTACTTGAACTACACTGGGTAGTTTTACACAAAGCATGCAACATTCTTTTGTACCACCAGATGGAGCATAAACAAGAAAAATTACACTGATTTTACAACTTGGGAATGAGGGAGAAACTAAGTTAAAAATGATGCTATGGAAAGTAAAATGTAACAGGGTATTTTTTTCCTGTGGCATTGTGAAAGGAGATTAGGGAAACGGAAAGCCACAAAATACTATGTATATGTTATCTAATCTATTTTAGATTTTTAAAAAAACCTACATTAAATCATATTGCTTATTCTCATATACTTGATATATTATCATGACTTTTTTTTTATTGAGTCATCACTGTGTACATTAATGAAGTCATGGGGTACAGTCTGCTGGTTTTATGTACAATTTGAAATATTTTCATCAAACTGGTTAACATAGCCTTAATGGCATTTGCTTAGTTATTGTGTTAAGACATTTATATTCTACATTTAGTAAGTTTCACATTACTAAATGACCCTCACATCAATGACCCTCCCTCAACCCATCCTCCTCCCCCTTTCCCCTATCGTGACATTTTAAAATTGTATGTATCATACCATGTTTCCCTGAAAATAAGACACTGTCTTATATTTATTTTTTTCTCAAGAAGACACACTAGGGCTTTTTTTCAAAGGGGTATTCTAGTCTTCCTTACCGCTTGGCGCTGAAATGCATGGCATGGCTATGTAGCGTATCTATGTCTTATTACACCCATCACTAGGTCTTATTATTGGAGTAGGGCTTATATTTAACAAATGCATAGAAATCCTGTTAGGGCTTATTTTGGGGGTAGGTGTTATTTTCGGGGAAACATGGTAGTAGAAGGGTGAATGGATTGAAGAGTCAGAAGTTAGAATATGGGCTTATCCAATAACAGGTTAGTGGCCTTAGATACGACATTAATATAAAAAAGAATAACAAATGCAAAATAAAAGCAAGATCACCATTTCCTAAAATGTGTTCAGCTGAATTCTAATGCCACAAAATGCTGGTTGAAAGAAAGGATTCTGTAGTCAAATAAATGTGGAAAATGCTTCATACCATCCGAGGCCTGACAATTAAGTCTGTGAACTCATCCTAGAAAAAGTGCTATATACCTCATCACTGAGTATCACTGTGACCACCCTTGAAGTACTGCCTGTGGGAAGCTATGCAGCAATGGCAGTGCCTAGTCCACCCTTCCACACAGTTTTGAAACTCTCTTTCTGGAATGACCATCTGAGTTATCTTTGTATGAGGTCTAACGTTTAAGTTCTTAAACTTGCCACTATGCACTTATGTTGTTAGCACTGTACAAACTATAAAATTGAAGCAAGTTTCTTTCAGGTAATTAAGATTTCATTACCTTGGTATATCAGTGTCTCACAGCCGTGTTTGTGTCACTGTGTAGTGGTACCTTGCTGAGTGTAGTTCATTATCATTATTGCATGTTTTTGTGTGCCATATGTTGATAGCTCTGATAGTCATTCCAGACAGAGTTCCAAAATTGCTTTGAAGGATGGACTAGGCCCTAGCATCAGTGCATAGCTTCCCAAGAGGAGTACTCTGAAGGTGACTTTTAAGATATTCAGCAATGAGCTATGTAGTAGCACTTTTTCTAGGATATGTTCACAAACTTAAGGCCTCATATAGCCTCAGCCTTATACTAAAATAAATAATGCATACGGGTATATTAAAATTGTTGATAAGTCCTCTGGGAAGAAGCCTGTTTCACCCTAGAAGCATTTTCCAAATGTATGGAACCATGGAGCTCTTTTATTAACAAAACACCTACAAAAAGCCTATTCCAGTGAAACTATATTTCACAAGAAAAGACAGCCTTTGAGAAATACTGGTGAAATGATATCTAAATGTCCTCCCAAACAAGTTCAGAACCCTTCTAGTCTGCAACAGAATTATACTAGGCAATAATTGAGAAATAATTTCTCATGTTTGCTTTGGCAGCATATATTCTAAAATTGGAATGATACATGGCTCCTGTATAAGGATGACATATAAATTTATAAAGCCTTCCATATTAAAATATTTTAAAATTAAATTTTAAAATTGTTTTTTTTTTTTTTTGAGACAGAGTCTTAAGTTGTTGCCCTCAGTAGAGTGCTGTGGCTCACAGCAACCTCCAACTCCTGGGCTTAAACAATTCTCTTGCCTCAGCCTCCCAAGTAGCTGAGACTATAGGCACCTGTCACAATGCCTTGCTATTTTTTTGTTGTTGCAGTTGTCATTGTTGTTTTAGCTGGCCCAGGCTAGGTTTGAACCCACCAGCCTCAGTGGTTTACAGACGCAGCCAAATTAAAAAATTATTTTTAAAAACAATATAAATAGGCTTAGCAGTTACAGTGCACCAAGGCTGTCGGGTTCGAACCCGCCCGGGCCAGCTAAACAATGACAACTGTAACAAAAAAAAATAGCCAGATGTGGCAGACACCTGTAGTCCCAGCTACTTCGGAGGCTAAGGCAAAAGAATAACTTAAGCCCAAGAGTTTAAGGTTTCTGTGAGCTGTGACACCACAGCACTCTCCTGAGGGTAACACAATGAGACTCTGTCTCAAAAAATATATATATAGGGCAGCGCCTGTGGCTCAATGGGCAGGGCGCTGGCCCCATATACTGAGGGTGGTGAGTTCAAACCCAGCCCCAGCCAAACTGTAACAAAAAATAGCTGGGTGTTGTGACGGTCACCTGTAGTCCCCACTACTCAGGAGGCTGAGGCAAGAGAATCGCCTAAGCCCAGGAGTTGGAGGTTGCTGTGGGCTGTGATGCCAGAGCACTCTACTAAGGGAGATAAAGTAAGACTCTGTCTCTTAAAAAAATATATATGTGTGTGTGTGTGTGTGTGTATATATGTGTGTTATACATATATATACACACACACACACACATATATATGCGCCTATATATCACAAAAAGACAAAAAAAAATCTTAAAAGAAAATTTCTCCTAGCATTCTCATTAGAAATATATAAACTGGCACTAGCTTTCTGAAAGGCTACTAATTCAGTAAAACATATCCAAATTTTAAACATGGCATAATCTCTGCCCCATTATCTCACCTCTAGGATTTTCCATTACAGGAAAAAAAGACAAATGCATAATGACATATTTATAAGGATATTCAATGCAATATTATTTACTATGGGTAAAAGAAAAAAGAAAATAGCCTATATATCTAGCAATGGAGAGTTAGCTAAACAAATCACAATATATTCAAATAAAAGAACACTAAGTAGTCTTACAAACAGCAGTCCATAAAAAATGATATCCATAACCTATAGACAGAACAAAATAGCATGTAAAATACCCCCCAGGCACTATATTTATGTGTGCCTAAAAATTGGAAGGATTCTTACTAAAAATGTTAACATTTCACACCCATTAGGATGTCCTATTTATCACACACACAAAAAGAAAGAAACTCAGAAAATAAAATGTGTAGAATTTTACATTGCTGATGGGAATGAAAAATGGTGCAGCTACTATGGAAAACACATGGTGGTTCTTCAAAATATTAAACATGGAATTACTATTTTATCCAGTGATTCTGCCTCTGAGTATGTACACAAAAGAATTAAATGCAGATGGCTCAGTGCCTGTAGCTTCAGCAGCTAGGGCGTCAGCCCCATGCACCAGGGCTGGCAGGTTCGAACCCAGCCGAGGCCTGCCAAACAACAATGACAACTGCAGCAACAACAAAAAAATAGCCGGCCATTGTGGCGGGCACCTGTAATCCCAGTTACTTGGGAGGCTGAGGCAAGAGAATCCCTTAAGCCCAAGAGTTTGAGGTTGCTGTAAGCTGTGATGCCACAGCACTCTACCGAGGGTGACATAGTGAGATTCTGTCTCAAAAAAAAAAAAAGAAAGAAAGAAAGAAAGAAAGAAAAGCAGAGACTCAAACAGGTATTTGTTCATCAAAGTTTACAGCATCATCATTCACAATAGTCCAAAGGTGGAAACAACCATAATGTCCATAAACAGATGAATGGACAAACCAAGTATGGTACATACACAGAATGGAATATTATTCAGCCCTAAAAAGAATGAAAATCTAATATATGCTACAACACGGATGAATCTTGAGAACTTTATGCTAAGTGAAATAAGCCACACAAAAGAACAAATACTGTATACTTCCACTTATACAAATTATATACAGTAGTCAAATTCATAAAGATAGAAAATAGAACACTGGTTACTAGTGTCTAAGGGACACAGGAATATAGAGTTATTATTTAATGAGTACAGAGTTTCCGTATGGGAACATGAAAAAGTTTTAGAGATGAGAATGGTAATGGTTGCACAATAATGTGAATGTACTTAATGCCACTGAACTGTACATACCAAAATGGTTAAAATGATAAATTTTATGTTATGTACTTTTTACTACAATTAAATATATTTTTAAATATGTTAAAATGATACATTTTATGGTATATTTTACCACAAAGTAAAATAAATATTTTTTAAATATTAACATTGGTTATCTCTAAGTGAAGGGATTACAGGTGACTTATTTTTAAATATAATTTTCTATGCTGATTGATTTCTTCCCCCTCCCTGTGCTCCTTTCTTCCTTTTTAACTAAATGAGCAAGGTTTATCTTTACAATTAGAAAAAACTATTTTGGAAGGAAAATCATTCCCTAGCTATTCTGTGGGCTTAAGAGGCCTTTGCCTAATCATTTATCTATTCACTGATAGGCCTATAACCCAAACTATAGCCAGGAGTAGAACTACAGACACTGAAAAATATCTCAATCATTGAAAAATATTTACTGAGTGTCAACAGGCCAGCTACTATATACTAGGTATTAGAATGTACATATTATGTCAACTTCATTTAAGCTTAAAAATTACTATATGAAGCATCTATCACTATCTCTATTTTATAAATAATAAAAATTGAATATTACACATATTTAATGATACTCGGAGTATATGATATATCATTAAGTTTTTTAAAAAAGCAATTACACGCTCGGCACCTGTGGCTCAAATGGCTAAGGCACCAGCCACATAAACCTAAGGTGGCAGGTTCAAATGTAGCCCAGGCCCACCAAACAACAATGATGGCTGCAACCAAAAAATAGCCCGGCGTTGTGGTGAGCGCCTATGGTCCCAGCTACTTGGGAGGCTGAGGCAGGAGACTTGCTTTAGCCCAGGAGTTGGAGGTTGCTGTGAGGTTTGATGCCACCAGACTCTACCCAGGGGGATAGCTTGAGGCTCTGTCTCAAAAAAAAAAAAAAAAAGCAATTGCAAAGCAATTATTATTTGCTTATTTTTGGAGACAGGATCTCACTTTGTCCTCCCAGCTAGAATACAGTGGCATGATGACAGCTCACTGCAACATCAAATTTCTGGGTTCAAGGGATCCTCCTGCCTCAGCCTCCCAAGAAGCTGGGACTACAGGCATGCACACCAAGCTAATTTTTTCTATTTTTGTAGGGATGGGGTCTGCCTCTTGCTCATCACAGGCTGGTCTTAAACTTCTGACCTCAAGCAATATTCCCACCTCAGTCTCTTCAAGTGCTAGAATTACTGATATGAGCCACCGTGTACAGCCTTGCTTTTCTTTTTATAAACATGTCTCTGTGGCTTTATGTGTATATTGGAAAAACAGGCATAAAAATGCTAATAGTAGTTATTTCTTAGCAAAAGGATCAAGGAAGATCTGTGTTTATGTCATGAGTGTTTATGTGTAATTCTTAATTTATTACCATTGCAGATGTATCCCTTCTGTATTAAAAAGATTTATAATGTTATTTATAAAAGACATTTTATAATGATAAATATTGAAGCTAATTACATTATCATCATAAAGAAACTCCTCTTGGGCGGCACCTGTGGCTCAGTGAGTAGGACACTGGCCCCATATACCAAGGGTGGTGGGTTCAAGCCTGACCCTAGCCAAACTGCAACAACAACAAAAAATAGCCAGGTGTTGTGTGGCAGGCACCTATAGTCCCAGCTACTTGGGAGGCTGAGGCAAGAGAATCGCCTAAGCCCAGGAGTTGGAGGTTGCTGCGAGCTATGACACCACAGCACTCTACCAAGGGCAATAAAGTGAGACTCTGTCTCTTAAAAAGAAGAAAAGAAATTCCTCTTCATTTTTTGTTGTTTAAGGAGAGGGTCTCACTCTGTCATGCAGGCTGGAATACAGTGATGCAATCAGAGCTTACTATAGCCTCAAATTCCTGGGCTCAAGCAATCCTCCTACCACCTCAGCCTCCCCAGTGGCTAAGATTACAGGTACACACTTCTACACCCAGCTAATTATTAAATTTTTTGTAGAGGTGAGGTCTCACTATGTTGCCAGTCTGGTCTCAAACTTCTGACCTCAAGTGATTCTCACCCTCTCAAAGTGCTGGGATTACACACATAAGCCTCTGTGCCTGGCCTTCCTTTAACCTCTTATGGAATCAAATCATAATTTTAGATCACTACCACAATCACTGATAAGAGAAAAGGTCACCATATGGAATTCCACTTACATTCTGTCTTTTCCTTTTTTCCTTTCTTTCCTTTGGAAGAAGTAGATGAACGAGATGATGCAGCAGAACGGGCTTCTGATGAATGCTGGGAAGTAATATCCACAGAGGAAAGATCACAGGCCAACTTTCTGCTAGAATGGTCCTCCTGAATGCCTAAAGTGCTACCACCAATACTGTCAAAGAATAAGTAACAGTGGTTCAAGAAAGAAATAAAAAATCTCACATCACCACTAAAATCAAAGATATCTAAAAATCTATTTAATCAGTAGGAGAATGTAACTAAAATCAAAGATGGCTTCCACTTTATTGTTTTTCTTACTACCATACATTGGATTTTTTCCTGTGGCTTAATTTATTACCATGGAAAAATTGCAGGTGAATTGTTTATTGCATGAAACCAATAAAAAACTAATATTTCAGACACATAGAGGAAAAAAATAGAATGTTGAGTAATGGGAAGAAATGTGGCCTCAATTTCTATTAAATTTATAATTTTATATATTGTATCTATTTCTCCTCTGATGATCTTATAAAAGAATAATTTAATATCTTGTATTTCAACCAGGAAATAAAATGCATCAAATCATATTGAATGGTGATATTAAAGGTCACTGCAATAAATTCCTTAACATTTATTTAAAAATTTAATTTTAAAAGTATCAAAAATTTAATTACTAAAATCTCTCACACATTTTCTCCATACATAAAAGGTACTAAATAAATTACATTTAGATTTCCTACTCCTATATATATATACACACATACATATTTAAAAAATCAGATATTTCTCATTTAAGTAGAAATGATTTAAAGTGAGGGAGATGGGTAAGGGATGAACTATATATCCAATTCAAATTAACCAAAAGCCAAATATAAACAGAGTGAAATTTTCCTAAAGGGAAAAAAATGAAAACTATACTTTTCCTGATATAATTTTAATTCCTATTTCTATTAATCAAAGTAGATTTAACTAATTTTTGTATAATAACCTAGCTGTTTTATGTGGACTACAATATGCGACACGTGAAAAAATCCTGCAAATGAATAACTACAGATTAATTCATAAGATAACAAAATTTAGGGGAAAATTCTCTCTAGCAAAGTCTGACTCTTTTGATATGTAAGTTTGTGAGTTTGTACAAGTGATTTAACCTCTAGTCTTCAGTTTCCTCTCTAAAACGGAAATAATAATAATAATACATCAGGTTATTATAAAAATGAATTAACACAGGTAAAATCTCTCAGTCACTATCATGCACATTAAGTGCTTAATAATCATTAGATATTATAATCATTATTACTTTTCAAAGCATTGCACAACTTAGATGTTTTCTTGATTATAAAAAGATTTATTTATTATTTGGGACCATGGAATCCTAATCTGAACTTCCTCGATTCCATCACAGAAAATCACTTCTTAAGCTTCTTACACTAGTACACCACAGAATAGCTTCTAAGCAGTACTATCTTCTACTAGAGATTCGCATATTGATTTAACAACCTATATTCTACTTAATATATGCCCGACCCTGTTTCAAGTATTTTTTATTTCACTGAATACTCAGAACAACTCTATGAGGTAGACAGATACTATTATTTTCTTCATTTTACAGAGATGAAAACTGAGGCATAGAGAGGTTAAGTAATATGCACAAATAAAAACAACTAATAATTAGGAGAGCCAGGATTTAATCCAGGTAGTCTAGATCCAGAGTCCAGCTCTTAATAACAACTATGCTATGCAGCCTCTACGTGGATATTTAAATAAGCAAAATTTGACTAATATTCAGACCACAGTTCTCATTTGCACATTTTTCTCATTCTTTAAACTTTATTCTGTATTGCCAACATATTCTTACTTAGGTTCAAGAGTTGATTTTTTTTCTGTCAAAGTCCCACTCCCTGGAGAGGAAACAAAATCATCTTCATATGAAATACTGCTTAGAGGGGTTGTGATGGCATTGAAAGGCCGTGATGCTGATATTCCTCTGTCTAACTTATCTTCAAACCCTGTCCAAAATAACAATTGAAGCATGGTTAAAAACACACAAAAAAGATGTAAACAAAGTATCTACATATGGAGATTAACCACATGGCCTTGGAGACATTTTAGTTTGATTTTATTAGTTTTCTTCAATTTACCTTTGTATGTAACAACAGATTTTTAACTTTTTACTAGAAAAATTTTCATATATACATGTAAACAGAAAAAAAACTGCATAATGAAACCAATGTATTCATTATCTAGCTTTAACAGTAATACATGACCAATCTAAATTAAACCTTATATTCCCCCCATCTATCACTCCCTGCCCAAACTACTTTGAAGCAAATCCTAAATACTATCTTATCTCTAAATATTTCAGTGTAAATATAAAATCTTAATAAAAATCTAATAGAAGAATTTAAGAATTCAATTTTCTTATTTATAAAATGAGGGAGGTTATTCTTTTTTTTTTTTTTGAGACAGAGTCTCACTTTGTCCCCCCTAGTAGAGTGCCATGGCATCACAGCTCATAGCAATCTCCAACTCTTGAGCTTAAGTGATTCTCTTGCCTTAGCCTCCTGAGTAGCTGGGGATACCGGTGCCCACCACAACACCTGGCTATTTTATTCTGTTGTTGTTGTAGTTGTCATTGTTGTTTAGCAGGCCTGGGCCAAGTTCGAACCTGCCAGCCCTGGTGTATGTGGCCAATTAGTACCAATACAAACAAGTGGCACATAGGAGAGCAATAGCATATAAAGGTCTGTGCAAAACAATTAAGTGCCTAAATATGAATTCTAGGAAAAAAGCAATGTGATACCCAGTTAAGCAAAAGATGAAGAGGTAAAATCAATTCATCTGTTAAACAGTTTGTTCATTATAAAGAGTGGAAATATCCAACATGGAAATTCTAAGGTTATGTTAGCATAGGATAGGCAGAATCCACCTACAGCAGGAAGAAGAGAGAAAGGGACTTAGAGGAATTTAGTCCAGCACAGAAAAGGAAAGTTGTATTGCAGAATTTCAGGCATAAAAAGGGAACATTAGAAGTTTATTGGTTTAGGACTCAAATACACAGCTACATTATTGTTCGAAATCTGACTGCTATTAAAATTAGTTTTAACAAAGAATAACAATTTATCTTAAGATAACATATAAATGGTAAAAGCCTTATTTTTCTCACCTTTTCCATATAACTGATATGATTTTGTAAAAATATTAATGACACTATTTGGACTTCCCTTTGCCAATTCTTCCCAAGGTCCTCTGCTTTGTACACCACCTATGTGACCATAAAGTGGTGAGAATTTTTCAGCTTCCTTCTGAAATTCTTTGATGGGTTCATAAGTATTTCTTTCTCCAGCACAAAATTCCTTTTCTTTTAAAATTTCTGCTACCGTCAAAAGAGGCCGTCCACCCTGGCCTCCCTCTTCCTCAGAGAGACTTCCCTCACTAAGAAGAGGACCTTCACTGACTGAATCTAGGCTGGAACCAAGAGACCTTCTGGCTCTGTCTTGAGAACTGGTTTGCATATCAGAGCTGGAAGAGTCAGTACGTCTCTTACACAACTGTGCCAGCAGCCCTTCTGGTTTAGGACCAGGGGATCTCATTCTAAAGCTTGATATGGCGCTCTGAGGTCTTATCATCTCAGGAAGCTTTTTAAATTCACTAAGGTTGCCTACACCTGGAAGATCATCATCAAAAGTTGCATGAGATACACAAGTTCCCAGCATCTTTTGGATTCGGGCAGAGAATACATCTTCAGCATCATCTTTTACAGGTGGACTTAGAGCCTTGGTCCAAGATCCATCTTCTTGAGGGGCTTTCTGCACATCATACTCAGTATTCCATGTTGACCCATAGTTAATGTTGGCCCCAGCTAATTTCTTGGCTTCACTTTCAATTCTGCTGGACAAAGAAGCAGCTGTTGCTTTCAAGGCTTCAATACGATCCAATTTACTCTTATATTGGCTGGCACTAGGTTTTAACAAGGCATCTGGTTGAGCAGCTGGTGAGGTCACATATGGTTGAGGTGTAAAAGTTAATGGCCCTGAAGCTACATTATGATTCTTCCTAGTTGGTAAAATAGATTCCAAATCTTTATGCAACATTCCTACATGCTCTAGATTCAAGAGATGGGAGAGTAAATTTCCAGCTGTTCCAACAAGAGGCTGTGGTTGAGAATGGTGAACTCGTGGGCTCAATCTATCAGGATGTATCCATGTAGGTTCCATCAAGTCCCTTCTGGAAATGAAAAGTCACAATATGTTAGTTAAGTATATCACCATTTTAAAAAAGTTTCTTTCCCTCATTATAAGAGTAATGTATACACATTACTTTAAAAAAAGGATTAAAAAAATAAAGATCACTTATAATTAAATAATCAAAAAGAGCCACTAGTAATATTTCATTTAGAATTATACCCTTCCAAACACTTTTCTATGTGTGTATATTGTGTTTTGGTGGTATTGCATGGGATTTTACCATATATACTGTTCTGCAAACTGCTTTCTCCAACTAAGACACTAGATTTTTTAAGCAATTAATTAAAGACGGAGCATTAAAACCTTTAAAATTCTATGGAAAAAATTCTTTACAACATTGGCTTTATCCTTCTTGCCTTTAAATATAATATTAGATAAAAGAGAAATGCTTAAGATTTCTAAATATTAATGCAGACATGATATAGATTAATACTAAATGCTGAACATTTATGTTTAACATGTATACACTAAATGATTACAACTTACTTCTAAACAAATTAATAAACACCAATTAAATGCAAAACTATGAGTAGCAATTATAAATATTGATTGTCAATAAAATAGAATGTCTATAAGCCTAGAAACAGAATAAAGCTGTCCTAGACAACATCATGTACACTGATGTATGTTTCTAGGCTACAGACTCCCTCTATGTTAAGGGATACTCGAGAGATTACAGGTTGATGTCAACTATTAGGACCCTTAAAAGAAGAACATGAGGT
This sequence comes from Otolemur garnettii, assembly GCF_000181295.1. Taxonomy (NCBI): domain Eukaryota; kingdom Metazoa; phylum Chordata; class Mammalia; order Primates; family Galagidae; genus Otolemur; species Otolemur garnettii. The sequence goes on from NW_003852411.1 coordinate 13,730,886, forward strand.
TCTACCCTGAGTCTCGTCCATTTTATTTACTTATTTATTTAGAGACAAAGTCTCATTGTGTCGCCCTCAGTACAGTGCCATAGCATCACAGCTCACAGCAACCTCAAACTCTTAAGCTTAAGTGACTCTCTTGCCTCAGCCTCCCAAGGAGCTGGGACTACAGGTGCCCACCACAATGCCTGGCTATTTTCTTGTTGCAGTTGTCACTGTTTAGCAGGCCTGCGCCGGCTTCAAACCTGCCTACCTCAGAGTATGTGGCTGGTACCCTTACCCACTGAGCTATGGATGCTGCCATTATCCATTATTTTTAGATTATGATATCTTTATGCTTATCAAATTTGCAGATGACAGAAAGCTTGGCAGCCAGGCGAACCCATCAAATGACCAAATTATAATTTAGAATTATTTATACAAGTTGAAACTCATGCAGGATATCCAACCTGTGGTCTATAGGCCACATGCAAATTGTCTGAGAACTGTTCTGCTTATTTGTGGTGTCAGATGTAGTGAAATGTATGCATGGATCTTTTCTTTTGCTCATCAGCTTCTGTTAGTGTTTGGCCTAAGACAACTCTTATTCTTCTAGTGTACACCAGAAAAGGAAAAAGGTTAGATAGCTCTGCAAAACAAGGTAAACCTCTACAACTGGACTCGAAAAAAAAAAAATCATCTGAAGGAGAGTAACCATGGTGACAGGAAAGTTAAAAAGCATGTCAAGGAAAGATTTGGTTGGACATTAAGTTGTATCAGTCTTTTATTCTGAATTTCTGGTAATAAGATTGGAATGAAGGAAGGAAGATTAGAGAATAGGTTCTATGCCACAGAATATAAAGTATAATAAACATAAGGTGTGAGTTTATTAGGGCCTAAACTAAGCTGGTACTATCAGAAATACAAAATAAGTTATAAAAGATACTGATGAGTAAAAATTTAGGAGTTTTAAATTCACATATTTAGAATGTTAATTTTATGGCAGGAAATATGTTGGTAGTAGACAAACGGTAAAAATGAAAATACTTAATTCAGTTAAGACTTAGTGTTACACTTCAGGATCTCACGATCTATCAGGGATGACAGATTAATAAACAAACAGCTAGGCTCGGCACCTGTAGCTCAGTGGTTAAGGTGCCAGCCACATACATGGGGCTAGCAGGTTTGAACCCGGCCCAGGTCTGCTAAACAACAGTGACAACGACAACAACAAAAATAGCCAGGTGTTGTGGTGGGCACCTGTAGTCCCAGCTACTTGAGAGGCTGAAGCAAGAGAATCACTTAAGCCCAAGAGTTTGAGGTTGCTGAGAGCTGTGACACCACGGCACTCTACCAAGGAAGATATAGTAAGACTCTATCAAAAATAAATAAATAAACAAACAGCTAATACAAGTAGTAAAGAACTAAAATAAAGATTTATAAAGTTCAATAGAGTATAGATAGGGTAGCAATTAACTCTGGTAGTCAAGGGAAGTGCTTTTTGAACTGGATCGTCAAGGTCTTCAAAGTCAGATATATGGGATGATTTGGAGTTTCCCAGGTAGTTAAGAATGATGAAAAAATGAAGGGCAAGGAAAAGAAATGCCACAACTTCAAGCATAAAGTAACATGCTTTTCAGCATAAAGATTATGTTTTCAAAAAACTATTAACAGGAATTGGGAAACTAAGAAATGGGTAGTGGGATAAAGTGGAAGCAATAGGCTAGACATCACAGGTTAAAGAAGTCTGATACTGGGAACAGGTGGAAAGTAGTAAGGTCTACTTGTGTTTGGCTTGTTTCTAATATTGGATAACTTGTTTAGAATTAGCAGGAAACTCAGAGAAAGGTACAAATTGAAGGTATAAATCCAGCAAAGTGTGTTAAATATCAACAACAGAACTGAGATAAACTAGAAAGGATCACCTATCTAAAAAGTATTCAAATTAAAAAAAAGTTTAAAGTCTATTTCTGCCTAAAGTTTGAAATGTATTCACAAACTGAAAGATACCATATGAAACATTTCACTTTTGGGACACGATATCTAAAATAGTTAACACAAGCTTCTGGTGTCAAATTACCTAAATTCAAACTCATCTCTCTACCATGGATATTTTAATTTTTGAGAAAGTTAATTAAATTCCAGTCCTCAATTACCTCTTCTGTAAAACAGAAATAACAGTACTGAAGTCAATGAATTACAAGGATTAAATAAGATAATATACACCAAGTACTTAGGATTAGCACCTGGAACCTAAGAAACACTCAATTAATGTAAGTTAGTTTTTTATCAACATTATTATTGGGAGGGGGATTAGAGGATCATGTGTATTAACTTCAAATTAGAAACTAATTTGATTTCCATTTGTGCATTCTTAAAGAGTTTTAAAATCTTTCTCCTTCTCAAAAGGGTTATTACAAAGTATAATTTATAATCATATGATCTAAAAATCACCTTAAGATCCATGCCAAAGAGCTTTGTTTTTACTTTATCACAAGCAATATATTATAGTAAAAAAATTTCCCTGAGAAAATTTAAGGTGAAATAGTCAACAATGTGAAATAACAACCACAATAATAACAACAACAAGAAAATGTGAAATCCAATTAGATCCCTTCCTATTCTTTGATCATATGTTCATATGCACATCCAACTATAGCTCTTAAAAGGTAAGATGGATAAATTGGTAGGAGTTATAGAAAGAAATTATGAATAGCAATGTGTATATAGAAATGTCTTTTAAAAATTATTCACTACAAATATGCTAAAACGTTCATTTCACTGTGATTCATTCATCCAACAATCTTTTATTATGCATTTAGTTCAGAAAAGGCAAGAGTGCTTTTTAATTTATAAGAAAGTGATGTTTACATTAGATTAAAGGACAGGTAAACTATGAACAACAGAGTAAGGGATATGGTAAGTACAGATGTATACCATCCTTAAGTATCTATCAGAAGACATTAAACAATTCCTTCCTTTTTTTCTTTTTTTGCCTGTCAAATTTAGCAGTGAGGGGTTGTATAACAACATTAGTGTCATTAATGTTAATAAGTTACCACTATCGGTGGACCAGCCAATATTAAACAATTTCTAAATAAACCTCTCTCTCCCATCTTGTTCACACAGGTGGTCAGTGAGCAAAATTCTCAGCATAGACTACACTACTAAACTTCATGCAAAGAAAGAAATCATAATCATCTTTTGCTTTCCCCTTTTTACCTTGCAAGAGGCTGTGGAGGTTCTGACAGAGACATGTCACTACTGGAAGATGCACTTGGGGGACGTTCCTGTACTTTGTTTTCTTTATCAGACTCTCCAGATGGCTGATACCCGGGTCTAGCCTAGGAAAAAAGGGAGATCAAATTTATCTGACTTCCATCACAAAGATACACTCAGGTAGCACCTAAGATAAACATCAAGTCAACTTAGATTTACAGAGATCATAAAATGTAGGGGTTTTTTTCCCTCAAGTAAAACCAATTCAAATTTAGGTTGCCTTCAAAACAACCATTAGAGTTAACAGCAAAACATCATCTAAAATCCAAAAAGGGTACCCTAAATGCACACTTACAAGGACGTATAACCTTTCTAAACCTCAGTTTTTTCACTTGATAAGTAGATATAATGTAGTCCCTAATCTTTTCAGGGTTGTGACAATTTACTGAAGTTTAAGCCTGTAAGTAAAACCTTCAAAAAACAGCATGTGATATGTACTCAACATTATTGTTCTTAAAGTAGGATACTTTGAATTTCAGCACAGATCACTAAACTAAGTATAGTTAACCCTTGAACAACATGGGGTTGAGTAGTAGATCCACTTACACAAAAATATTTTTCAATAACTACATTGAAAAATGTTTTAGAGATTTGCAACAATTTTTAAAAACCTGCAGACACATTTTGCTGCCTAGAATATGTCAAAAAAAATTAAGAACAAGTGAGGTATGTAAAGAATGCATGAAATATGTATTTTATCATTTACTACTACAAAATAAACTAAATCTATAATAAAAGTTACAATTTATCAAACCTTACCCACACAGACTGTACACACTGGCAATTTAAACTCAACATGAAACATAAACAAATGTAAAGATGTAGCATCAAATCATAAATGCACAAAATGCACCTTAGTACAGATTGTACTACTGTAATAATTTCATAGCCTCCTCCTGTTGGTACTACACTGAGAAGTGTTATAATTGTCAGCTTTAAACACCATGTGATACCTATCATCTCTATGTGAGCAGTTTGTCTCTCCAATAATTGCACCTTATAGTAAAAAGTGATCCATTCATGGTTCTCATATATTTTTTTCGCAGTTTTTAGTGCAATACCATTAACCCTGAATAACACCATGGGACCCATACAAAGAGGTAGCAGTGATGCTGGAAGCATTCCCAAGAAGGAAAGAAATGCCATGACAAGGAAAAAAAAAGTCATTGCAAGAAAAATATAAATTGCTTGATATGTACTACAGATTGAGGTCTGCAGCTGTAGCTGCCTGCCATTTCAAAATAAATGAATACAACATAAAGATCATCGTAGAAAGAACAAAGGAAACTTGTGAAGTCATAGCTGCTAAGCCCAAAGATATGAAACCCTTGCATCTTTTGCACAATACCTTTTGATCTCACATTGAAAGTGCTGCTTTTGGCTCGGCGCCTGTGGCTCAAGCGGCTAAGGCGCCAGCCACATACACCTAAGGTGGTGGGTTCGAATCCCCAGCCCAGGCCCGCCAAACAACAATGATGGCTGCAACCAAAAAAAATGGCCAGGCGTTGTGGCAGGCACCTGTAGTCCCAGCTACTTGGGAGGCTGAGGCAGGAGACTCGCTTGACCCCAGGAGTTGGAGGTTGCTGTGAGCTGTGATGCCATAGCACTCTACCCAAGGGGATAGCTTGAGGCTCAAAAAAAAAAAAAGAAAGTGCTGCTTTTATGTGAGTGTGGGATTGTTATAAGAAAGGTATACCTATAGGCCATTGGAGAAAAGTGAGGTTGTTACTTAACAACTCAAAGCAAAAGGAAAGTGAGAACTGGAGAATTCAATGTCAGCAAAGGATAGTTTGATAATTTTAGAAAGAAGGTTGGCTTAAGAAATGTCAAGTTAAGACCAGGCATGGTGGCTCAAGTCTTTAACACCAGAACTGTGGAAGGATCACACGAGGCCAGGAGTTTGAGAACCCCTAAGCAACACAATAAGACCCTGTCTCTAAAAAAATATATTAAAAAATTAGTTGGATGTGGTGGTGCGCTCCTGTACTGTAGTCCCAACTACTTGGGAGGCTGCAGAGGGAGGACTGCTTGAGCCTAGGAGTTTAAGGAGATAGTGAGCTAAGATCACTCCATTGTACTGCAACCTAGGTGACAGATTGAGACTGTTTCTAAAAAAAAAAAAAAACAAGTAACAGAAGTAGCTTCTGCCAACCAAAAGGCAACAGATAAGTTACAGAACACCATTACAAAAAATCACTGAGAAGAAAGTATATCTCCCTGAATAGATTTTAAATGCAGACAAAAGTACCCAACCCTGGGAAAAAACACCACAAAGGACATTTATTAGTAAGGAAGAGAAGCAAGCACCAGGCTTCAAAGCAGGAAGGGACACATTAACTACTGTGTTTGTGCAAATGCAGTCAGGTTTTGTGACTGGACTGCCCTTGTCTACAAAGCTGTTAACTTCAGAGGTTTAAAGGGAAAAGATAAACACCAGCTGCCAGTCTTTTGGGTGTATAACAAGAAAGCCTGGATGAGAACCCTTTTTCTGGTCTGGTTATATTACTGTTGTGTCCTGAAGTTAGGAAGTACCCTGTACTAAGGGATTGTCTTTTAAAGTTCTTTTGACATTGGACAATGAATGCATCTGGCCACCAAAACTCCATGAGTTCAACACCAAAGACAATGAAGTATTATATTTTCCGCTGAATACAACAGCTTTAACTCAGGGGGTCATAAAGGACCTTTAAGGCTCATTATACATAGTACTCTATGGAAAGGATTATCAATGCTATGGAAGAAAACCCCAATAGAAAGAACATCATAAACATCTAGAAGGATTACACTGGTGGTTCTCAACCTTCCTAATGCCTCCTTATGCTGTGACCCATTAATACAGTTCCTCAGGTTGTGGTGACCCCCAACCATAAAATTATTTTCATTGCTACCTCATAACTATAATTTTGCTACTGTTACAAATTGTAATGTAAATGTCTGATATGCAGGAAGTATTTTCATTGTTACAAAGGGGTCGCAACCCACAGGTTGAGAACCACTGGATTACAAAATCAAAGACACCACTGTGGTTACAGAAACGCCCTTTAAAGTCATTAAGCCTCAAACAACAAATTCCTTCTGTAGAAAACTGTGTCCAGGCTCAGCGCCTATAGCTCAACTGGCTAAGGCGCCAGCCACGTACACCTAAGGTGGTGGGTTCGAATCCCCAGCCCGGACCCGCCAAACAACAATGACGGCTGCAACCAAAAAATAGCCGGGCGTTGTGGCGGGCGCCTGTGGTCCCAGCTACTTGGGAGGCAGAGGCAGGAGACTCGCTTGAGCCCAGGAGTTGGAGGTTGCTGTGAGCTGTAATGCCACGGCACTCTACCCAGGGGGACAGCTTGAGGCTCTGTCTCAAAAAAAAAAAAAAAGAAAACTGTGTCCATATGTTGTGTGTAACTTCACAGGATTTACAAAAGAGCCAATCAAGAAAATCATGAGAAAGACTGTGGATATGGCAAAAAAGGTAGGGGGTAAAGAGTTTAAAGTATGGACCATGGAAAAATTCAAGAGATAACAGATACCACACCAGAGGAATTAAGACAACTGGAAGGGGATCAGTGCTTCCAAATTAGTACCAAATAACAAAGAAACATCTGGAGAAGAAGCAAAGCCAGAAAATAAGCTGACAGTACACAATCCAGCAGAAGGGTTCTAATTATTCAAGACTGCTTTTGATTCCTTTTACGACACGGACCCTTCTCCAATATGGACACTGAAACAGAAGTAAAAGATGGAGAAAGGATTGGTACCATATAGAAAATTCTAGAGACATGAAAAAAGTCAGAAATTCCAAGGTATTTCCATAAAGTTGCCCCAAGTGTGCCTGCCTCTCCTGCCTCCCCTGAAATGACAGTACCTTGCTCTTCCTCCTCAAAGCGAAGAGAAAGATGAAGATCTTTATGATGGCCCACTTCCACTTAACAAACAGTGAACACATTTTCTCTTCCTATGATTTTCTCAAGAACAGTTTCTTTTCTCTAACTTACTTTATTGCAAGGATATAGTATATAATACATATAACACAAATTATGTGTTAATCAACTGTATATGTTACCTATCAGTAAGGCTTCACATCTTAATAGCCAGGCTTCTGGCTATTAGTAGTTAAGTTTTGGAGAAGTTAACAAAGTTATGCATAGTGCAGGACATGACTACAAGAGGGACTCTACCTCACAAATTCAAATATTTTGACCTAACCAAATATGTGTATCCTCACATTAACCTGAAATATAAATAAATAAATATTTATTTATAAATATTAAATCTGGGATCAGATTTTGCTCTTCCAACAAATTAATACAGTCTAACTTTACTCAGTACTATAATGAAAACCAGGCAGGAATAAAAGTATTAAATAATAGCAATGATGAGAGGAAAAAAAAAGATCAGTAACAATCACCCTAGGAAACTTTTTAAGAGACAAGGTCTCGATCTGTTGCCCAGGTTGGAGTGCAGTGTCATGTTCATAACTCATTATAGCATTGAACTCCTGGGCTCAAGGGATCTTCCCCAAGTTAGGATTATAGGCGCACACAACCATGCCTGGCTTTTTTTATTTAACTGTTTTGTAGAGACAGAGGTCTCACTATGTTGCCCAGGCTGGTCTTGAACTCCTGGCCTCAGTGGCACACCTTTGGTGTGAGCCACTGAGCCTAGCAGAAACTCTTAATTCAGCTCTTATTTTCCACCATATTACTCTTCATATATAATAAATTTCATGAATGGCCATGATTATTATAAATATTACCTGAGCATATATCTAAATATTAGGAATAATGGAATATTTTAAAATAATACAGCAAGTAAGCTTTTCCCTGCCATCAATTACTCCCCTCTTCCCTTTGTATTTCTGTCACTACTATTACCTGTGTTTCCTGCGTAACATGTTGATGAGATGGCTCTTCATGCAAGGGCTTTTCAAGTAGTAATTTGGAGTAAGTTTCCTGTAGCCGCCTAGTTGCTGATGGCTCAGAAGGAGGCATATTTTTTGCTTTAGTAAAGGCTTCTTTCTGTTTTCGGTAGAGCTCTTGTAATCGTTTGTTCTTTTGTTCAGTAGCCTCCTTTTGAGCCTTCTTTTCTTCATTCTGCTTCCTCTTTCTTTCCTCCTGCTGTCTAACAATGTACTGTCGTACCTCATCTGTGTCATAGTGACGCTTTTTGGAAATAACAGGGGGATCTTCATTAGCTGTTATTTTGTCAGGTTTTCTTTTTACTGGGCTATTACTCCTAGGAGCTTGTACAGGTGCTGATGACTTCTGATTCTGTAACTCGTCAGTCTCTTGCCTAGAAATCTGAGTTGTAGAATCCAGCTGTAAGTCATCAAGAATGCCACGAATTTCAACAGGTAAGAAGTCCTTATTTAAGGCATTGTTTTCCTCCTGTTTATTATCTGGAAGAGATGGAGCTAATTTTTTTACATTGTTTTCAGATCGAGCTCTACTTTTCGAACATTCTGAGCTTCTTGGAAGATGTCTATGTAAAACGTCCAACCTGGGATCAGATTCTGCTCTTCCGACATGACCTCCTGCAAAGTATGAACTGTTAGTGACATATTAAAATTCTATATTCACTCCTAAGATTTGCTGCACTATGAAGAAAATGAGAGAAGTTCACTATACCTTAAAAACTCAAATTAAAATATCCTACGTCTTGCCTTCTAAAGAACATTATAAAAGGAAAGAAAAATACCCTTTTTTATTTTTCTAATTTTAGGTGGAGACAGGGTCCCACTAGGTTCCCGAGGCTGGTCTTAAATTCCTGGACTCAAGCAATCCACCCTGCCTCAGCCTCCTATAAGGGATTACAGGCATGAGCTACCACATCTGGCCCAAACCCTCCCCCTTTTTAGTAAAAAAAGAATTTCAATCTTGTGAAAAGCTACTTCCTTGATTTAAAATATATATATACCTTTAATATTTCTGAAAAACAGGCATATCTTATGGTTGATGTGAATAAATAACATTACTATTTTTCTCTCATGTACATATTTAATGTTACTATTTGTCTCCCTCCACAACCCTCAAAAAAAACTGTTAAAAGGCCTGGTGCTTTGGAAGGCTAAGGCAAGAGGTTCTGTTGAAGCCAAGAGTTTAAGAACGGCCTGAGCGACACCTTGTCTCTACAAAAAACAAAAACAAATTCAGCCAGGTGTGGGATACGCACCTGTAGTTCCAGTTACTCAGGAGACTGAGGCAGGAGGATTGTCTGAGCCTAGGAGTTTGAGTTTGCAGTGAACTATGATGACATTACTGCACTCTAGCCCCAGGGGACAGCTCTCTGCCTCACCCAAAAGAAAAAAACAAAACAAACAAAAATAACCCTGTTAAAAAGAAATCAATAGAAGCCATCCTAATTAAAATCAAGAAAATTGAAAATACCTTAAGAATCTTAAAAATAATAATTTTTTAAAGCTTTGCCAAGATCAGACTAAATATGTCAAATAATAAAGACACTGAAAATATTAATTTTTCTGGAAATTCTACAAGACTGACCCATTTTACAATTGTATAAAATGGTAGCTCAGCAAGCTGGCTCACACTATACACCCAGCACCTTGGGAGACCAAGATGAGAGGATCACGTGAAACAAGAAGTTCAATACTGGCTCTGCACCTGTAGCACAGTGGTTATGTTGCCAGTCCCATACACCGAGGGTGGTGGATTTGTACCCGCCCCAGGACAGCTAAACAACAATGAAAACTGTAACAAAAAAAAGCTGGGCATTGTAGTTGGTGCCTGTAGTCCCAGCTACGTGGGAGGCTGAGGCAAGAGAATCACTGAAGCTCTAGAGTTTGAGGTTGCTGTGAAGTCACAGCGCTCCACCAAAGGCAAGATAACGAGACTCTGTCACCAAAAAAAAAAAAAAAAAAAACCAAAAAAGTTCAATACCAGCCTGGGCAACATAGTAAGACCCTGCCTCTAAAAAAAAAAAAAAAAAAAAAAAACTATTTTAATTAGCTGGGGGTAATAGTGTTAGCCTGTAGTCCTAGGTACTTGACAGACTGAGGTAAGACAATCACTTGAGCCCAGAAGTTTGAGGATACAGTCAGCTACGATCATGCCATGCACTCCAGCCTAGGTGACAGCGTAAAACCCCATTTCTATTAGAAAAACAAAAAGAAAGAAAGAAATGGTGCTATATTTAGATGAGTTTATCAGAAAATTTCTGAAAGTTTAATTTACGCATCCTTTTGTAAAAGAAAATTGGCCTCTTATGTCACTCATACTTTAAAAATATCTATGAAACTAATTGTCAAATATCTTTAAAATTTTTAGTATTTACCCTATTTTCAGAGAAAAGAGGCAATTTAATATGAGACAATATATAGAACATAATATTTCCTTCTACCAGAATGCCTCTTTCATGTTGTTGGGGATTTTGGTCTATTTTGTTTATTCTGAAATCCTAAACTTTGTAGGGGTGTCCAATCTGTAGCCCCTGGGCCACACGTGGATTATATGAAGACTTTTTTGCTTACCTGTGGTAACACATATCAGGAAATTATGCACAGACCCTCTTTTTTGTGTTCATCAGCTTTTATTAGTGTTTGTACATTTAATGTGTGGCCAAAGACAACTCTTTTTTCCAATGTATAGCAGAGAAGAAAAAAGGCTGGAAACCCTGCTAGAGATTAGAGCAATGTCTGCTATGTAGTGAGCACTCAGTAAATATTTGTTGAATAAATGACACACCTACTGATTACAATGCACACTATTTACAATAAATAAACTATTTATTTGTTGAATAAATGTACACCTACTGACTACAATGCACTATAAATGTGTGAAGGGCACATTTATAACTTTGACTCGATCTGTACAAAATCAAAGTACATAAACAAAACATGTACCCAGTAGTATGCTGGAAGAAAAAGATAAGCCCCTACAACTCTCTAGTGAATGACAGAAAAAAAGTAAATATACAGAAAAACAATCATTTTATCATCTAAATATTTGCTGATGTGGCTTAATTTTAGACTGAGAACACATGTAAGCTTATTTACAAGCCAGATAAAAGTAAAGAGGAACAAAACAAAAAGTATTACATATGTATATTTGACTTCTATATACCAAATTATAATTATAACTGCATTTCTTACTAAACTCGTTCTAGAAGTTTGAATTGAGAAAAATTTTGCCACTGAAAAGGAAAGTTGATTTATATTTCATTTCCCAATATTAGTGTTCATGAAAAAAGTAACTAGTTATTTCAAATAGCATTCAAGGGCTCGGCGCCTGTGGCTCAAGCGGCTAAGGCGCCAGCCACATACACCTAAGGTGGCGGGTTCGAATCCCCAG
>NW_003852411.1:13742585-13746514 GCF_000181295.1 Otolemur garnettii
ACCCAGGGGGATAGCTTGAGGCTCTGTCTCAAAAAAAAAAAAAAAAACAAATAGCATTCAAGATACTTAAGTAAGTGAAAACAATAGACTTGAGGGTCAAACTAAAGAGTTCTGGATCCTACATCATAGTTTGCCATCCAATAACTACATACCCTTGAGAAAACTCACTTCTCTTTCAAAGCCCATTTCCTAATTTGTCAAATAAGAAAAATTCAACCTTGTGAATGTTTATCCATGTTTGTTTGTATATAATGAGATCAGACAAACAGACTTAATTCTCTTAAGGTCCCTCAAAGTCTAACATGATTTGATTAAAATAATGCTTTCATATTCACAATGACAGATAAATGTAATGAACATAACATAAACAGGATTCTTAATAAAGATGAGCATAACACCTATAAGAAGAGATTATCCACAGACAAGCCCAAGAGAACATTTCTTTTCTGAGCTACATTCACAATTATAAAATAAAGTCCTGGGCAGCACCTGTGGCTCATGGAGTAGGGCACCAGCCCCACACGCCAAGGGTGGTGGGTTCAAACCCAACCCCAGCCAAAAAGAAAAAAAAAAAATGATATAAAAAAAATAAAATAGGCAGTGCCTGTGGCTCAAGGAGTAGAGCACCGAGCCCATATATTGGGAGTGGCGGGTTCAAGACCACTAGCCAAAGTTCTTTGAAAGTTCTGGCCCTGGCCAAAATTGTAAAAAATAAAAAAATAAAAAATAAATAAAGTCCTAGCACATTATGAAGAGTATTTTCGCCTAGTTATATTAGTTGGTTATATAACTAATTGCTCAGCTACATAAGCACTTTTTAATTGTTTTCTCAACAATTTTATTATAGCCACTCACCAGATTTAGCAGTTCTTTCTCTTCCACCTCTGTCACTTGACGCTGTTCTTCGCTCTTTTTGCTCCATTCTGGGTGCAGGTCCCAGAATCTTCTTTACTAATTTTTGTCCATCTCGCCAAGAAGATGTACTTATAAGACGACTACTACCTAAAATATACACGTATATTTTAAAACTTAAATATTAACTCCAAGAAATGTATCTACTCAATCATACAGATTTTATAATTAATCTTATAATTTATAATTCATCTTAAGATTATCTCAGCCAAAGTCAAAGGTTTACATACAAATGAAATTTTAACCCTGAACTCCCCAAATTGGCTATTTGTTTATATCTTCAATCACCCACACCTCTGAAATACATGTAAAATGCTTTTAAAGTACCAAATAATGATTCCTAAAACCTCAAGAACTAGAGTACAAAATTCAACAGAACACAAACATGTCGATTTTGTGTCTACTAACATTTAATAAGTGTTTGGTTTATAAATACTAGCACAGTATAAGGCACAGATAAAATGTTTCCTGAACAAATGAATAACTTAATCTAAGTATAGAAAAAAAATTCTGAAGAAACAGTTAACAGTGATTATACCTTGGAAGGGGATAGTATTACAAGGCCTTTCACAATATATTTTACAGATATATACCAAAAGTAGACACTACTTTTCTATGCATAAAATGACATTTATAAAAGCATCATAAACATTTTAAGTTTCTCTCCTTATAAAAGTACATAAAAATAAGTATGTTGGGCAGTGCCTGTGGCTCAGTGAGTAAGGAGTCAGCCCCATATGCCGAGGGTGGTAGGTTCAAGCCTGACCCTGGCCAAACTGCAACAAAAAAACAGCTGGGCGTAGTGGCGGGTGCCTATAGTTCCAGCTACTCAGGAGGCTGAGGCAAGAGAAACGCCTAGGCCCAGGAGTTGGAGGTTGCTGTGAACTGTGGAGCCACAGCACTCTACCAAGGGCGATAAAGTGAGACTCTGTCTCTAAAAAAGAATAATAATAATAAGTGTATCTTTTATTTTTCCTGGGTTTTTTGGCCAGGGCCAGATTTGAATCCACCACCTCCAATATAGGGGGGCCGGTACCCTACTCATTGAGCCACAGGTGCCACCCCCAAAATAAGCATGTTTTAATAAAAATAGCTGTTTACCAGGAGAAGAAGAGATTTTCATCGACTAATTTTGGACTGTAAGAAAGTTAAAATTAAACCATCACTTCAAAATAGATAGGAACTTCAAAACACAACAAATGAAAGACTGTTCACGAAATAAAAGACTATAAAAAATATGAAATAAATATGTAGAAGTGTCTAAATGCAAAGTAACATAACAAAATGAGTAAAAATAATGAAGTAGAATTTTAAGCCTAATTAGAAATAAAATATTTTTACACTAAAGTCAATCTCAGTAAAATTATCATACAATGAAATCATTCTACTTTAACATTACTTGTTGAAACATAAGTGGATGAGTTTCTTTTTATAAAACAGAACAAAATGGCTTGGTGCCCATAGCTCAGTGGTTAGGGTGCTGGCCACATACACAGGGGCTGGCGGGTTCAACAACAATGACAACTACAACAAAAAAATAGCCAAGCATTGTGGCGGGCGCCTGTAATCCCAGCTACTTGGGAGGCTGAGGCAAGAGAATCACTTAAGCCCAAGAGTTTGAGGGGTTGCTGTGAGTTACGATGCTATGGCACTCTACTAAGGGCAATAGAGTGAGACTCTGTCTCAAAAAAAAAAAAAAAATTATATGTCATGGACCCCAAAAGTATTCACTCTCCTTGATCAAATAATCCAACAAATAGAAATTTATGTAATAGAAATAATCTAAAAGAAAGCAAAAATAGTTGACTATATCATTTTTTATACTCTCAGAAGTAACAAATACTAAAGAACGTTAAATAGTTACAGTTTCTACTAGAATATTGTGTAGTCATTACAAATGTCAATCTTCATGAGAAACAATAGAAATCTTCTTGTGAAACAATGCTGAGAAAACAAATGAAATTTAACAAAAAAAAAAGATGTATATAGTGACTACCATTACATACTGTTATGATTTTAAAACTACTATTGTAGAAGTACACAAAGTAATACTAGTACTTTAAGGCAGGATGATGGTTTTCTTCTATTTTTCCAGGCCTTTGAGATGCTATTTTATTAAATTTATAATATAAACAGCCCCCCAAATAACAAATATCCAACTGACATATGCCTTAAACTTACAAAAAGAGCAATAGATAAACGTACCTATTTCAACTTACATACAAATTTCAACTTAGGAATGAACCTATAGAACCTATCTCATTCATAACCCAGGGACTGCCTATAAAAAAAATTCCATTTAGAGTTTGTTTTAAAAGGGCTGAGATTTAAAAGTTTAAATGGAAGTATAATATTAATGAAAATGATTATAAAAAGGTGAATCATAAATGTGTGTTTACTTCAGAAAAAATGCTTTTGCACCTTATTACCTTTATACAGTCTAAAATATTTAAAGGGTTTTAACTCTACTATCTAATCTCTTTATAAGAAACTTTACATTCTTAAGCAAAATGAAAGAGCAGGATTCTCTGCAAATATAGCTTAATTTTCTGAATCAAAAACAAGCAACCATTAGTATACTGGGTGGTTATTAATATGTGCAGAATATGCTGTGGGTTAGTTCTAAATTCTGGCTTACTGGAAGAGTTTCATGTACTCATTGATAAAGAGGTCTTTCACTAGATCTGTGGTTCTCAACCTGTGGGTCACGACCCCTTTTTTCCATTTGTAACAACATGGCAATTAGGAAGGCTGAGAACCACTGCACTAGATAAACTATTAATAGAGCTTTAGCACATTTAATGACTCTTTGTCTAGGTCACTGCCACAGTGCAGATAGCCCACCACAAAACTGGATAAATACAATCCAAGATCAGTGTTCCTAAGCTCTACTGGTCCCTGTGTTTTTGTTTTTGTTTTTGTTTTTTTGAGACAGAGCCTCAAGCTATCCCCCTGGGTAGAGTGCCATGGCATCACGCTCACAGCAACCTCCAACTCCTGGGCTCAAGCGAGTCTCC
>NW_003852411.1:13746922-13763832 GCF_000181295.1 Otolemur garnettii
CTGTGGTCCCAGCTACTTGGGAGGCGGAGGCAGGAGACTCGCTTGAGCCCAGGAGTTGGAGGTTGCTGTGAGCTGTAATGCCACGGCACTCTGCCCAGGAGGACAGCTTGAGGCTCTGTCTCAAAAAAAAAAAAAAAAAAAAAAAATGTTTGTATATTACCAGTGTCTTTCTATTATGGTATCCAAAGTTAACAACGGATATCACAAAATGTTATTCACCATTGTATTGATGTATCAGAAAAAAAAATAGGTGCCTGATCAAAAAACAGAACCCCATCAGTCTTACTCAATATTCTCATAGGACCTTGTGCTCTTTTACCACAGCATTTACCTCACTTTGTTGTAACTACAAGTCTACTGACAAGATTTTAAGTTCCATGAAGGCAGGAGCTATGTGCATCTTGTTTGCCACTGTATTGCCCAAGCTTAGTACAGCACAATGCCTCTCATGTAACCAAGTGCTCAAAAATATTGCCTAATGAATAAATAAACGCAGAATGTTTCTAATCTAAAAGAGACAAGTTCCTAGCTTTTTCCTCTCTCAGCCCAAATTACTGACATGAATATGACCTTCTAAATAGCCATCTTCAGTATAGCTAGAAATAATAATTACTAGTATTAATGGAGTCCTAGTTAACATTTGAGTGCTTGGAGTGCTTTTAGGTATTAACTCTTTTAGTTCTCACAAGAACGTGTCAGATAAGTACTACTGCTTTCCCACTGGTTTCATAGACATGTATGAATTGAAAACATACCAAACCGTACATTCTAAATGTGTCCAATTTTATTCTACATCAATTATACCTTAATCTTTCTCTCTCTCACACACACACAAAATAGTGACACATAAAATGTACTGAATTTTTGTAAGTACCAAATAATAAACATTTGTTAACAGATGTGTATATCCATGTAGATTCCACTTTAGTAATATGAAACTTCAGGATGGACATGGCACTAAGAAAACTAACCTGTTTTACATTCTGGACTTGATAACTGTGTTGCTTTTTGGACTTTTCGTACTGGCTTGACCACTTTCTTCTCTTTAGTTTTTTCAGCAGGTTTCTCTTTTATAGAGATATCATCTGAAAAGGAAAAATATTTATAGCAAATCTTACAATGATTCCCACTGATTCTTACCCCCAGTAAAAAAAAAAAAAAATCAATATAAAGTATATGATTCAAGTAGGGAGAAAGAAACTGAGACTATTTCTATGACCTATCTGCTACTAATATCACTCCTTCTATGGAAAAAAATCTGAAGATTACCAGTACTCAACTATTGGGTTATAACTCTTCATTATTTTTTTTAGGAAACTTTTGAGAAATTTACCTCATTTTAACATATAGGGAAAAGTTATATCAGTAACGTTTCCCAAGCCAGGATCATTACATTTATAAAATCTCAAGATTCTATAATTTCAAGAGTACCTTCACAAATTCTTACGTCATTCAAAAATGTCTACATAAAAACTTTTAAAAATGTAATATTCTTATATTAAGCCTTATAATTATGCTAGTGAAACATGTCAAAGTATTTTACATTTATATTACTACTCACTAAATTAAAAAAATTCCGAAGGCTGTGTTGACCAGTTTGATGGAAGTATTTCAGATTGCATGTGAAAACCCCACACTGTACCCCAGAAGTGCATTAATGTACATAGTTACCATTCAATTAAAAATAATAATAATAAAAAAAAATCCCAACCTGGAGGAATATACTAAATATACATATAAATTCAAAAAATTAACCTCAGTTACATATCTCAATAAATACACTTTAACATACACAGAGTTCTGCACTCTAGGCAGAGTGGAAATAAGCATGAGTAGAAGACCCTAAGGCAGGAGCATATCTATGTTACACAGTTCCTATTTTTGGTGGTGTTGTTGCAGTTCTGACCAGGGCCGGGTTCGAACCTGCCACCCTTGGTATATGGGACCAGCACTCTACTCCCTGAGCCACAGGCGCTGCCCCATAGTACATATATTGACAGGCTAGAATTTGAAACCTTGTCAGCTGATTCCAAAATCTTTGCTCTTAACTATTACATAATACTTCCTCTTCACATGAGAAAAAAATTTCTGAATACAAAATTCTAATAATAATAGCTGGGCTGGACACTTAATGCCAAAAAATGTATTAGGAGAATCTCTATGAGGGCTTATGAGAAAGAGCTTAGGCTTTAGAATCACACCAAGTTGGTTCTGAATTCTTGGTTTCAATTCTTAACTACTCTGTTCAATGCTAGGAAAATTATTCTTTGAGCTCCTATTTCCTCAATTGTAAAAAACATAAAAGACTAAGTACCTAGCATCTTAAACGAGGTCATATTAGATATTCAGTAAGCAGGAACACTATTAGTATGACCTTCCTATTACCCTCTTTCAATCTTCTATGGATTCCTCCAATTTCTAATTCTCTAACATTATTCCTTTCCTATAATACTTATTTTTCTTTCAGCATCTTGACCTCATCTTATTTGCTGCCTGCCAAATTATTTACTACTTGAAAGATCTCAGAGGCCTTGCAGAAGTAAACACCAACTAGACTCTGTTATGTTTCCTTTAAATCAGACAGTCTTGACTCTGAAATTCCCTCAGTTTAAAAATAGCCTAGTTTCTGTCTCATTAGCCATGTAGGCTAATTTTAGCCCTGGAGCAGAGCCTAGAGGCTAACAGAGACTTCTGACTCAAACTACCACAACTTAATATTGTTACTTTGATAATTCTATGTTTAAATATTATTAGATTACATGCAGTATAAAATATTCAAAACACAAAAAAGCTCTATTCTTACCTGCAAAGTTAAGTGCTAAATCTCGATATAGTTCTCTAGTCATGTTTTGAAATTCAGCCTCCTGCCACACTTTCCCATCAGGTGTTCGAATCTTGGTCTCTGAAGGGTTGAAACCTAATGGATACCAATTATACAAAACATTCTTATGAAGCTGCTTTGTAAGTTTTGTTTTTTATCCTTTTTAAAGTTGAGATATAATTAACATACAATAAAATTTACTTTTGTTTTTTAATAAAAAATTATATTACTTAGAAGCATCAGAATGTCAAAAAACTCCAACTTTTTTTTTTGCAATTACAGAGTAATATTCAGTTAACAAAACAACAGTTATTTCATATAAGCTGCATCAAAGACAACTGAAGATGAAAAAACTACCATCCCCATATATAACTAATTTGTGCTGTGCACCAATAAGAACCTGCTTTAAATTTCCATGCCAATTTACAACCCCCATACTGTACCAGGCAAGGTTAGTGGCTATTGAAAATACCACCAGGACAGGGCTATCTAAAGACACATTTGGTAGTGTTCGCTACAGAAAAAGACACTGTACAGTTTAAAAACAAATCTTACACAGTCTTACACTTTATTTTTCTTTAAAAGGAGTTCTGTAAGGGCAGTTAAATGCAAGACAAGCAAAACAGCTATGCTACAACCAACTTATTCATCATCCTCATCTTCATCGTCATCCTCCCTCTTCATCTTCCTCTTCTTTTTCTTGCTTTTTTCAGCCTTGAGGACTCCCTTTCTCACTGCATCAGGCTTTCCTTTAGCTCGCTATGCAGCAATATCTTTTTTGTTTTTTTCCTTCAGGTTTGCAACCTTCTTTTCATCAGGCTGCTTGTCATCCGCAGCAGTGTTATTCCACATCTCTCCCAGTCTCACTTTGTCGCCCTCAGTAGAGTGCTGTAGCGTCACAGCTCACAGCAACTTCCAGCTCTTGGGTTTAGGCGATTCTCTTGCCTCAGCCTCCCAAGTAGCTGGGACCTATATTCTGGGTAGCACCTGCCACAACGCCTGGCTATTTTTGTTGTTGTTGTAGTTTGGCTGGGGCTGGGTTCAAACCCACCACCCTTATAGGGCCGGCGCCCTCCTCACTGAGCCACAGGCGCTACCCAGAATATAGGTTTTCATTTCTCTTTCATAACAGGCCTTGTCTGCCTTTGCCAGATCTTCAAATTTCCCTTTCTCTTTAGCAGTCATGGTCTTCCACCTCTCTGAACACTTCTTAGAAGACTCTGAGAAGATGACGGAAGCATCCGGGTACTTCTTGTGCTCCTCCCGACATATTTGCATAAAGAATGCACATGATGACATTTTGCCTCTCTTAGCTTCCTAGGATCTTCTTTGCCCATGTTTAGTTATTCTTCCTCAGCGAGGCACAGAGTCGCCCGGTGCCTGTCTGGCTCTCACTTGCCTCGGTGCTGTCTCTATGGAGCTCGATGTACTGCAATGGCTGTTTATGGTTTGTTTGGTTTTTTTTTTTTTTTTTTTTTGGAGACTGTCTCACTCTGTTGCCCTGGTTAGAGTGCAAATGGCATCATAGCTTATAGCAATCTCGAACTCCTGGGCTCAAGCAATCCTCTGACCTCAACCTCCCAAATAGCTGGGGTTACAGGTGCCCACCACAATGCCCAGCTAATTTTTCTATTTACAGTAGAGACAGGATCTGGAACTCCTAAGCTCAAGCGATAATACCAACCTCAGCCTCTCAGTGTGCTAGATCACAGCACCTGACCAAATTTACTCATTAAAAGTGTATAACTCAGTGGTATTTAGTATATTTACAAAATTGTACAACTATCACTATTTAATTCCAGAGTATTTAATTATCCTGAAAAGAAACTCTGTACCTATAAGTGGTCACTATCAACATGACCCACTCCATGCCCTGCAACTACTAATCTACTTTCCATATTTATAGATTCGCCTATTCTGGACATTTTATATAAATAGAACTATGTATCATGTAGTCCTCTGTATCTGGCTTATCTTTATTTCACTTACCCTGATGTTTCCAAGGTTCAATCATCACATAAGATGCATCAGGAATATATTTTTTTATTGCCAAGTGATATTCCATAGTATGAACAGATCAACATTTTGTTTATCCATTAATCAACTGATAAGACTCTTTGGTTGCTTCTACTTTTTGGCTATTGTTAATAAAGCTGCTATGAGGACAGCGCCTGTGGCTCAGTGAGTAGGGCGCTGGCCCCATATTCCAAGGGTGGCGGATTCAAAGCCAGCCCCAGCCAAACTGCAATGACAACAACAAAATAGCCAGGCATTGCGGCAGGTGCATGTAGTCCTAGCTACTTGGGAGGCTGAGGCAAGAGAATCGCCTAAACCCAAGAGCTGGAGGTTGCTGTGAGCTGTGACACCACAGCTCTCTACTGAGGGCAACAAAGTGAGACTCTGTCTCTAAAAAAAAGAAAAAAATGCTGCTATGAACAATCTTGTACAAGTTTTTGTACAGACATGCTTTTAGTTCCCTTTGGTATTATAGCTTGGAGTAGAACTGCTAGGGCATATGGTAACTCTGTATTTAACTATTTGAGCAACTGCCAAAGAACCGCTCATGCAGCTGTACCATTTTTATTCTCAATAGCAACATGTGAGGATGCCAATTTCTTCACATCCTTGCTAATACCTGTTATTGTCTGTCTTTTTTTTTCTAAATAAAGTTACCCTAGTGAATATGTCATTTTTTTTTAATTGCATTTTCCTAGTAACTAATAATTAACAGCTTTATAAGCGTTTCAAAGAGGAATGCATAATTTTGGGAGAAGCATTAGTCAGAAAAAGCCATATACATTCATTCAGAAAGACTAGAATGAGAAGCACTACATTACATGATAAGAAAAATACCAATCTTAAATTATGAATTTCACAGAAACAAACTATTCTTCTCAAGATTAAGGGAGAGATACTACTACTTATTCTTCCTGTGTTTTAAGAACAGACATTAATTGCTACCATCTGTTTTTGGCTATTGCTAAACAAATGGACAAGCTGATGTCTTTATGGGAAAAATGTGCCCAAAGTTTGGAAAATAGATCTTTATAATTGCTTGACTTCTCAAGAAACATTACATATGTGGGATTTACCTAGGAATTACTATTCTAATTTTCCATATCAAATGTATCACTATTCTTAAGAAATGCACTAAACTTTGAATGCTATTTTTCAAAACAGTAATATGAATAACAAAAGTTATAAAAAGATTTATATTTTAAGACTGGCTCAACTTACCAAAGAATTTGCACCCAACAAGTATTTGTATAATTAAATCAATGTAAAGAATAGGCTGCAGTCAGGAATTGGTAATGGTACTTCTAGACGTTAGATTAAATGTAATGGTAAACTAATCACATACCTAATAGAAAATAATCTCTTCGGCTCTTAGGCACTAGAGCTGAAGTTTAACTCCCCCTGACATTTGTGGTAATCAATCCTCAACTGGCAAAACTGCCCCACTTTTCTTATAACAAACTATTTTTGGAATAAACTGAATACATAATTGTGTGGCGCCTCTCCTCTTTTTTTTTTTTTTTTTGGTAGAGATAAGAGTCTCACTTTATCACCCCTGGCAGAGTGCCATGGCGTCACACAGCTCACAGCAACCTCCAACTCCTGGGCTTAGGTGATTCTCTTGCTTCAGCCTCCCAAGTAGCTGGGACTACAGGCGCCTGCCACAATGCCTGGCTATTTTTTTCTTGCAGTTTGGGTGAAGCCGGGTTTGAACCCGCCACCCTCAGTATATGGGGCCTGCGCTCTACTCACTGAGCTACAGGCACTGCCCCCTTGCCTCTCCTCTTTAGGAAACATTTATCCCTGTGAGACTCTCTCTATTTTAATCTTTTACTTATATATTAAATTTAAGAAGATTTTAATGTCTACATTAATTTTTCTTTCCATCCCCAAGTCTTATTTCCATTTCTTTGTATGCTTTCTTCCTACTGGTTGAGTTTACTGAATAGAAAAATTTACTATGCTGTGCACTTACTGATATCCATGACACTATACTAGGCTCAGAGATAAAATAATTATGATCAAGATAGGCTTTTTAGATTTCACAAGCATTCATATCAGGAAGAAAAAGATATACACAACACCTATGCATGATATAAGAAACAATCACACAAACATCATTCATGTTTACCACTTCAAATTTGTAAAGCAGAATCACAGAATATTTCCTATGTCTCCTTTTAAAATAAAAAATAAATGTGCAGAATGGTGTTAGCATGCTAACAACTACATTAAAAGAGGAAGAAAATAAACACACATACATAGATACACATCCTCCTTCTCTCTTACTTGTGTACGCAAAAATTACCTCTGAAGGAATACACAAATTATTAATGAATGTAACCTCTAAAAGGGGACCAAGCGATTGAAGCTCAAGAGTGACAGAGCTTCTCAAAATACACACTTTTCATCTTTTGAACTATGAAGTAAGTGAATTTATTAAGTGTTTGAACAAATGAAGTAATACAGTATTTTAAGATACTTTCATATGCTGCCAAAAAGTTGGTAGGAAAAATGATTCTTCACTGTTGGAAAAAGTAAGTCCATCATTCAGGGCTTTGAAAATTATACTTCATAATGAATACTCAAATGTTTGCTGCATTTCATGAATTAACCCCCAAAAGTTGTATTTATAAATATTTAATATAAAAACTAGAATATAATCCCATAAGCGAAAGCCCATGTGAAGAAAGAAAAATAAATTAAAGAACTATAGCGGCTTGGTGCCTGTGGCTCAAGTGGCTAAGGCGCCAGCCACGTACACCCAAGGTGGTGGGTTCAAATCCAGCCTGGGCCCGCCAAACAACAATGACGGCTGCAACCAAAAAATAGCCGGGCGTTGTGGCGGGTGCCTGTGGTCCCAGCTACTTGGGAGGCTGAGGCAGGAGACTCGCTTGAGCCCAGGAGTTGGAGATTGCTGTGAGCTATGATGCCACGGCACTCTACCCAGGGGGACAGCTTGAGGCTCTGTCTCAAAAAAAAGAACTATAGGAAATCCAGTCACCAACTCAAAAAAGTTGTATTTAAGATTTTCACCCTGGCTGAAAGGACTTATTTATCGTTAGGATTTATTTTTAACTTTCAGGTTTTTGTAAATATTACATAAGGTATCAATTTAAGTGGACAATCTTAACTTTCCCTTAATGGAATATAATCTTTTGCATTTCAGAACTTTAACCTATAGAATGAATAAATCTTAAGTGTGTAACCTCTTTATTTTATGGGTCTGGAATGAGTACAGCACTGATTTGGAGTAATCACTATCTGGGAAACCAATAACAACATTCTGACCCCACCATTTGCTATCTGTTCTGCCAACAGTGTGAATGGATGTGGTACACAAGTGAGTAAAATGATATGAAAGAATTTTCATTCATTTTACATTATAAGCGAATGGCCTATATATACTTCTGGCCAAAAAAAGCTATTTGAGAGAGAGCAATGAAAAGACTGTGCAAGACAAATACCGGACAACAGAGCAATTCTTTGGCATTCTAAACTGAAATAATCACAATTTTATCAGAGATTAGTTAGAATGAAAAGCAAGTTATTCATTTTTATCTAATTTATAATGAGTATCACTAGCAAAATACAGTAAGCAACACAAAATAAAATTGATAATTGCTACAACTGTACACAGTAAGATTTGTTCCATAGAAAAAATTACTAAAGGTACCTTAGGACTACAAAAAAACTGCAAACTGGTCTAAGAAAAACTAGACTTAGCAGAGAAACAGAAAACAAAACCAACACCAGCAAAAACTAATTTGTTAATGACCTAAAATTAACAGAAGGAACAAAGCTTAATAATACTTTGATCTGCCTAAGTTTATATACAAGTTTTTAGTATAAAAACTAAGCTTGGAGGCCAGGCCTGGTGGTTCACACCTGTAATCTTACCACTCTGGGAGGTGGAAGAGGGTAGACTGCCGGAGCTCACAGGCCGGAGACTAGCCTGAGCCAGAGCAAGACCTCATTTCTAAAAACAGTTGGGCATTGTGGTGGGCACCTATAATCTCAGCTACTTGGAAGACTGAGGCAAGAGAATTACTTGAACCCAAAAATTGGAGGTTACTGTGAACTATGACACCATAGCATTCTACAGAGGGTGACAAATGGAGACTTGGTCACAAGAAAAAGAAAAAAAAAACTAAATTTGGCAAAAATATGCACAGAACAAAAGCTACAATGGCAGAGGTTTAAACTGAACAAAAAAATCAGCTCAAAAACTTTACATGCATGATGCTGTGAAAATAACTTCAGGAATATAAAAATAAATGCAGAAAAATAACTAGTATTGTACATACAGAAATTTGAAATGGCTTAAAAAAATAGCTCTAGAAAAGATTTTCTCAAAGAAAAATCTATTAATATTGGTATAAACGTAATTTAAATATTTAGGATTATTTTCCTTTTCCCTATTTATCTTATTTTTTTGGAGTTAGAGTCTTACTCCATCACCCTGGATAGAGTGCCAAGGTGTCATCATAGCTCACAGCAACCTCAAACTCTTGGGCTCAAACAATCCTCTTGCCTCAGTCTCCAAGTAGCTAGGACTATGAGTGCCCACGAAGACACTGGCTAGATTTTCTATTTTTAGTAGAGACAGGGTCTTCCTCTTTCTCAGCTGGTCTTGAACTCCTGAACTCAAATAATCCACCCACCTCAGCCTCCCAGAGTACTAGGATTACAGGCTAAGCCACTGCACCTGACCTAAATATTTGTTTTCTTAAATATGGAAGTAAGAAACCTTTGTGGCAAATCCTGAATGTTAAAATATCAACAAGATCATGTTGGTGCCAAAATATTTGTACACAAATATTCACTAAAAATTGAATTATCTTTTAAGTATTACTTTTGAAATAATTCCTAATAACGATCCAAAACAATGGTAAAATGAGGGCAATATTCCTTCAGTTCTCTGAAAATGGTACTAAATTTTTATTTTCTCTTTTGCACAATTTATTAAACATTCATATTGTAATTCTCAAATTATAAGAATCCCCCAAGGTGAGGCCAGGCATGGTGGCTCACATCTGTAATCCTACCTAGCACTCAGGGAGGCCAAGGAGGGTGGATTGCCTGAGCTTAGGAGTTACAGCCTGAGCTAGAGCAAGACACTGTCTCTAAAAATAGCTGGGTGCTGTGGTGGGCCCCTGTAGTCCCACCTACTTGGGAGGCTGAGGCAAGAGGATTGCTTGAGCCCATGAGTTTGAGGTTTCTGTGAGATATGACACCTTGGCACTCAACTCCAGGGAGACTGAGTGAGACTTGGTCTCAAAAAACAAAAAGCATTCCTGAGGAACTCACTAAAAATTCCAATTCTGGACCTCAGATCCCCTCCCCAGATTCTGACTTAGGTGCCATGTAGGATCTAGGAATCTGCATTTTTAACACATATCTTAAATAATTTCTTTGCATTAGATCTGAGAAACACATCCTATTGTAAAGATGGTCCCCTTTACTCAAATATATCCTAGAGAGAAAGAGGAACAAGGAGTTAGGGAGAAAAAGGTACGAACCTTTATATGCTGGAGCAGGTGGTGCTGTTGCCACTTTTCTGACTTTTGCTGTCACTGAATTATCAACATTAACAACCATTACTGGATGGTCAATATGACCCAAATTCTGGCCCCGGCCATATGTTTCTTCTGAGTGTTCCCACTGTTTCCTTATCCGCTCCTTGAGTTTTTCCAGTTTGACATCATGTTGTCGCCGCTTTAAAATATCTAATCTTTGGGAATTGGAAGTACTAGTAGAGGATGGAGAAGAGTCAGATAGCTGTAACACTTTTGGATCAACATCATTGCCCATGTTACTCACATGGGGCTTCAGGTTGTTCTCACTTCCTTTTGCCCCATTAGGCATTTCTTCCTCAGTTCTCATAGGAGCGCCTACCTTAATCAAACATTCAGAATTCTGCAATGCATCAATTGCTGGTCGATCATTTAAAAACCTAACCACTGTATCATTAATCACAGATGACTGGGAGCTCTCACAGTTATGTATATTCCGATCTTCCTGATTGCTTAAGACCTGGTTACTACTATCAGCCTTTTCTTCATTAATATCAACACAATAGACATGCTTTGACTCCAGATAGCTGGGACTTAAATTGGAAGGTGCACCATAGATTTCCCTGTAATAAAAAAAAATGAGTTCTGTGACTATAGTTAATAAATGTATTGTATACATGAAAACTGCTAAGAGTAGATTTTAAGTGCTCGCATCACACACACACAAAAATAAGTATATGAGGTAATACCTTAAATAGCTTGATTTAGTCATTCCACAATGTATCCATAATATATCATGCTGTACACCATAAATACACATAATTTTTACTTGTCAATTAAAAAATTAAATTAAAAAAAGATTTGAATAAAAGTGCAAAACCAGTCAAACTGAAACCATTCACAAACTAGAGAATTCTTTTTTATTTCTTTTTTTTGAGACAGAGTCTCACTTTGTCACCCTTGGTAGAGTGTCATGGTGTCACAGCTCACAGAAACCTTAAACTCCTGGGCTTTAAGCAATTCTCTTGCCTCAGCCTCTGAAGTAGCTGGGACTTCAGGTGCCATGACAATGCTCAACTATTTTTAGAGACAAGGCCTCACACTGACTCAGGCTGGTCTCAAACCTGTGAGCTCAGACAATCCACCCACTCTTGGCCTCCTGGAGCGCTCGGATTATAGGCATGAGCCACCATGCCCAGCCTAAACTGGAGAATTCTATACTAAAGCAAAGATCAAAAAAGCCTAAAATTTCAGTAGCTTAGAAATAGTAAAATAACCATTATGAATATTAAGACTCAATGTTCCGGCAGTGCCTATGGCTCAGTGGGTAGGGTGATAGCCCCATGTATCGAGGGTGGTGGGTTCAAACCTGGCACCAGCCAAACTGCCACAAAAATATAGCCAAGTGTTGTGGCAGGAGCCTATAGTCCCAGCTACTTGGGAGGCTGAGGCAAGAGAATCGCCTAAGCCCAGGGGTTGGAGTTTGCTGTGAGCTGTGACAGCATAGCACTCAATGGAGGGCAACAAAGTGAGACTGTCTCTAAAAAAAAAAAAAAAAAAAGACTTAAGGTTCAATGCCCTCTCTATAAAATTAAATGGTAAATAGCCTAAATAACCTGCATATTATAAAATAAGAAATGTGCAAAAGATGTATAGAGCGATTACCTTAAGAACTTCGGAAAATAAGATTACAGGCTGACCTTGGGTATTCACTTGCCATCTATTATCATCTTTTACTCCTCTATGAAATCTTAAATACTAAAAAAGTTCTCAAATATATATGTAATTTCTAAATAACGTACCAAATTAACAAGTAGAAACAAAGTAGAGGCACAATAAATATTTTCCTCCAAATAAATACTGTCAGTAAAGTTAAACCTGTTAACCAACAAGCACTTTTTTGACAGCTTCAAACTCTGTAAAGTGTATCTAGAAACTCAGGAGTAAACAAAGACGACTGGGTGGAGCCAAAGTACATATTTCAAAGTCCTTATCCTCTATTCATAAAAACATTCTCAAAAGTCTTCCTTCAGAAACTATTTTTATTTTATATATCAGTCAAATTAAGCTTCATTTTAGAAAAGCAGCTTTTTAAAAGACAGATTAATGAAGACACATAGGCCTCAACAGTGACAAGAACACATGAAAAAACAGCCAAAAAAACCCAGACATAACAACAGTCTGCCATAACCTGCAATGTCCGAAATAGTAGTCATTAGCCACATGGGGCTATTGAGCACATGGTATGTGACCAGTCCAAACTGAGAGCTGCTGTAAGGTAAGTTATATTCTAGATTTTAAAGATTTAGGAATATAAAACATCATCTTGTGTGTGACTACTGGAAGTGTCTAAATTACATTTGTGGCCCACATTAACAGCTCTATTTTATAGCACTGATCTAGACCACTTCATCACAGACCCTAAATACCATGAAAATTCTTTTTTTTTTTTTTTTTTTTGGTTGGGGCTGGGTTTGAACCCACCACCTCCAGTATACAGGGCCAGTGCCCTACTCCTTTGAGCCACAGACACTGCTCCACCATGAAAATTCTTTTTTTTTTTTTTTTTTTTTTGGTAGAGACAGAGTTCACTTTATTGCCCATGGTAGAGTGCCGTGGCATCACATAGCTCACAGCAACCTCCAACTCCTGGGCTTAGGTGATTCTCTTGCCTAAGCCTCCCAAGTAGCTGGGACTACAGGTGCCCACCACAATGCCTGGATATTTTTTTGTTACAGTTTGGCCGGGGCCAGGTTTGAACCTGTCACCCTCGGTATATGGGGCCGGCATCCTGCCCACTGAGCCACAGGCACTGCCCAACCACACCACAAAAATTCTTAAAGCCATGACTCAATTACAACATAACATGTGTATTAGAAGTGTATGAACACGTGCATTTTTCTAAGGAGACAGTCCATAGCTTTCATCAGATTCTCTATGACTCAAAAAACTTTAGATCCTATGCTGAGTAGATTATTGAAAAAGCTGTGCCCCAGATATGAGTTCCATAGCTGCCATCAGAAACAAAGACTAAACTGATTCTTTCCACTATCTTTTTTCACAAACTAGAGAATTCTTTTTTCTTTTGAGACAGTCTCACTATGTCACCATCAGTAGAGTGCTATGGTGCCACAGCTCACAACAACCTCAAACTCTTGGGCTTAAGCGATTCTCTTGCCTCAGCCTCCCAAGTAGCTGGGACTACAGATGCCTGCCACAACGCCTGGCTATTTTCTTGTTGCAGTTGTCATTGTTGTTTAGCTGGCCCAAGCCAGGCTCAAACCCACCAGCCTCAGTGCATGTGGCTGGTGCCATAACCACTGTAGTATGGGCACTGAGCCAATTTTTCCAGCCAATTTTTCCGAGTTGTTGACCAAACTGTAACAACTTGGCTAAAATGATTTCAACCTAACATGAAGAGACTAAAAGTAATGGTAGGTTATATATCACGTGCCAATCTCAAAAGGGATGAAAAGGGTGGTACCCGTAGTTCAGTGGGTAGGGCTCGGGCCACATACACCAAAGGCGGTGGGTTCAAACCCAGCCCAGGCCAGCTAAAACAACAATGACAACAACAAAAAACAATCAGGTGTTGTGGCGGGCACCTGTAATCCCAGCTACTTGGGAGTCTGAGGCAAGAGAATCGCTTAAGCCCAAGAGTTGAGGTTGCTATGAGCTGTGACACCACGGCACTCTACCCAGGGCAACAGCTGGAGACTCTGTCTAAAAAAAAAAAGGGGATGAAAAACTAACCAAAATAAAAAATATATAATTTCTCACAGTCTTTCATTTCATTTGCTCATTTATTAAATATTTATTAAATATATATGTGTGTGTATACGTATATATAGGGGTGTTCACTATATAATTCTTTCAAGTTTTCTGTAAATTTGAAATTTTTCATAATAAAATATCAGAAAAATATTTTTTTTTTTTTTTTTTGAGACAGAGCCTCAAGCTGCCCCCCTGGATAGAGTGCCCTGGCATTACAGCTCACAGCAACCTCCAACTCCTGGGCTCAAGCGAGTCTCTTGCCTCCGCCTCCCAAGTAGCTGGGACCACAGGCGCCCGCCACAACGCCCGGCTATTTTTTGGTTGCAGCCGTCATTGTTGTTTGGCGGGTCCGGGCTGGGGATTCGAACCCGTCACCTTAGGTGTACGTGGCTGGCGCCTTAGCTGGTTGAGCTATAGGTGCCGAGCCCAGAAAAATATTTATTTAATACTTAGTGTTATGTCAGGCATTAAGCTAGTGCTCTGAGAATAAAACAAAATTTAGGCTCTTACATATAGACCAGTGCAATGAGTAGACATAGAATCAAAATACAATAAAAAAAAGACACATGATGCTATAAAAGAAGTGACATACTATTATGGGAGCACAGAGAATGACCAACTAGGCTTCAAAAATGGAGTAGGTTTAAAACAGATTTGGTTATGTTATACACAAAAAGTAATAATGGGCATAGGCATGTCTTTATGGCTCATACCTGTAATCCCTGCACTTTGGAATGCCAAGGCAGGAGGATCATTGAAGGTCAGCAATTTGAGACCCGCCTGAAGAACACAGTGGAACCCCCATCTTTACAAAAGAATAAATTTAAAAATCAGTTGTGTATGTTGGTGCAAACTTGTAGTCTCAGCCTTGGGGTTGAGTGCCATGGCATCATCAATCATAGCTCACAGCAACCTCTAACTCTTGGGCTCAAATGATCCTCTTGCCTCAGTCTCCAAGTAACTGGGACTATAGGCACCTGCCACAACACCCACCTCATTTTTCTATTTTTAGGAGAGTCAAAGTCTTCCTCTTGCTCAGGCTAGTCTTATACTCCTCAACTTAGGCAATCCACCCATCTCATTCTCCCAAAGTTTAGGATTACAGGCATGAGCCACGGCAGCCCGGCCTAATTCATCAACCTTGAACATCCAAGTTGATGAAAAGAGCCATTGGCAATACAACAAAATAATGGACAAACTCATTTTCTTAATGAGAAAGAAATTTTAGGTGACCGATTATTATTACCAAAAACAGGGGGGGGGGGGAAATAAGCTAGACAGAGTTCATTATATAAAATACATAGACTGAATAATTTGTTTCTAGGACACATTTTTTTATAAT
The DNA here is from genome assembly GCF_000181295.1 of Otolemur garnettii. Lineage (NCBI taxonomy): Eukaryota > Metazoa > Chordata > Mammalia > Primates > Galagidae > Otolemur > Otolemur garnettii. Next base: position 13,762,392 of record NW_003852411.1, read on the forward strand.
AATGATGGCCTCAGGCAAAATTTACTATTTCTTTACTCCAAATATTTATCTATAAAAGAGTATACTACAGTCAGTTTTTCATATAAAAGATTTTAGCACTACCTTTTGTGGAGAATGACAAAGGTAATAATACTAAAAACTATTATATTATTTCATAGACAAAATGCTATTAAAAACTCAGAAAACAAAATGTAATCTTACTGTAAATATTACAGGCTAACCCTACTTTATAACTTTTTTTCAATACTAACCTGTAAGAAACCAAAGGTTCACGAAACTCCACACGATTATTTTTCTTCACATTACTTTCCAGAGTAGTAGCTCTGAGAGGACTACGAGATTTCTCTTTTCGTGATCTAGAGTATTTGGAGGTTAGAGCATTAACCCAAGAATCATCCATGTATCTACCATCTGAAGGAAAAGAAAATCTGTGAGAACATATGATACTAAATACAACTGTCTCATAATTTTGCTAGGATTTAAGAAAATAATTTAAGTATCTATTATGTCTGCTATCTCTAGTTGGGTATTATATTACTGGATGGTAAATGTTCAGGCTAAACTATTAAAGTAAGTCAATCAATAGAGAAGGACTATATTTGGATAAAACAATGCAAAATCAAATTCCATATATAAAATTCCTGTTAGTCAATGGCATTCACTCACTTAAAAGAGAAGTATGAAATACAACCCAACACACTCACAGGTTAAAAAAAAAAATCACAGTTTAGGTAGAATACTGACCTACAGATTTTAGCACACCAATTAAGAAACCTCACAATCTAATACATGAAAGGTAATCAAAGAAATTTTTACACAAGGTCAGTTTATAATATATCCATATGAAAGATATTCCCTTTATAATTTTAAACCTCAACAAAAAATAGATCTTAGTAGGTCAACTAAATTTCACTCTCAAATTGATAAAATATACCTATGAATTAAAAAAGAAAAAGAAATCAGACATACATGATCCCCTAAACTCAAAGTAAAATTCTCACCACTTAAAACAAATAAAAACTCATTGTCAAAGGTGATGCATGGTGTTAAAATTCCTCACCCAAAGACGATGAAAACACCATCTATACTGAATATGAGACTGCTTCATAACTACTCAATACCAAAAGAAGAAAATGAAATGCCAATGAGGTATAGTTTTTAATTTAAAAAAGCAAACAAATATATAGAACTATAAAAAGAAAATAAATTGAAACAAAATTGGCCAGATGCAGTGGTTCACACCTATAATCCCAGCACTTTAGGAGGCAAGGCACCCTTGGCAATAAAGCAAGGCTTCATCTCTACAACAAACAAAAAAATTAACTGGGCTCGGCGCCTGTGGCTCAAGTGGCTAAGGTGCCAGCCACGTACACCTAAGGTGGCGGGTTCGAATCCCCGGCCCGGGCCCGCCAAACAACAATGATAGCTGCAACCAAAAAAT
>NW_003852411.1:13763988-13771783 GCF_000181295.1 Otolemur garnettii
AAAAAAAAAAAAATTAGCTGGACATGTTGGTGTATTTCTGTAGTCCTAGCTACTTGGGAGGCTAAGACAGGAGTTTGAGGCTCCAGTGAGCTATGATTACACCATTCACCGCACTCTAGCCGGGAGGACAGAGCAAGACCCTGTTTCTTAAAAAAAATAAAGTGGGGAGGAGGCAATATGGCTAACTGGAGCCAACATTCCACAGAGGTTCCCATCCAGAGGAGAGATAAAGGACAGAAGGTTCTCAAGAAAGGTGAAGGTCAGAAGCTGAGCTAAGAAAGAAGACTAAGGAGTGCACATCATCCCTGCTGAAGCAAGCTGTGACTCCAAAGAAACAAACTAGAGGTACAAAATCCAGCCCCAAGAGAATGGCTCACTGCTTTCTACAAATGAGCAGAGTTCAAATCTCCTCTTATTTTATCCCACGTAAGAGAACCACTGAACACTGGAACTCCTTCTCCAGAGAGATCCCACCTGTGAACCTAGCCATTCTCCTGCCTGGCATAAAATTGAACAAATATTCTACTCGCAATTCTGAACTCCCAGTCCACCCCATCCCGCCCACCCCCTCACCCCATCACACACAGTCTGGAAGCTTGTCCCCTACAGAATCCAGAGTGTTTGGCAGTTCCTCAAGAGGTCTGGGCCTGGCATGGGCCGCTGCTTGACTGTGCTGAAAACAACTAACTTAGACAAGGGCAGAGGGAGTCAAGGGGGTGAGGGAGTGACATGGCCTAGGAAGAGCACATGGCTATAGCAGGGCTCACACTGTGGGTTAGATTTTGGAGAAACACTTCCCATTTCTCTTGACCACTGGCGGAGCTGGGCCTCTACCCTGGGGGCCACTGGCAGAGCACAGCTGGGACAGAGACACAAATGTGGTATGTACCGCCCACGGCAGAGTGTGGCAGGGATAAAGAAGCAGTCTCTGGGAGAGTAAGTGCTGGGGCGGGGCAGGGCTGGGACAAAAAGCACAGAGTAGGTGAGCGCAAACTATACACCTTGCTTGCGGTGGTACTCGCCCACAGGTGGCAGTGAACACACTCCCCAGATGCTGTTGAGCACTGGAGGGAGCAGGGCTTCAGATCCATGAGGTTGCCGTGGTGGCACAGTGCAGCACGGAAGGAGGCACCGACTCCCCTTTGTCTCTGACAGGACCATATCCCTGCCACTATTGCCCACTGAAGGGAGTCGGGCCACAGCCCTGTGGTGCTACCACTTCCCGCTGTGGCATAAGGGAGAGAAGGAGGCACCAACCCCCCTGGCCTGACTCTTGGTTGAGTGGGCCTTCCTGACCCCACTGACCACCAGAGGGAGCCAAACTCCAGTCTCCTGGATTTCTGGGTCCCAGATGCCTATGGATCTCCGCCATCTGGTTGCTGGACACCGTTTGAACACTCACAGTTGAGCAGTGATTGTGCTACCTGGGATAATTAATTTGAAACTCTTGACCTGGCCTGTCTACCTGGGGACCCTCCAAGGTTGAGTTGTGATTGTGTTGAAGTGGGAGGGACTTGATTCTCCTTGGTAATTGTCACTGGAGGGGTGGGGGTGATGGTCTCAGTTGCTTATATATCCCCCCAGCTGACATTTCAGCCCAATTTCACAACTCAGTAGGATTGGATGGAGGCTGGCTGACTACAAGACAGAGCCAGCTAGTCCTATCACCCAATTAGGTCCTCAGAGTCTCTGGCTGTAGGTCTGAAAGGGATCTTTGTAAAGCTATAGGGGAAAAGCCACAATCACTAGTCCCAGCTCTTTGGTAAAGGGCTGGTTAACTACAATTCCTGGAAACCACAATCTAATCTTACTCTACCACTTTTAATACCCAAACTGCGGAAAATAATCATGGGCTGGAACTAGAGGAAGAAGTCTGGCAACATGAATAATCAGAGTAGATCAACTCCCCCTAGGATACATCAGAAGATGACATACATGAACAAATGAAACAGAATTCTGAATATGGACGGCAAATAAGATGAACAAACTAGAGGAAAAGAGAACTAGAAATCCAAAGAGTTGTGTAAACATTTTCTCAAAAAATTAATGAATTCAAAGACAAAATTACCAAGGATCTGGACATAATGAGAAAGGAGACAGCAGAGCTCAAGGAAACAAAAAAGTTACTCGAGGAGCTCTGAAATACAGCAGAATCCCTCAGTAATAGAGTTGACCAGGCAGAAAAAGGATCTCTGAAATCAAAGACAAAGCTTTTGAACATTCCCAAAAGCTCAAAGAGGCAGACAAATGGAGAGGAAAAACTGATCATTCCCTGAGAGAGTTGTGGGACCGCTCCAAAAGATCAAACATTCATCTTATAGGACTTCCTAAAGGAGAAGAGGATGGTTCTAAAGGCACAGATGCTCTACTCCAAGATATTATGGAGGAGAATTTCCCAAGCATTGCAAAGGATACTGAAATTGAGACAGTAGACAGCTTCAGAACCCCAGCATAACTCAATCCAAATAAAGCATCTCTTAGACACATTATAATTAGCTTTGCCAAAGTTAATATGAAAGAGAAAATTTTGCAAGCAGACATACATAAGAAAAGCATTACCTACAAAGGGAGAAATATTAGAATGACTGCAGATCTCTCAGTTGAAACCTTTCAAGCCAGAAGAGGATGGTCATTGACCTTCAATCTCCTAAAACAAAACAACATCCTGGAGCTCTCCAGGATATTCTCAGACCCATCCTCCATACTGATCAGCACAATGGTCCACGACCAAAGTAAACTTACCCAGAAACTGTTGAACAAAACCTAACTTCCACAGTAGGGAAAGGATTAAAAATATCGCTAGATGTTTGAAAAACATGACATCCAAAACACTATCATGCTTATCAATTTTCTCAATTAATGTGAATGGCTTAAATTGTCCTCTAAAGAGGCACAGGTTGGCTGACTGGATACATAAATTCAAACCAGAAATCTTTTACATCCAAGAGTCTCATCTTACCTTAAAGGATAAAAATAGACTCAGGATGAAGGGATGGACATCTATAATTCAGGCAAATGGAAATCAGAAAAAAGCAAGGTTGCAATTTTATTCGCAGATACAATAGGCTTTTAACCAACAAAGATAAGGAAAGATAAGGATGATCACTTCATATATGCCAAGGGAAATACTCAACATGAAGAGATTTCAATTATTGACATTTATGCACCCTACTAGAATGCTCCTCAATTTATAAAGGAAACCATAACAGATATGAAAAATTTGCTATCTTCCTGCACATTAATAATAGTTGGAGATTTTAAACCCCATTGGCAGTTTTGGATAGATCCTCCAAGAAAAAACTAAACAAAGAAATATTGGGCTTAAACTTGACCCTACAACAAATGGACATAATAGACATCTACAAAATATTTCATCCTATCAAAACTGAATACACATTCTTCTCATCAGCCCATGAATCGTCTTCCAAAAGTGATCATATCTTAGGACACAAGTCTAACCTGAGCAAATTTAAAATAGAAATTATTCTTTGTATCTTCTCGGTCCATCATGAAATAAAAGTTGAACTCAACAGCAACAAGAATCTATATACTCAAATAAAGTCACAGAAACTTAATAACCTTATGCTGAATGATAGCTGGATCAAAGATGAGATTAAGAAGGAAATCACTAGCCAGGCATTGTGGTGGTGCCTATAGTCCCAGCTACATGGGAGGCTGAGGCAAAAGAATCTCTTAAGCCCAAGAGTTTGAGGTTGCTATGAACTGTGACGTCACAGCACTCTACCGAGGGTGACATAGTGAGACTCTGTCTCAAAAAAAAAAAAAAAAAAAAAAAATTTCACTGGGGGAATGACTCCCTATTTAACAAATGCTGCTGGGTAAACTGGCTGGCGACCTGTGTAAAACTGAAACTGGACCCCCGCCTTTCACCATTAACAAAAATTGATTCACAGTAGATAAAAGATTTAAACTTAAGACACAAAACTATAAAAATACTAGAAGAGAATGCAGGGGAAACGCCTGAGGAAATCAGGTTGGGAGATTATTTTATGAGGAGGACCCCCCCAACCCCAGGTAATTGAAGCAACACCAAAAATACATTACAGGGATGTGATCAAACTAAAAAGCTTTTGCACAGCCAAGAGCACAGTAAGTAAAGCAAACAGACAATCTTCAGAATGGGAGAAAATTTTTGCAAGTTATGCTTCTGACAAAAGTCTGATACCAGAATCCACAGAGAATTCAAACTGATCAGTAAGAAAAGAACAAAACCCCATTTCTATGTGGGCAGGAGACTTGAATAGAAACATCTCTGAAGAAAACAGGCACATGGCCTACAAACACACGAAAAAATGGTCATTATCTTTAATCATCAGAGAAATGCAAATCAAAACCACTTTGAGATACCATCTAACTCCAATAAGATTAGCCCACATTACAAAATCCCAAAACTACAGATGTTGGCATGGAAGCAGAGAGAAGGGAACACTTCTACACTGCTGGTGGGAAAGCAAGCTAATATAGCCTTTTTGGAAAGAAGTTTGGAGAATATTTAACTGAAAGTAGACCTACATTTGATCCTGTAATTCCTTTATTACATACATACCCAGATGATCAAAAATCATTTTACAACAAAGACATTTGCACCAGAATGTTTACTGCAGCCCAATTCATAATTGCCAAATCACGCAAGCAGCCCAAATGCCCATTGACCCATGAATGGATTAACAAATTTTGGTATATGTATACCATAGAATACTATGCAGCCATAAAAAGGATAGAGACTTCACATCTTTTATGTTTACCTGGATGGAGCTGGAACATACTCTTTTTAGTAAAGTATCTCAAGAATGGAAGAAATTATCCAAGGTACTCAATACTACTATGAAATCAGTATATAATCATCTACGTATTCATATGAACGGTAAAACATAACTACAGTCCAGAAAGAAAGAGGAAGAGGAAGGAAGAACGGAGGGGGGAGACCAGAAGGAAGAAGGGTATTTGGCGGGACCTCACCTAATGTGCATAATGCAATGATACATTTCAAAACTATTAAAAATAGAGTATAATTCAATAAAAAAAATAGAATATAAAAGTCTTACCACAACAAATAAGTAAGCAAGGAGATGGTTATGTTAATCAGTTAGATGTAAGCATACCACATTGTATAAGAAATTAGCACACTGTACCCCATAAATGCATTAAAGTACACAGTTATAATTTAATAAAGGAAAAAGCTTTTTAAAAAAATAAAGAAAACAAAACTAAACATAAAACGTTTATATTTAACACATTTATATCTTTGGCAAGAACTTCATACATACCTTTCCTACTTATTTTTCGGGTAGCACTTGCAGATTTCTTGGCATCCATGACCAAATCAAACACAGCCGTACTTGTAGGAGCTACTTCTAACTTGTTTTCAATGTGCCTCAGCTAAAGTTTAAACACCATTACAATAACACATAAGTTAGTTCTGTAAACAATCTGCATATCACCAATTTACCTGCTTATTTAAAATTATATTGCCCACTAGCTTTCTCCAAAGTAGAAAAAACTCAGCAATGCTTTCTTATATTAGTTTTCTCGTCATTTATTACTTAAGCTATAGTAACACTTTAGACAAGAAAACAAGATTCTGAAGAATATCAAAGAGTCATGTTGAATTATTTTAATTGGTGGTTTTTTAAAAGCAGTAATTTAACATTATATGTGGCATACCATTATGCAATATACCCTATGCATTTTTCATGCAAAAATAAAGGCAATTTAGCTAGTCTAAAATTTAGGACTATAACCATACAAACAGCTACAACTTTTTACAGTTTAATGTCTATAAAATAAGTTTCAATACAAGGACAAACTTCATAAGATTTAGTTTTTATATACAATTTACAATAATAGTCAAATTTTGGTACAACAACCAATGTCCTCAATCACCTTAAAAAGTATTTTTTACTAAATGATAAAGTATTATAAGCATACAGGAAAAAACTGGGAAGACAAAAACGTGTAAAAAATAAAATGAAAATCACTAAACTTCCATCAGACAGAGACACTTTGTACAAAAATCCATTTTCTTTCAATTTTTATAGTAAAATGTATTTTAAAAACACATTTTTAAATGATTATTTACATATAATGTATAAAGTTTTATATAAATGTATAGTACATTGGAATAATCCTTTATATATTAATAGTTCTATATTAGATTCCCCCACTTATATTATTAGCCCTTTATCATCCTAAAAAATTCTTCAAAAATACCAAGTAGTTTTGAAAAACAACTATTATTAACAGTTTAGCTCTAAATCAGTTTAGCCCTAAATTTAATTGGGGGATGAAAACTATTCCTACATTATAGATATATTACATATAATGCTCATGTAGAATGCTATATGGATAGGGCCAAAATTTGATTCTGCATTGGGACCAAATCTAGATTATAATATTTTATTTGGATTCATTTTGAAACCAGTTCCAAAGATTAAAGGACAGAAAAACCATAAAAATACTTAGATAATAACAAATAGGTAGTATAGAACAGAAAATAAAAAGGATATGTTAAAAGAGTAATTTGCCCAGAAAGAAAATGAAAATGAAAGGGTCTCCCGTTGAAAGGCCTTTGTATCACCTGTCAAATTTGGATTCCTAAACTCCAGACAAGACTGGGCAAAACACAAATGGGAACAAGTTGCTCACAGTCATTATTCAGCAGCAGTACAGGCATACACCACGTCACAAACATGCAATTTACATATAACTCACACCGAAGTATGGAGACTATTACAGAAAGTTCCTGCATTACAAACACTTGACTAACATACAACTCACACTTACAAATCGAGGCTATTACCAGCAATAGGTAAATGTTATCTATTCCAATTCACATAAAAATTCAACTTAAAAATAAACCTAGAGAACCCATCTAGTTCTTAACCCAGGGACTGCCTGTAAGAGAAAACAGCCTGTTTTCTTGTTGCTCCCCAAAAGAAGAGGTAACTCAGTCTATTCAAGGAGAATTTGGTTCCTTTACTTTCCCCTCTGACAATAAGCCTATAGATAGACATAGTGCCAACTTCCCTAATTCATTCTCTATTTTAGATTTTCATTTCAACATATCAAATGAACAAATTTATTAAGGTGATTAATAATACAAAGTATGTTAATATTTTATATGTACTGTCTTATTTATTCCATCATTCCTTCAGTTGTCATTTATGGTCACTTTGTAATGTATAGTATATAATTTCTTACCAAAAAGTTAATTTTATTTTCCTGTCCAAAAAACACCATAGAAATAACTTTAATCTATTCAATCACAACAGGAAATCAATTTTAAACCAGAAATAAATAAATGGAAGCAAAAACTACTTACAGCAGCCTTGGTCTGAGAAAGTGCATCCCATGATGTGGTTGTATCTGCTGGGAAAAATTGATATTTACTGAATCATAACCTCTGACTTAGATCTTGGAATGTGAATTTTAATAAGTTCCCAAATGTGTTCAAAAGTCTAAGAACTATTTTATTAGGCAGAACTATTAGGCAAGCGCTTTATTGTATTAAGCCAAAATATGCTTTTCCTTCTTAATTATCATCCTATAAAGCCAACCTTAAAATTGAATAGACATTAATACTACTAGTCCTTACGACAGCTGGCCTGACATTTCCTCCCATTCCTCTATCGGAAAGCTCTAAAAGCAAGCAGTATCCTCAATTTACCGCAATGAGCTGAGCAAATACAAAATTTTTATTGCATTATATTTGTCAAATACAATAAAATTAGAAAAAGATTAGAAAACTCTTTCTTTTCTTTCTTTTTTTTTTTTT
>NW_003852411.1:13772569-13777082 GCF_000181295.1 Otolemur garnettii
CAGGCGGATGCCTGTGGTCCCAGCTACTTGGGAGGCAGAGGCAGAAAACTTGCTTGAGCACAGGAGTTGGAGGTTGCTGTGAGCTGTAATGCCACGGCACTCTGTCCAGGGGAACAGCTTGAGGCTCTGTTTAAAAAAAAAAAAAAAAGAACTCTTCCTTTATAAAACAATTTACCAAAGGAAACCTTCGAAGGTGAGATATTTTATTTCAAACAATCGTAATTTTAAAATATATCTACTTTTTATAAATTAAAGCCTATGTATAATTGTCACTTATTGGTTAGTTCAGAATTTAATATACATGACCTTAAATAATAGACTAAGTTCAGTTTAGAAAATCAAAGCCAAGCACAGTGGCATGCACCTGTAGGAGGCTGAAACAGGAAGATCACTTGAACCCAGGAAGTTCAAGGCTATACAGTACACTATGGTTGCACCTATGAATAACCACTACACTCCATGTTAGGCAACACAGCAAGACCCCATCTCAAAAAGAAAAAAAATCATACCTTGAACAGTATCCTTGCTTTGAGAGTTCCTTGGATTTGGTAAAGGCACCTCTTTTGATCTGCTGCTCCTCATCCTGCCAATTTACCTGCAATCACATCATCAGTACTCACTGAATATCAATATTACAAGGTTAGTAGAGAAAATGCCCTGACTTACCTTGCCCTTCAGGGAAGTCAGAGAAGGACTATTTTATCTCTAAAATGTACCTTTATATTCTCTTAGGAGTTTCTGACAACCTGGTAATTTTATTTTTCCTTAGAGAAATAAACAATTTAAAATTATATAATGGCTACCTCACACCCATTAGGATGGCTACTATCAAAAAAAAGCGGGAAATAACAAGTGCTAGTGAAGATGTGAAAAACTGAAACCCTTGTGCACTGTTGGTAGAAATGTATAATGGTATAATTGCTGCTGTGGAAAACAGTACTGCAGTTCCTCAAAAAATTAAAAATAGAATGATCATAAGATCTAGCAATTCTACTTTTGGATACATATAAGCAAAAGGAATGAAAATAGAGTCTCAATGAGATATTTGTACATCCATGTTCAAAAGGCGGTATTATTCATAAAAACTAATGTGGAAACAGCCCATTCAACAGATGAATGGATAAAAAAATGTCAGATATACCTAATAAAAAGAAGGATATTTTGACATATGCCACAACATGTAATAACCTTGAGGACATTATGCTAAGTGAAATAAGCCAGTCACAAAAAGATAAATACTATATAATTCCATTTACATGAGATACTTAAAACAGTCAAAATCTTAGAGACAGAAAGTAGAATGGTGGTTGCCAGGGCAGGCGGCTGCCATGAGGAAGATGGAATGAGAAGTTATTATATAATGGGCACATTGTTTAATGGGTATAAAGTTTCAATTTTGCCAACATGAAAAGAGTTCTAGAGAGGGATGTGGTGATGGTTAAATAATATGAATGTACTTAATACCACTAAATTGTACACTTGAAAATAACTGAAATGGCAAATTTTACCATCAACTTAAAAAAACAGAAGACAATATCATGACTCAAAGAAAAGGATGATGGCCTTATGGTTAGATAGCTTGGCAATGAAATCAAATTATATTTTCCTATCAATATGGTGGAATTACTCTGTTATAAAAGTCACATAACACAGGAAGTGTGGAAAATATAGGTAGAAAAACTTAGCCTTACTCCCAAACTCCTAACATAACTATTAAGATTTTTGCATGTTCCCTTCTATTCTAATTTTATTATTGCAATTTCAATTTTGTATTCTACTTAAATGATGATCATTTGTGGTGATTTTAAAATACAGCCAAAAACTCTTTAATACTTCTTTCTTCAAAAAGTAGGATTTAATTCTTCTCCCGCTAAATATAGGCTGGACTTCATGGCTCACTTTTAACTACTGTTGAATGTATTAAAAGTGACAATGTATGATTTCCAAGATCTCTATCTCCATCTCAAAGATCCAGCTGCCATGTCATGAGAACAGTCAAGCAGTGTTTTTTTTTTTTGAGACAGAGCCTCAAGCTGTCCCCCTGGGTAGAGTGTCGTGGCATCACAGCTCACAGCAACCTCCAACTCCTGGGCTCTGGGCTCAAGCAATTCTCCTGCCTCTGCCTCCCTAGTAGCTGGGATTACAGGCCCCTGCCACAATGCCTGGCTATTTTTTGGTTGCAGCCGTCATTGTTTGGCGGGCCTGGGCTGGATTCCAACCTGCCATCTCAGGTGTATGTGGCTGGCACTTTAGTCGCTTGAGCCACAGGTGCCAAGCCCTTTCTCATATTTGATAAAAATTATTTTATCTAATTAGTTGTCTGCAGAGGCAATACAACATATTGAATATCAAAGGCCTCAATTTAAATTTCAAAAAAGGAAAAGCTTAATTATAAAGTCCAAATACATAAAACTAAAAGGTATAATTAATTTTTTTTTTTTGACAGAGCCTCAAGCTATCCCCCTGGGTAGAGGGCTGTGGCTTCACAGCTCACAGCAACCTCCAATTCCTGGGCTCAAGCGAGTCTCCTGCCTCACCCTCCCAAGTAGCTGGGACCACAGGCACCCGCCACAATGCCCGGCTATTTTTGGTTGCAACTGTCATTGTTGTTTGGCAGGTCCGGGCTGGATTCGAACCCGCCACCTTAGGTGTATGTGGCTGGCGCCTTAGCTACTTGAGCCACAGGCTCCAAGCCGGTATAATTAGTTTTTAAGGGAGTTAATTTCACCTACAAATAAATAATCCTGATTTGTAAGCTTCCTAAAAAACATTTCAAAGATGTTCTAAAAATAGTTTTTTTCACAGATTACAGAATATGGTAAGAACTACCAACAAAGTTTTTAAAATTAACTCACTTTAACTTTCCTTCTGATAAAAGATATTTTTGCATGGTGGCGCCTATGGCTCAAGTGAGTAGGATGCTAGCCCCATATACCAAGGGTAGTGGGTTCAAATCCGGCCCCGGCCAAACTACAACAAAAAAATAGCCAGGCATTGTGGTGAGCACCTGTAATCCCAGCTACTCAGGAGGCTGAGGCAAGAGAATCGCCTAAGTCCAAGAGCTCGAGGTTGCTGTGAGCTGTGATGCCACAGCATTCTACTGTGGGCAATAAAGTGAGACTCTGTCTCTAAAAAAAAAAAAAAAGATATTTTTGGTCTAGCCAACTGAAAAAATAACTAAACAAACATGAATTTGTTCTATAGCAATATTCTATATTACTAAATAATCTCTCAATTATTTGACAAAAATTTTCTTTGGGCAGACATCTCTTTGCTGCACTCTTAGAGGATGAAGCTGGTGGATTGCTTGATTTCACAAGGTCCAGACCAGCCTAAGCAAGAGCAAAACCTCATCTATACTAAAAATATGAAAAAATAGCAGGCATTATGGTGGATGATATAGTCCTGGCTGCTACTTGGGAGGTTTGGGCAGGAGGATTGCTTGAGCCTAGGAGTTTAAGGTTGCTGTAAGCTATAATGATGCCACTGCACTCTAGCTAGGACAATAAAGCAAGACTCTGTCTCAAAAAAAAATAAAAATTGAGAATGAAGAAAGTAAATGCGCATATCAAGAGCCTAAAATATTTTTTTGAGTACCCATTTTGCAAAGCATTGTGTATTATAAGAAAACAAATAAGGGCGTCACCTGTGGCTCAGTGAGTAGGGCACTGGCCCTATATACCAAGGGTGGCGGGTTCAAACCCAGCCTGACCAAACTGCAACAAAAAATAGCCGGACGTTGTCGCAGGCGCCTGTAGTCCTAGCTACTTAGGAGGCTGAGGCAAGATAATCGCCTAATCCCAGGAGCTAGAGGTTGCTGTGAGCTGAGACGCCACAATACTCTACCAAGGGCAACAAAGTGAGACTCTGTCTCTAAAAAAATAAATAAATAAATAAGAAATGGCCCTGATCTATAACCTCACAATCTAGCACAACTATTCTTAACCTAAGAACCCATGAATGAAAGTCAAAGAATTTATTAACTCCATGAAACTATATGCAAATTGTGTCTGTGTCACCTATGTACTCAAAAGGGATCCACTGATATAAAGAGTCAAGAACAGACATAACTGACAAATACAACAATCATGCACCATATAACACCTGGACCACGTTGTTTCAGTAGACAACAAACTGCATATACAACAATGGTTCCTTAAGATTATAATGGAGCTGGCCATTAGGTGTGTGGTGGCTCATACCTGTAATCCCAGCACTCTGAGAGGCTGAGGCGGGTGGACTGCTTCAGCTCACAGATTCGAGACTAGCCTAAGCCAGAGCCAGACCTTGTCTCTACTAAAATTACAAAAAAAAAAAAAAAAAACTGAGGCAAGAGGACCGCCTGAGCCCAAGAGTTGGAGGTTGCTGTGAGCTATGATGTTGCCATGGCACTCTACCCAAGGTCACAGCTTGAAATTCTTCCTTTTTTCAAAAAAAGAAAAAAAAAAAAAGATTATAATGGAGCTGAAAAATTCCTACCATGTAGTATTAATATTTTTTTTTTTTTTTTTTT
>NW_003852411.1:13777239-13783698 GCF_000181295.1 Otolemur garnettii
TTTTTTGGTTGCAGCCGTCATTGTTGTTTGGCGGGTCCGGGCTGGGGATTCGAACCCGCCACCTTAGGTGTACATGGCTGGCGCCTTAGCCAGTTGAGCTATAGGAGCCGAGCCTCTAGTATTAATATTTACTGTACTATACTTTTTATTGTTATTTAGAGTGTACTCCTTCTACTTATAAAAATTTTTAAAGTTAACAGTCTGAGGAGGTATTCCAGAAGAAGGCATTACTATTATTACCACAGGAAATGACAGCTCCAGGAATGTTATTGTTCCTGAACACCTTCCAGAGAAACAGAATGTGGAAGTGGAAGACAGTGACATTGATGAGCCTGACCCTGTGTAAGCCTGGGCTAGTCCTCACCCAGACTAACTTCCAGTCCTGAAAGCTTCATTCATGGTAAGTACCCTATTAAGCAATATCATATTTTATATTTTAACACCATATTTTTACCTATCTTTCCTATGTTTAAATAGGTGTAAATACACAAATACTTATCATTGTGTTACAACTGCCTACAGTATTCAGTATAGTAACATGGAACACAGGTTTGTGGCCTAGGAGCAACAGATTATTCACCTAGGTTTGTGTAAGTACACTTCACGATGCTTACAAAAAGAGGAAATTACCTAATCACGCATTTCTCAGAACATATCCCTGTTGTTAAGTGATGCATGACTATATAAACACTTCTAAGTGATGACAGATAATCTAATTAACTTGACATTCTCAAAGTTATTTTAAAAATTACATTTTCCATGGCATAATAGCTAAGAGCCACAGTGTCAATGATTTTGACATTCAAGAAAGGGTTATCAGGGTTGGACACAGTGGCTGATGCCTGTAAGTATAGCACTGTGGGAGGCCACAGCAGGTGGACTGCTTGAGCTCAGGAGTTCGAGACTAGCCTGAGCAAAAGTGAGAGCCCCATCTCTACCAAAAACTAGCTGGCATCATGGTGGGCACCTGTAGTCCCAGCTACTCAGGAGGCTGAGTCAAGGAGATCACTTGAGCCCAAGAATTTGAGGTTGCTATGAACTAGGCACTCTACCCAGGGCACCAGAATGGGACTTCAGTCTCTAAAAAAGAAAGGGTTAACAAATTTTCTGCTTTATTTTCTGAGGCTTTAGACATTGTCACGTCTAAATGTAAATGATCTTCAATCATTCACAGACCTTCTTTACTACATTTAAAATTTACTACAGTTGGACTGGGCCTGTGGCTCAAAGGAGTAGGGCGCTGGCGCCATATGCCGGAGGTGGCGGGTTCAAGCCCAGCCCCAGCCAAAAACTGCAAAAAAAAAAAAAAAATATTTACTACAGTTAAGATACATCAAAAGGTATAAGAAATAATGTAACCGTCACGTACTTTCCTCTCAGTCTAAGAAATAAACTACCACCAATTTTCTTTTTTTGGTAGAGACAGAGTCTCACTTTATCACCCTTCTTAGAGTGCCGTGGCGTCACACAGCTCAGAGCAACCTCCAACTCCTGGACTTAGGCAATTCCCTTTACTCATCCTCCCGAGTAACTGGGACTACAGGCACCTGCCATGACACCCGGCTAATTTATTGTTGCAGTTTGGCCAGGGCTGGGTTTGAACCCGCCACCCTCGGTTTATGGGGCTGGCACCCTACCCACTGAGCCACAGGTGCCGACCTAAACTACCACTAATTTTGCTGTAGTACCTTGTGTATCTCTGCTCATATGCATCTCTTTCCCCTTATCAGAACAATAGTTATTACCACTGTTTTATAGGTAATATAATGCTATTATTAACAGCATTTATTACATACATCTTCCTTTGAATCTAACATTTTTCTTTCTTTTTTTTTTTTTCTCTTTTTCAGACAGAGTCTCACTCTATTGTCCTGGGTAGAGTGCTGTGGTGTCATCAGCAACCTCAAACTCTTGGGCTTATGCAAATCCTCTTGTCTCAGTCTCCCTAGTAGCTGGGACTATAGGTGTGCACCAAGATGTCGGCTAGTTTTTCTATTTTTAGTAAGATGAAGGTATAATCTTGCTCAGGCTGGTCTCAAACTCCTAAGCTCAACTCCTGAGCTCAAGCAATCCACTCACCTCAGCCTCCCAGAGTGCTAGGATTATAGGAATGAACCACCACACCCGTAATCCTAACCTTTTTCAGAAGTCAAACATGGCAATATTCCTATTGAACACAAAACAAGTGATCTCAAATTATGCCTGTAAAATGTTCCTGAAATGGTTTGTTAATGAAATTGTGTATGAGTGTATTACAGATAATCAATCATGTTATCTGCCTACCCATAGCCCTTTTTCTAAGGAACTGCCCCTCCCCTACTCCTATGGCCTTCTGATTTCAAAATCATCCTTTTTTTAAGAACCAAAGGAGGCAAGAAAACCTTCACCTTTCTCTGCTATACCCCTTTTAATGAAATGATTTGTCATGTAAAATTTGTATTCAGTCAAAGGGATGCACTTAAGGACCAGGAAGGCCACAAGTTTTCCACATCTCAAAACCATCCTATCCTGTCCCTGACAAAAGAGATCACAAAATTCTAGAATTGGAATGTTAAGCAACTGAGCCAGTGAGCTATGAAGAATCAAGCTAAAAACCACTGTGAAAAAGTAAAAGGAAAGAAAAACACCTGAAAAACCACATGATCCCTCAAAAAAAAAGGAAAAAGTGGTCTTGTTCTTGACAATTTTCCAATTCCCATAATACTAGTACCTCATTTTCTGCCCTTGCATTCTTTGAGGTCGCATTACAACAAACTTCTCTTAAGCTGAGTTACCTTAGGGGAAAAAAAGATCAAAAAGCCACAGATAAAGAGAATCCAATAAAATAATATTCATTTTTTTAAGCCTATAAATCATAAATTTAGAGGAAAAACATTTATAAAAAAAATGTGAGGCTGGCACAGTGGCTCACAGCTGTAATCCTAGCACTCTGGGAGGCCGAGGCAAGCGGATTGCCTGAGCTCACAGGTTCGAGATCAGCCTGAACAAGAGTGAGACCCCCGTCTCTAAAAAAGTATCCAGGCATTGTGACAGGCGCCTATAGTCCCAGCTACTTGGGAGGCTGAGGCAAGAGAATCACTTGTGCCCAAGAGTAGGAGGTTGCTGTGAGCTATGACGCCATGGCACTCTACCAAGACTCGGTCTAAAAAAAAAAAAAAAAACTTTTTTTGAAATTCATTTCAAAGGCTCGGCGCCTATAGCTCAACCGGCTAAGGCACCAGCCACGTACACCTAAGGTGGCGGGTTCGAATCCCCAGCCCGGACCCGCCAAACAACAATGACAGCTGCAACCAAAAAATAGCCAGGCGTTGTGGCGGGCGCCTGTGGTCCCAGCTACTTGGGAGGCGGAGGCAAGAGACTCGCTTGAGCCCAGGAGTTGGAGGTTGCTGTGAGCTGTAATGCCACAGCACTCTACCCAGGGGAATAGCTTGAGGCTCTGTCTCAAAAAAAAAAAAAAAAAAAGAAATTCATTTCAAATATACTATAGAAAATGTGTTAAGATATATGAAGTATGACAATTAAGATCACAAACAAGTCTCAGAAAAGTGCTATGTACCTCATTGCTGAATATCACTATGGCCACCTTCAAGGTATTCTCCTTGGGAAGCTATGCACCAACTTCAGCACCTAGTGCACTGTTCAAAGTAATTCTGGAACATTTTTTCTGGAATGACCATTACAGTTGTCATCGAACAGCACACAACAACATGTGACAATATTACTAAACTACACTCAGCAAGACACCGTCACATGTTGACACTGATACACCAAGGTTATGAAACTTTATTGAGTGGTTTGTACAGTCTTGCCAACCTCAGCACATGGTGTCAAGTTTACAAACTTAATTGTCAGACCTCATACAACAACAGCTCTCATCATTCCAGGAAGAGAGTTCCAAACTTCTCTGAAGCATGGACTAAGAACTGGCATCAGTGTATAGCTTCCTAAGGGCAGTGCTTCGAGGATGAACACAGTGATATTCAGCAATGAGGTATCTGGTACGTTTTCTAGAATGAGTTCATAAACTTAATTGCCTGACCTAGTATAATGTTTCAAGAAAGAGAGAGAATATAAAATTCAAAAAAAAAAATCAGTGACAGTTCTTTCAGACATACATGTAGTTTTCTCTGGTCACTAGAAAATATTTTTTTAATGTACTGATAAAAATTTATCTTTATCATGAATAGAACCTTCTCTAAAGAAGACAGATGAATGGCTAGCAAACATAAGAAAAAATGATCATCGTCCCTAATTATTAGAGAAATACAAATCAAAACCACCCTGAGGTATCATCTAACCCCAGCGAGAATGGTCCACATCACAAAATCTCAAAACTGCAAATGCTGGCGTGGATGTGGAGAGAAAGGAACACTTTTACACTGCTGGTGAGACTGCAGACTAATACAACCTTTTTGGAAGGAAGGATGGAAAACCCTCAAGGAACTCAAGCTAGACCTCCCATGTGATCCTGCAATCCAATTACTGGGCATCTATCCATAAGGAAAAAAATCCTTTCACCATAAGGACACTTGCACTAGACTGTTTATCACAGCTCAATTTATAATCACCAAAATGTGGAAATAGCCTAAATGCCCACCAACCCAGGAATGGATTAACAAGCTGTGATATATGTATACCATGGAATACTATTCAGCCATTAAAAAGATGGAGACTTGGGGTGGTGCCTGTGGCTCAAAGGAGTAGTGCACCAGCCCCATATGCCGATGGTGGAACCAAAAACTGCCAAAAAAAAAAAAAAAAAAAAATGATGGCAACTTTATATACTTTGTATTAACCTGGATGGAAGTGGAACACATTATTCTTAGTAAAGCATCACAAGAATGGAGAAGCAAGAATCCTAGGTACTCAATTTTGATATGAGGACAATTAATGTCCACACAGTGAGGGGTGGGAGAAGGAAAAGCAGAGAGAGGGAAGGAGAGAAGGGGTGGGATCTCGCTGTGTGACACACCTTGTAGGGGCAAGGCACAATTATAAGAGGGACTTCACCTAAGAAATGCAATCAGTATAACCTGGTTTCTTGTACTCTCAATGAATCCCTAACAATAAAAATAAAAATAAAAAAAATTTTGTCTTTATCTTTCATTTCACTTTCTTATGAACAGTCCTTCAACTAAAAAAAATCCCCATTTTCTAGATGGAGCATGGTGGTTTACATCTGCAATCCCAGCACTTCTGGAGGCTGAGGAGGAAGGACTGCTTGAGGCCAAGAGTTTGAGATCAGCCTGGACAACATAGTGACCCTGTATCCACCAAAAAAAAAAAAAATTAAAAATTAGCAATGTGTGGTGGCATGTGCCTATAGTCCCAGCTACTCAGGAGGTTGAAGCAGGAAGATCTTCTGAGCCCAAGAGTATGAGGTCACAGTAAGCTACAGTACTCCATCCTTTATGACAGAGAAAGACTCTATCTCAAAATAAATAAATAAATAATTTTTTTAAACAGTCTGTATTTTCTAAGCCCAAAATTAGTGTATAGTTTTAAAAAGCTATTTTTTCTGATTTACAGATTTATTTTTATGAAAGTCTTAGAAGAGTTTAAACATTAAAAAATTATCTATCTAGAAAATCTAGGAACTATAAATATACTTTTCAGTCTATTAACACATCTTCTAGTTAATGGGTATCATAACACCAGTTGATTGACATTGAGATTTTAAACTTTCATCTTGAAACCCTCACTACTTTTGAGATTAGTAAAACATATATCTCCTGTTTCCCTTACTTCTCGATTGTTTTTATTCTTGACTGGTAGCTTTTCTACTTATACCCCAGTTCATCAATGGTAACATTTCCAAAGCCTCTTCCCAGGCTCCTCTTCTAGGTCCTTCTTCCCAGGCAATCTCACACACTTTGATGGTTTCAACCATTTTCTAAATCATCATATTTCTTTCTTAAGACTTTTCTGTGGCTCTAACCCCAACTTTTTAGTCTATTAGATGGTCTACCTCCTAGTACCAATGGCACCTCAAATTCATCAAGTCCAAAACTAAATTCATTGTCATCTATCTTCAAAATTGTTCCTTCTTCTTGTTATCTATCTTAGTGGAGGAAATTGCCATGGATCAAGCTCATCTTTGACACTCCTGTCTCTCCTTCCCTCCATCATATAGTTACTAAGTCATTTCTACCTTTAAGATGTTTCTCTATTATGATACAGAAAATATTTGCTGTTTAATATAAAAGATGTTTCTCTAATTTATTTCTCTTCCCCTTGTTTCTGCTCAGAACATCATCTTTAGGTTAAATTATGATAAAAGCTTCCTAAATTACCCTGCTCCTAATCATTCTTCATACAGTAATAAAAGTTATCTTTCGGCTCGGCACCTATAGCTCAATCGGCTAAGGCACCAGCCACGTACACCTAAGGTGGTGGGTTCGAATCCCCAGCCCAGACCCGCCAAACAACAATGACGGCTGCAACCAAAAAATAGCCGGG
>NW_003852411.1:13784672-13788529 GCF_000181295.1 Otolemur garnettii
AAAAAAAAAAAAAAAACCTGTATCTTCTTACTTATCTTGATATGCAAAGAACCCCTCAATGAACAGATGAACAAACGGTAGTGTTAGAAGCTGCTATGACACCCTTTCATATTTGACAATGCTTTCCTGTATCATACCAGTAAGCCTAATAAGCTTCTCTTAAGACTTTTAGTGGCTCTGTTATTAAAAGCTAGTTTGACATTAAAAGGACTAAATTTAGAATTTTGTTTTTGGAAAGTTTGTCAAATATTACAGTTTTAAAACATTTGTATTGATAGAATCAAAGGTCACTATAAAATAATGCTTGTTTTATCATAAGACTTTAAAAACAATGCAGGAAGCTGTCTATATTGGTGTAAACCTTAACTATTTATTTAGACAGAGTCTTACTTTGTTACCCTCAGTAGAGTACCATGGCATCACAACTCACAGAAACCTCAAATTCCTGGGCTTAAGGGATCCTCTTGCCTGAGGATTTTCTTTCTTTATTTTTTTTAAATTGAGACAGAGTCTCACTTTGTCGCCCTTAGTAGAGTGCTCTGGTGTCATAGCTCACAGCAACCTCCAACTTTTGGGCTCAAGTGATTCTCTCTTTGTTTGTTCAGGCCCAAGGAACATGTACCATGTTTCCCTGAAAATAAGTCACTATCTTATATTTATTTTTTCTCAAGAAGACACACTAGGGCTTATTTTCAGGAGATGTCTTATTTTTATTAAGTATAACAATCTACATTTATTCAAATACAGTTAAGTCATCTTCTTCTGGAACCTGACAGGGGGAGCAGACCTTGTTAGTGGGGCTACTGCTAGTGATGTATGAACTCCTTTCCCCTAGCCGTTCACATGTGCACAACAGGATGCCTGTGACTGTGGTTACCACACGCACACCCACGCAAGTGCAAACAGGGCTCGGAGAAAGGAGCTGTGGCAAATAAAAGGTATTCCAGTCTTCCTTACCACTCTGTGCCTAAATGCCCATCACTAGGTCTTATTATCAGGGTAGGGCTTATATTTAACAAATCCTGCTAGGGCTTATTTTGGGGGTAGGTCTTATTTTCCGGGAAACACAATAGCTGGCACCCCAGGGTCCTACTCTTGCTCAGGCTAATCTTGAATTCCTGAGCTCAAGCAATCTACCAGCCTCAGCCTCCCAGAACGGTAAAATTACAGATGTGAACCACTGAGCCCCACCTGTTAACCTTTTTAAAGTTGAGTTTTCTAATTAGTCAAAAACCTAATAAAGATGACACAGGGATTATCTTGATAAATCATAAAATCTTTGTTTCTTTCAGGCCAGTAAACAAAAAAATGATGAAAAATTTTCTGCAGTGCAAAAGAAAAAGCAGCAGCTGTTATGAGCTCAATTTAAATGGAAAAGAATAGAGGGGAATCAAAGGCAGGGCGGAGAGGGGAAGGAGGAATGGGGAAAAAGAAGTTAGGGTGGATGGACAGAAATGATAAGAAACATGATCACAGAAGATGAAGAGGTAGTTAAAAAGACATGCTGCCAAGCCACTTCTAAGAAAGAAAAAGGGACGCAATTAACATGCAGCACTAGGCCAGTAAAGTAGGAGAAAAAAAGAATGAACCAAAAAAAAAAAAAAGGAAAATGGAAAGAAAAACAAGGGAATGGAATTTACATACTATTTTGCAAGTAGCCTGTAAGAATGTATGGTAAAATAAACAAGGCACATACACAAAATGTGACCTTGCCGATAGTAACAGGGCAAAAAAAAGGAGCTATAGATAGCCATATGTATAATAAACTCAATATATGATGTCATGGAAATAATGGGAATCGTCTGATAAAAGCACATCATCATTAACATGCAATGAATCAGAAGACGAGCAAAAGATAATGCTCTGGCTATCACCAAGTAAAAGCTTAATTATGATGAAGCAAAAAAATGGTTTAAGAAATACATTCATAATAAAAAATTAAACTGTATTGGAGACTCACTTATTCACTCTCTGGACATTAACAGGTCTGAGGAGTTAACCTGGAGAAAGTGAACACTGCTATCTAAATTCACTGAACAACAGAAACTACTTGGAAATGGAAGACATTTCTCCCAACTACCGCTCAAAGCAAGGATTAATCACTAAGCCCTTCACCCTCACAAAAAATTGTGTTTCTTAAAGGGAAATGGTGTATCCCAACCTGAGAAGATTCCTTGCAGGAATTACTAGAGAGGTAGCAACTGCTAATTACCAGGGTAAATGCTAGCAAATACATCTGCCTTTTAAAGAATTTTGGGTCTATCAGCAATCCAGTTTCCTGACTCTGGAAATATGGTGAATTCAACACACCTGAATTCTAACTGATCTTTAGTGAAATACAGTAACTAAGATTCTACAGTAACAAGTTTCCTGACTCTGGAAATATGGTGAATTCAACACACCTGAATTCTAACTGATCTTTAGTGAAATACAGTAACTAAGATTCTACAGTAACAAGTTTCCTGACTCTGGAAATATGGTGAATTCAACACACCTGAATTCTAACTGATCTTTAGTGAAATACAGTAACAAAGATTCTAAGATGCAAGAGTCTCCAATGGGAAGCCCGAGGCACAATCCTAACATGGAAAAGGAAATAATGAGAAATCCAGACACACGGTCCTAGATTATGTTTGATAAATTCAATCAGAAAGCTTAATATATTCCTTCTTTTAAAAGCCAATCATACCATTCTTTCTCCTAAAATACTATATGTAAAATTGAAGTAAAAGAGGGAGGAAGGATCATTCACTTGTACAATCTCACTTAAGAAAATCTGCTTTCAGGCCAGCACAGTGGCTCTTGCCTGTAATCCTAGAACTTTGAGGCCTGAGGCAAGAGGGTTGCTTGAGCTCAGATCAGCCTGAGCAAGACCCAGTCTCTAAAAAAGAGAAAAACTAGTCCGATGGTATGGCAGACGCATATTCGTCCCAGCTACTCAGGAGGCTGAGGCAAGAGGATCAAGAGTTTGAGGTTGCTGTAAGCTATGACAACACAGTACTCTACTCAGGGCAACAGAGTAAGACTGTCTCTAAAAAAAAAAAGAAAAGAAAGAAAGAAAAAGAAAATTTACTTTAAATTAGGGAAATACTTATAATCATTCCCTAAAAACTCAGATTTGGTATCTTCCCTTCAAATATTAGCAGCTTATTTTCTCCCCTTCTTTTTCCTATTTACCTATTTCCTCCTATTATTTTTCCCTCTCACTTAACTTTGTTTTCCATATTAATCTCTTATCTGACTTCCACTCCTTCCTTCAACGCTTTAATTTCCCTATTTTTGTTATCTACTGTTCAAATGTGTACCACACATGTTTATGATTAACTCTGAAAAAATACAAGTCTTGGCTTTAATTATTTTCTATTATTAAATCACTTTTCCCACATCTAAAACAGTTACCCCTATGAATAAACATACAACATAATAAAATTACTCTCAAAACTCAAAAAGACCTTTACCACACCGAATTCTGAGTGTGTGTATATATATTTTTTCTTTTTTCTTTTTTTTTGCAGTTTTTGGCCAGGGCCAGGTTTGAACCTGCCATCTCCGGTATATGGGAGCCAGTGCCCTACTCCTTTGAGCCACAGGCACTGCCCTATAATAAATATTTTTTTAAACAAAGTAAGCTTGGCTTCTTTAAAACAAGTTAGGGTACATGTTATGAACTAGTATGAAAGACAACGCACAAAACAGTCTTAAGATGTTGGTATAACATGTCAAAATATATCTTCAGGTATAAAGTTATCATATATGTTCATTTTAATCCATGGCAAATGGAGACATATAGGAAAGACCCTTTGTATTTAAATATTTAAATGTCACACTCTGGGAGGCCAAAGCAGGTGGACTGCTTG
>NW_003852411.1:13789872-13793848 GCF_000181295.1 Otolemur garnettii
TGTACCCCATGACTGCATTAATGTACACAGCTATGATTTAATAAAAAAAAAAAAAATAGAAAAATTAGCCAGCCATTGTAGTGGGTGCTTGTAGTTCCAGCTACTCAGGAGGCTAAGGTAAGAGGATTGCTCTAGCCCAAGAGTTTGAGGTTGCTGTGAGCTATGACACCATGGCACTCTACCCAGGGCGACAGGGTAAGACTTTGTCTTAAAAAAATAAACTTAGTAAAGCATCACAAGAATGGAGAAGCAAGAATCCAATGTACTCAATTCTAATATGAATGCAGTAGATGAGATAATACAAGGGTTGGGGGTAGGGGAATGACGTAGTGGGGAGAGGGGAGGAGGGAAGGGGATGGGGGTCACAGTGTATGGCACACCTCTTAGAGGTGGGACACAAGTATAAAAGAAATATTATCTAACAAATGCAATCAGTGTAACCTAATTCTTTGTACCCTCAATGAATCCCAAACAATAAAAAGTAAATTAAATTAAAAATAAATAAAAATTTAAATGCCTTTTAGCTAGGTACAGTGGATTTGGCGTACACCTGTGATAACCAACACTTTGGGAGGGGGAGGCAGGGGGATCGCTTGAGCCCAGGAGTTCCTAAATTCCTGCAGTGAACTATGATGAAAACACTGCACTCCAGGCTCGGCACCTGTAGTAAGTAAGCAGTTACAGCACCAACCACATACACTGCAATTGGCAGGTTAAACCTGCAGGGCCAGATAACCAACAATGACAACTGCAACAAAAAATGGCCAAGCATTGTGGAGGGCACCTGTAGTCCCAGCTACTTGGGAGGCTGAGGCAGGAGAATCACTTAAGCCCAGGAGTTGGAGGGTTGCTGTGAGCTGTGACACCACAGCAATTTACTAAGGGCAACACAGTGAGACTCTATCTCAAAAAACAAAAAAACACTGCACTCCAGCCTGGGCACCAAAGCAAGAGCCCACCCCCCCCCCAAAAAAAAGTTTTTAAAATACAATACTTTAAGATCATTACACACACCCTCCTCTACCTCTGTTTTAAGTCTTTTATAAAGATTACTCTTACCTGGCCAGGCATGGTGGCTTACGCCTGTAATCTCAGCACTCAGAGGCCAAGGTGAGAGTGGACTATCCTGAGCTCAGAGGTTCGTGACCAGCCTGAGCCAGAGTAAGACCCCATCTCTACAAAAAAAAAAAGCCAGGCATTGTGGTGGGCATCTGTAGTCTCAGCTACTTGGGAAGCTGAGGCAAGAGAATTGCTTAAGCCCAAGAATTAGAGGTTGCTTGAGTTACGATGTCACAGCACTTTACTGAGGGCCACAAAGTGAGACTCTGTCTCAATAAAAAAATAAATAAATGAAAAAAAAAAAAGAAGAAAGAAAGGTTACTCTCACCCAAATAACCCACACATACATTTCCAATCATTCCCGCTGCTGCAGTTTTTGTCTCCTGGGCAAGAAAGTTTTTGTCTCTTTCTCAAGCAACTCTAGGATGAAGACCTGGATAACAGGTTAAAAACAAAGATGGCCACCCCCAAGAGATTTTGATCAGCAG
This sequence comes from Otolemur garnettii, assembly GCF_000181295.1. Classification (NCBI taxonomy): domain Eukaryota; kingdom Metazoa; phylum Chordata; class Mammalia; order Primates; family Galagidae; genus Otolemur; species Otolemur garnettii. The sequence goes on from NW_003852411.1 coordinate 13,791,420, forward strand.
GTCTAAGAAGAAGCTCTAAAACCTGTATTTCTGAAGGTCTACTGGGATTCTTAATACATGGCAAGCTTTAAGAACTACAGCTCTAGAGATTATTTTCAAATCTATTCTTTGAAGCCTCAAGCTTCCAAAAACACTGATTCTATAAAGAGCTTCAGTACAGAGAACTAATAGTATCCTTCCATTACTTGAGAACATTTCATCTTTCAAAGCTCCAGAACAACAACATTCCCTTTAAACCAGAAAACAAATTACAGACCTCTTAACACTTTGGGAGTGACCGTGAGGACGACTAGTAGTTAACCATAGAACCACTTTTGTATCCTTTGATGTGGTTCAAACACTGGATTGTTTTCCATATGTTACCATATACATCTTTTTTCTTTGAGACAGGGTTTCACTTTGTTGATTGGGCTGGAGTGCTGTGGTATCACAATCGCTCATTACAACCTCAAACTCTTGGGCTCAAGAGGTCCTCCTGCCTCAGCCTCCCAGCATGCTAGGACTACAGGAATGTACCACATTGTCCAGCTAATCTTTCCATTTTATGTATAGTCAGTCTCTTGCACTTGCTTAGGTTGGTCTCAAACTCCTAGCCTCCAATGATCATCCCACTTCAGCCTCCCAAAGTTCTAGGATTACAGGCATGTGCCACTATACTCGGCACATATATTATTTCTAATCTCCATCACAATTCCTGAGACAAGTATCCCTACATCCACCTTTACCAATGAAGAAACATTATTGAAGAAGTCTGAAGAAACAGACTATGAAACTAGTCCAAGATCATTTAGCTAATAAGTAACAACTGAAAATTAAATCCAGATCTCTTTCAAACTTATGAAAATCTCTTAACAGTCATTCACATATCTTTCTTTCTTTTTTTTTTTTTTTTTTTTTTTTTGAGACAGAGCCTCAAGCTGTCCCCCTGGGTAGAGTGCCGTGGCATTACAGCTCACAGCAACCTCCAACTCCTGGGCTCAAGTGAGTCTCCTGCCTCCGCCTCCCAAGTAGCTGGGACCACAGGCGCCCGCCACAACACCCGGCTATTTTTTGGTTGCAGCCGTCATTGTTGTTTGGCGGGTCCGGGCTGGGGATTCGAACCCGCCACCTTAGGTGTACGTGGCTGGCGCCTTAGCCGGTTGAGCTATAGGCGCCGAGCCCATATCTTTCTTAATATTCAAATTCAGTCACCATCTACATAACACAATCCCCTATCCTCTCCCAAAATTTCATCAACATAAGACACCTTGCTTTCCCACATAGATCCTATCCTTGATACAACCTCTGTTTGATTAACTACACTGAACTTAATTTTTTTTTTTTTTTTTGAGACAAGAGTCTTAAGCCATCCCCCTGGGTACAGTGCCATGGCATCACAGCTAATAGCAACCTCCAACTCCTGGGCTCAAGCGAGTCTCCTGCCTCTGCCTCCCAAGTAGCTGGGACCACAGGTGCCCGCCACAATGCCTGGCTATTTTTTGGTTGCAGCCATCATTGTTGTTTGGCAGGCCCAGGCTGGATTCGAACACGCCACCTTAGGTGTATGTGGCTGGCGCCTTAGCCACTTGAACTACAGGCACCAAGCCTCAAACTTAAATTTCTTTAGCGAATGCTCCTTTAACCCATGTGCCTTAACTATCATCAAATTCACTGCGAAGGATAAGACTTCTTCACAATTACCTACAGATGAAGTTTTTTATTCTCTCTCCTTGCTCCTAAACAAAGCAGGTAAGTTGTTTTAGCAGACTCCTTGGTCCCTCATTGCTGCACCAGACTGTAATCCTTTCAAAATCATAAAAAACCTTTTCCTCAATCTGACCTGTGTCATCATTCATTTAACAAATATTTGCTGATTGCCAAATACGTAGTAGGTACCAACAGTGTGGGGATGCAGTAGTAAAAAAGAACATGATTCCCACCCTCTAGATGCAGTAGTTCACATCTGTGATCCTAGCACTCTGGGAGGCCTATGCAAGTAGATTGCTTGAGCTCAGGACTTCAAGACCAGCCTGAGCAAGAGCAAGAACTCATCTCTACTAAAAATAGAAAAACTAGCTGGGCATTGTGGCAGGCGCCTGTTAGTTCCAACTACTTGGAGGCTGAGGCAAGAAGATAGTTTAAGCCCAGGAGTTTGAGGTTGCTGTGAGCTATGATGCCACAGCACTCTACCCAGGGTCAGAGTGAGACTTTGTCTCAAAAAACAAACAAACAAATAAGTAGAATGAAAATAGGGGGAAAATGCATGTGCTATGAGCATATAACAGAAAGAATTCATTTAATCTAGGAAGTGGAGATAAAAATCTTCATTTGTGGCTCGGCGCCTATAGCTCAACTGGCTAAGGCACCAGCCACGTACACCTAAGGTGGCGGGTTCGAATCCCCAGCCCGGACCCGCCAAACAACAATGACAGCTGCAACCAAAAAATAGC
>NW_003852411.1:13793923-13796541 GCF_000181295.1 Otolemur garnettii
GTTGCTGTGAGCTGTAATGCCATGGCACTCTGCCCAGGGGGACAGCTTGAGGCTCTGTCTCAAAAAAAAAAAAAAAAACTTCATTTGTAAGAGGTAAAGGATGGTGGATAAAGGAGTTAGCTAAGGTAAGCAGAGTACTTTCCAGGGAGTAGAAACAGTATGTAAATAGGTCCTGAGCCAAAAAAGAGCAAGACTGTATTTTAAGAAACCAAAAAGTCCCGTGTGTTAGAGAAGAAAACTAGAGAGAGATGAAACTGAAGGGAGGAAACAAGGTCATTCAGGATCCTAACACTCTGGGAGGCCAAGGCAGGAGGATTGCTTTAGCTCAGGAGTTAGAGACCATCCTGAGCAAGAGTGAGACCCTGTCTCTATTAAAAATAGAAAAATGAGCCCAGCATTGAGGCAGCACCTGTAGTCTCAGCTACTCAGGAGGCTGAGGCAGGAACATTACTTGAACCCAGGAGTTTGAAGTTGCTGTAAGCTGGGCTGATGCCACAGCACTCCAGCCTAGACAACAAAGAGAAGCTGTCTCCAAAAAAAAGAGAGAGAGAGAGAGAGAGAGAGAGAGAGAGAGGCACAGTATTTGAGACTGAAAACAGTGGCTCCATGCCTATAACCCCAGCACTTTGGGACCCAGAGATGGAAGCATAGCTTGAATTCTGGAGTTCAAGACCAGCCTGAGCAATTAGTGAGACCCCTGTCTCTACAAAATAATTTTTTAATCAACCAGGGGTAGCACATGACTATAATCCTAGCTACTCTGAAGGCTGAGGCAGGAGTTATCACTTGAGCCCAGGAATTTGAGTTATGATTACACCACTGCACACCAGCCTCGGGTAACAGAGCAAGACCCCCTTTTAAGAAAAAAGATAAGAACTATATTTGTTTTTTGTTTATCACCCTCAGTAGAGTGCTGTAGCGTCACAGCTCATAGCAACCTCCAACTCCTGGGCTCAGGTGATTCTCTTGCCTCAGCCTTCTGGGTAGGGGGACTACAGGTGCCTGCCACAACACCCCAATATTTTTTGTTGCAGTATAGTCAGAGTATAGCCATCATCAGTATATGGGGCCAGCACCGCACCCACTGAGCCACAGGTGCCACCCAAAAAAAAAAACTTTATTTGATATAGTTCTATTTGCATTGTGTAAAAAAAAAAAAGAAAAGAAAAGAAAAGAAACTAAATTTGATGTAGTTCTATTTGCACTGTGTAAAACATAAATAAAAGGTCAAAATAGGCTGGGCTCAGTGGCTGACACCTGTAATCTTAATGCTGTGAGAAATCAAGGTGGGAGAACTGCTTGAGGGCAGGAGTCTGAGACCAGCCTATACAAGAGCAAGACCCCAACTCTACAAAAAAATGGAGCAATTAGCCAGGCATGGTGGCATGGAGCTGTAGTCCCAACTACTTGGGAAGGCAGAATCAGGAGAATCATATGAGTCCAGAACTCTGAGGTTGCAATGAGCTATGATAATGCCACTGCACCCCAGCCTGGATGACGATGCAAGACCCTGTCTCAAAAGAAATAAATAAAAATAAATAAAAGCTCAAAATGATAATCAACTTCTTAAAGTTAGCTAAGGACGACTTTAACTTGCCAACAGAAAATGAAAACACAATTTCACTAAAGGTAATAAATGATGAAAAAGGTCGGGCACAGTGGCTCACACCTACAATTCCAGCACTCTTGGAGGCAGAGGAAGGTGGACTACTAGAGCTATAATGCCACAGCACTCTATAGAGGGTAACAAAGTAAGACTCCGTCTCAAAACTAAATAAAATAAATTAAGTAAATGAAATCACCAAAGACCTCTTCATCTCCAAATCTAGTGAGTATTTTCAATTCTCAACCTAAATGACCTCTTGACATCATTTGACCACTTTTTCAAACACTCTTTCCTTGACTTTACATATAATGTGATTTTCCTACGTTTCTGGCTCTCTTTCTCAATCTCCTTTGCTAGCTAGCCCTCCTCTAATTAGCTTTTAAATCTTGACGTTCAGGAAGGTTCAGCCTAGGGCAGGTTTCCTTCTAACACTATTCTTTCTCCTTGGGTGACTTCACTCTTGCCCAAGGCTTGAAATACCATCTATTATGCCAAAGAATACCAAAACTCCAGTTAAGAACTTACCTCTGATATCCTAACTCACATACACACTGTTCAGAAATCTCAAAGGAACATCAATTTCTTTTTTTTTCTTTTCACTTGTCTCCCTCTTTTTTTTTTTTAAATTAGATCATAGCTGTGTACATTGATACTGTCATGGGGTACAGTGTGCTATTTCTATATATAATTTGAAATATTTTCATCAAACTGGTTAACATAGCCTTCATGCCATTTTCTTAGTCATTGTGTTAAGACATTTATACTCTTCATTTAGAAAGATTCATATGTACCCTTAAAAGATGAACCATAGATGTGATCCCACCAATCACCCTCCCTCAACCCATCCTCCCCCCTCCCTTTCCCTCCCTCTCCCCTTCTCCCATATTCTTGGGCTATAATTGGGCTATAGCTTTCACATGAAAGTTATAAGTTAGTTTCATAGTAGGGCTGAGTACATTGGATACTTTTTCTTCCATTCTTGTGATACTTTGCTAAGAAGAATATTTTCCAG
>NW_003852411.1:13798274-13800292 GCF_000181295.1 Otolemur garnettii
AATGAAATGACTTCATTCTGCCTCTTATAGAGATTTTTTTTTTTTTAGATAGACTCTCACTCTGTCATCCTGGGTAGAGTACAGTAGCATTATAACTCACAGCAACCTCAAACTCTTGAACTAAAGTGATCCTCTTGCCTCAGCACCCCCAATCCCAATAGCTGGGACTACATGCCTACACCACCACTCCTGGCTAGTTTTTTTCTATTTTAGTAGAGACAGGATCTTGCTCTTACTCTTGCTCAAGCTGGTCTTGAACTCCTGAGCTAAAGCAATCCACCTGCCTCAGCCTTCCAGAGTGCTAGGATTACAGGGGTCAGCCACCACTCCTGGCCAAGAGAATAGTTCCCACATCTTTGCTACAAACTGGTTCTTTTCATGTATATCAGATCCTATATAACAATCATCTCTGCCTGAAATGTTAAGAAAAGACAACTCTGCAAAAATTCTACTATCTAGTCTCAAGATAAAATGAACAAACAGTAAATCTTAGTAGGGACCAGGCTAGAAAAAGCAGAAAACATTCCAACTGTAAGACAGACTCAATTGCTCCAACTAAATTCCCAACACTCCCATAATATACAAACAGCCTAAGAATTTAGCCTCATCTGCTTTTACATATAATATACAAACCTTAACCAACTACTTTTACAAAAACAAGGCTGATCTACTATAATCCAGGTAATCTGGAAGAAACTATGTAAATTTTGGTACTAATTTGGCCTTGACAGCATAAAAGACAGTTAACTGATAACAGAAAACAAAGTCACAAACTGATGGGAAACAAAGAGCTAAACTAGAATCTATGTAAAGTTACCCATATTTTTTTCCTATATGAGAGCTGAAACCAAGGTATAACAATAAAGCAAAAGAAAAAAAAGAGCCCTAAAAATAAGCCTACATTTTGCTTACCCACTATCTAGTTATCCTGAGTACTTTTCTAAATTAATTTCAAGGGATATATCCCCAAAAGGTTGTTTTATAGTTTGCAAGTCATGATTATTTTTTGCCCTAAAGTATAAAATTTTCACTACAAAACTGTTAGTATCAGTTAACTTCCAGAAGTGAGGGTCCAAAATAGGTAGCATTTTTTCCTTATTTAATTTCTGAATTTTTTAAAAGTAGATATACTTATCACTTTTTGAGGGAAAATAAGGAAAACATTTTTTGAAAGTTTCCATTCACATTCAATAACTTAACTAACCTAATCGAGAGGATCTTTAAGAAAATAAAAACAACGAATTGTTCTTTCATTGGAAGCCCTTACTAACTGAGGCAGTTGTTTCCTCTTTGTGGATCCACACAACTTTACCATTTCTCTTACCCCTCTGCACTGTTACATATATATACTGTAAGAGATGTTTTATTGCTCCTTACACAGCACACACACTAGTGACGAGGTGCTCCAGACCTGTTTGCTGAATGATATACCTACTGGTAAGTCTCAGAATCCTTTTTTTTTTTGAAACAGAGTTTCACTTTGTTGCCTTCAGTAGAGTGCCCAGGCTTCAAAGCTCACAGCAACCTCAAACTCTTTTGGGCTCAAGCCATCCTCCTGCCTCAGCCTCCCAAGTGGCTGGGACTACAGGCACAAACCACAATGCCTGGCTATTTTTAGAGATGGGGTCTGGCTCTTGCTCAGGCTGGTCTCCAACTCCTGAACTCAAGCAATACACCTGCCTCACCCTCCAAGAGTGCAAGGATTACAGGCATGAGTCACCAGAAGCCAAATAGAAGTGAACTGAAAATATCAGCATATTGCAAAACATAAATAAATACAAGTAGTGAGAGGCAGTGCCTATAGCTCAGTGGGTAGAGCACAGTCACATAGACTAAGGCTGGGCCTGCTGAAACAACAACGGCAACAACAACAACAACAAAAGCTGGGCGTTGTGGTGGACACCTGTAGTCCCAGCCACTAGGAAGGCTAAGGCAGGAGAATCAGTTAAGTCCAAGAGTTTGAGGCGGCCGCAAGCTGTGGCACCATGGCACTCTACCCAGGGCGACAGCTTGAGACT
>NW_003852411.1:13802225-13810417 GCF_000181295.1 Otolemur garnettii
CCCAAGTAGCTGGGACTACAGACCCCCGCCACAATGCCTGGCCATTTTTTATTGCAGTTGTCATTGCTATTTAGCTGGCCCAGGCCAGGTTCGAATGTGCCAGCCTCAGTGTCGTCATAACCACTATGTTATGGGCACCAGGCCAGTTATTACTTGTTTTAATTAATCTTAAATATGTGTAGATCACATCTATTTCAAGAGATGTTTAGGGACTTTATTTTGAAGTTTGGTGATTATTTTGTGATCAGAAATATGCCACAAGAACTTAACTATTCTTTCTATCAATTAGCCTATGGTAAAACTGATTTCATTCATTTCACTTAAAGTCAAGGTTTCAAACAACATCAAGTAAGGACATAGTCTACCATGGCTGAGTGCAGTTTGGGAATTCTGAGTTTAAGAAATACTAATAGTCTATGGGGTCACTTTGTAAATTAATATACAAGATTTAAGATCACAGTGATAATAGAAAAATAAATATTGTTAGGGATTTTCATAGATTAAATTCAACCTGCCATCACCAAAAGTTTGAAACAGGATCTAATCATGTGATACTCTGTTGAAATCTGTGTATCTCTGAAAAACTATATTCAAAAATATATTTATATTACTGTATAAGAATGAGTTTTGCTTCAGCATTTTCTCCTCTAGAAAAAAGTTTCAAAAATTGTAATAGTGAGACTTACATATTGTTATTACAATATGGAAAGATGTCAAAAGCAAAAAGGAATCCCACTGCTTGACTAGCCTAAAAAAAAAGGAAAGTCATCCACTCCCCTGGGACAACACAGCTAACAGTTTAATGCCTATCCTTGCAGACCTTTTTCTATGTACATACAAAATCAAAACAAAACCAAACTACATCTCTTTGCCTAAGTGTTTATTTTTCCATAAATCAAATCATATTCCACAGTGTAATACAACTTTAAAAAAAAATGTATGGGGCTTACTATACTCACTTAAGGAATAAACATAAATTCATTTAATTTTCACGATATTTCAGTAAGGTAAGAACCATTAGTACATTCACTTTACAAATGAGTTTAAGTAACTTGCTAATAGTCACAGCTTGGTAAGTGGTGCAGTTAAAATTTGAACACAGTAAGCATAGTCCAGGGACTAAAGGATACATTCAGTTGCTTCTCCTGAAGTAAAAATAGACATCCCCAAACCCTTTAACAACTGCATAGTACCTCAAGGCGTAAATATACCATAATTTTAACTACTACCCTCCCAAAAGACATTTATGATTTTTTGTTATTTATAAATGTTACTGACTTTGGGGGAACAATGCTAAAGTGAACATCCATATAGAATTTATGTGCTCTTGTGTTAATACTTATGTAAGATAAACTCCTAAAAATGAAATGATTCTATCAAAGAGTATGTTCACTTTTAAATTTGATAGGAAACACCAAATTTCCTTCCAGAGGGTTGTTCCAGTTGTGCTAATTTAGAACCCCAATGACAAAAGAGAGAGTTGAAATTCATTTTTAAGTTAACAAATATTTTTGATTCTTGAGAAGAGAGGTCCATTTTGAGTTTTTAATTAATACTGACATAGAATGACTGCCAGGTTGATCACAATTACCCTATGATTTGATAATTATCTGGCATTAAACAAATGTAGGCCACAGCTATATAGTAGATTCATCCTCCAGTTATGAAACCAACAATGGATGATACTTCCCCTATATCATCCTCTGTTTTTTTTTTTTTTTGCAATTTTGGCCAGGCCGGGCTCAACCCGCCATCCCCCCTGGCATATGGGGCCTGCGCCCTACTGCTTGAGCCACAGGCACCTTTCCAATCTTCTGTTTTCTTATGTACAAAACCTGGGAATTGAACAAGCATTTTGAAATTTATGCATTAAAACTCCCAATGCTGGGCAGCACCTGTGGCTCAAAGGAGTAGGGCGCCAGCCCCATACACTAGAGGTGGCAGGTTCAAACCCAGCCCTGGCCAAAAACTGCAAAAAATAAAAAAAACTCCCAACGCTATGATTAAGAAGTGACTTAAAAGCTTGGCACCTGTAGCTCAAGCGGCTAAGGCACCAGCCACATACACCAGAGCTGGCAGGATCTAATACAGCCTGGGCCCACCAAACAACAATGACGACTACAACCAATAAACAGCTGGGCATTGGGCAGGCTCCTGTAGTCCCAGCTACATTGGGAGGCTGAGGCAAGAGAATCGCTTAAGCCCAGGAATTGGAGGTTGCTGTGAGCTGTGACGCCACTGCAGTCTACCCAGGGTGACAGCTGGAGGCTCTGTCTCAAAAAAAAAAAAGAAGTGACTTGAAATTATTACAAGCCTATAATTACAGTACAAGTATAACAGGTTAGGGTCTTAAAGCTTCTATTTTCTTTAAATTACAATAATTATTGCCAGAGCACCTAGGCAAATCATTCAAACAGTCAATAAAGGTTTCAGGATCCACCTGTGGCTTATTCTCAGTGGCTTTTCTAATGTCCCCCTCTCATTCCGCTGCCACCTGGCAAATCTGAACATATCTCTATAGTATGTTCCCAAGAGTTGAGGAGTACCTAGGAAATAAGAACCAGTTTTTTGTTTTATTTTAAAAATATTATCCTGGGACCCCTGTTTAGTCAATGAATTCAACTAATAATTACTGACTATATTACTTTATGCTAGGTACTGGGTGCACAACAGACATTAGGGGATCTCTGCCACCATAGAACTTATAGCCCAGATTAGAAAAGCAAATAACCCAAAATACACACAAGTAAAATTAAATTTATGACAAACATGAACAAAAAAAAACTGCAGAAAAAACAACTATGTAATCTTTTCATTATCCTTTTTTTTTACTGTGACATTCAGAATTAACATAGTGAAAAAAGGAAAATTATTTCACAATTTGCCCCATACTGCAAAAATAACAATCACAATTAGAGATATTTAACTTTTTAATTAATTGGTTCTCTCTATGATAAAATCACCAAGATGTTACTACCTTTCAGTGATGCTACTGACTATAAGGTGTAAATATTTGTTTTACATAACAACCAAAAGTATAAATGATCTGAAGAAACAAAGATGACAGAACTGAGTATCTAAACCCTATGAAAGATAATAAGTGAACTACAAAGACCTTGTTCAAGAAAAAAGTATATAAAGAAGTGCTATGTTATAATAATTCATGACTTGTTAATAATTAACAAAATGTTACGAAAATACTAACATTTTTAAAGAACTGACAATCATCAGCATAAGGAGCAAGTGCCATGTAAAAAGGAACAAAACAGAATTTTTTTTTTTAGACTTTAAAATAATGCCAGAAGTATCTTTATTAATTTTTTTTTTTTAAGACAAAGTCTCACTATGTTGCCCTGGGTAGAGTGCCATGGTGTCACAGATCACAGCAACCTCAAACTTCTAGGCTTAAGTGATTACCCTGCCTCACCCCCCTCCCAAGTAGCTGGGACTACAGGTGCCCACCACAACAACCAGCTTTTTTTTTTGGTTGTAGTTGCCACTGTTGTTTGGCAGGCCTGGGCTGGGTTTGAATCCGCCAGCTTCGTTGTATGTGGCCGGAGGAGCCTATATTAATATTTAATTTAAAATAAACTAGTTCTAGATTATCTACAGAAAGGAGAACAGTATTCACATAAGTAAATCTCCATGGGTGTCAGTTTTCACAACTACAAAATAATTTTAAGATATTGCTCTATCTACCCTGCAAGCTTGCTATGAAGACTAAATAAAATTAAGTATATGGAAGCACACCAAAAAATGTCAGTTATTTTAGACAACATCTTCTTTTTTTGCTCCCACTATAAATTACGTCAATTTAACAAATAAAATTGGTCATATAGGAACTTCATCTCTTTTCTTCTGCCCATGATATAAAAGTTTTATAAAATGGACTTAAGAATGGCCATCAGGAAAAGAAAAACATTCAAAAACTTTATAATTCATAAATTGATTACCCCACAAAAGGCTGGTTGTTCAAGTATTAACACTCTTACATAACACACACACCAATATGTCTCAGAGAAAAAGACAAATTCTTTCACATATCTCTGTACAAAATTGTTTACATCCACAACACCATCTCTACAAAGTTCTACTGCTATGAAAAGATGTGATACACATGTATTTATCCACACATACAATGTAGTCTGACTTGACATTTATTTTCTAACTAAAGTATCTTAAATTCAATGCAATGACAGTTCGATGATCCAGGTTTATTTTATTACACTGAGTGGAGCTCGCCAATTTAGCGCACCAAAACTAATTATTACATGCCCATGAGTTAGAAGCAACTTCTAGCATAAATCTAAAAACTGATCCTCCAAAGTCACAATTAGTATTATCAGCACGTTTCCTGGTTTAAAAATAATATTTTACACTTAGAAATTGTGTAAACATAGGGTAACTTTTAGTATTTGATCACTGAGTCTACAAAACTTTTCAGGTTGTTACTAGGTCTGCAGATAGCCATTCCTTTAAAACTGTTAAAATACAGAGCAGGAGGTATCGTTAACATGGCAACACTAACGACTTCTTCAAATTCAAAACAAGGATCACCATCAAAACAAAAACTCAGGTGGAGTACAATGATATTGATCACCATCCGTGACAACTTGGTTTTTCCCCATATGAAGGGTCTGCTAGTATATTAAATCTACTCCTATGTGCAATCCAAGCACATTCCAACACGTATCTGTCACATGAGCTAAATATCATTTAGCATGTTGGGCTGCTTTTAAAAGGAGGGGGTAAATACTGACAACTTCCAAAGCGTAAAGATAGCTCCCCCTAAATCATTTGTGAATATAACCGGCAGACTACATACAGCAGCTGCTAGCCTGAAGCAGATCAAAGTTTTCCCTCTACTTGAGAATGTTGTCCCCACTGAAAAGGAACAAAAACTGGTGATCCCTCCCACTGGTGCCAGTTCTCCGGAATTTCCCAAAATATGCCTCATCTCCAAATGAAGGACATTTCTCCCGAGACCAAAGGCGAGAGGTATCTTACCTCTCTGCAGGAGAGAGGCGGGGCGGAGAGGACACTGGTAGGTAAGGAAGGAAATTCTGTCTACGGCAGGCACCGGAGGGACCTAAAACCCAGGTCTCAGGATGGCCCTCCCCAGTAAGCCTCAGGACCGAGGGAGGTTCCCCGAAGAGGACGCGGGCAGGGCCAGGACTCCCCCTGCCCCGCCTCTCGAGCCGCCACCCCGGACCCGGGACCGCGGACAGAGGCAGCTGAGGCTTAGCGAGCGTCCGCAGACCCGGCCAGGTCCTCCCACAGCTCACCTGAGAGTGTCGCCTCCGCCCTCGGCGCCCACGGTGCATCCCGCAGGGCCTGGCGGAGGGTGCAGTGACGCCGCCCCGACCGGCCCCAGGGCTGCCCGGCCTGGCCTCCCCGCTCCGGGGACGCACGGGGAACCCGCCTCGCACCGGCTCCGGAGGTCCTCCGGTCTGCAAGAAAGGAAGAGGCGGAAAGGCTGCCTCCCCGCCCCCACAGCACGCCGACCCCTGAGCTGCGGCTCTCTGCAGTTCCCTCTGGCGCAGGTCTGGCCGCGCTCCCCCGCCCGGGAGTCACTTTGGCAGGGGCGGCCCAGTCGCCATTACAAACCAACAACTGACACGGAGGAGGAGCGGCGCCGGCGGCCGTGGCTGTGGCGGCGGCGCGAGGCAGGGCGGGAGCCGGAGAAGCCCAGGCAAGCCTCGCGAGAACTGCCCCGAGACCCTGCCGCAGAAATGTAACCTTCTGTCAGAGCCATGTTGAGTGTGGCCCGAAGGTGGGAGTGAGAGGAGCCGCGAGAGAGCCATGTTTGATGCGGCGAAGGGTGAGCCTTGCAGGACTCGGGAGGAGCCAAACTGGATCCGCAGAAGAGACCGCCCGACCCTGTTCCTTTTCATGCTAATTGAGCCTTTGGGCTGCGCGTTTCACCTCGGGCCGAGAAAACAAGCTGAGGATTTGACAAGGAAGAACTCGAAGACTGGACGCGGCAGTTTTCTCAGAATTTACTATGTTTCACCAATTGTACAAATAAATCGTCACTCCAGTCGGTTTCAGAGTAATTGCAGCTCTGCGGCTGCTGCAGTTACCCGCTGCTGTCACTGTGGCGGTTTTATTCTCCAAGGTTACGGTTTTGTTGAGCGGCACTCTGTCTGATGGCTTAGGTATCCAAAAAAATAATGCGGAATTTCCACCCATTCGGTATTGGCTCTGATATAACTGTGATTTGAAAGGCCCTCTGTGATCAACATATCTTCTCACATTTTGGTCCTCTTTTCCCAGTCTCCAGGTGGTGAATTCTATCATCTGTCAAGACTTAGTTTAAAGGACAGCTCATCTGCAAAGAATGTCCTCTTCCACAGGTGCTAACTACACACAAGCTCTCCACTCCTCACTTTTCTCCACTTTCTGGACTCGTAGCGTTACTTACCCCCAAACTGTCAACTTCAAGTGTCTTGAAGACTTGAAGGTCTCTTTTTGCTGTATATACTCCAATAGGGCCAACCAAGGACAGTAACTACGACGTTGTAGGCGCTCGGTGTTTGCTGAATAGACCGTTATCAATGAAAGCGGGAGGCAGTAACTAGTTTCTCTTTCTAGGTCCCATAGCTTTGCCTGAAAAGGAGCTAAGTGGTTGTACAAAAGTCCCACACGTATAAAACATGTCTCCAGAAAGATGCGGTGGAGGGAAGAAAAGAAAATGTGGGTAATCCAGCAATACAAGTGATAGCAAGAAAAAAAAAACTTAAATGTTCCACACCTTTGCTACATAATGCAGTAGGATAAATACTTTTCATACATTATTCTACTGAATGTATACAACCACCTTATTATGGAAGTATACTCACTTTAAAAGATGAACTAGGTTCTGAAAAAACTAAGTAATTTGTCCATATGGAACTTCCTTACCCCACGCTATCTCCTGGCCAACCGCAAAAGCGCTAAAAGTCTTGTCACTGTGTGGGCAGCCACGTTACTGATTGTGTCAGCCTGTGCACAATTTCTACCTCTTAAATCTTGTCCTGATGTTTTCTCCTTGCCTCCCAAATACCTTAGACACATCTGTTTACCCTTTTGACATCTCACGGCTCTTATTGTCTATACCCTACAGATTTGCTTTTGAGTATTTCAGGTTTCGTAGTATTTTCTCATAATTTCCTAAGAGTAATTAATCTCTCAAACAAGAGTAAAAGCTTAATAAAAAGTTTCTCACCTTCCCCAGAAGTCTCCACGGTGTTAGGCACATCATAGGTGTTCAGTATGACTCCCTCTGTTCTCCTACTTGTTAGTGGACATCAAGGTCAGATTTTTCTGCCCTCTGTTCATTACTATGGCTTTGACTCTTGTCTTTCTTTGAATAAGTGGAGCTTGTCCCAGAACTAAATCTTCAGTTGTCTATTACCCATTTTCAGATAGATACAGAAGTCACCAGTACCTCCAACCCCCAAATTCAGTTTATCATTTTTCCCCATCCTCAGCCCCACAAAGCCAGCTCCTCTTCCCGGCCCTCTGTATTTCTGTTAGTGGCCATCACAGAACACCCTTCTGAAAACTGAGAGACTTAAACATTCAGAAATAGTATATTCTGAATTTTAACAAATTCAGTATAATAGTATATACCCATGCAATTATTAAGTATCTGAAATACTATTGATGCATATTTCTTATGTGTGTTCTCCCTTTTTCCAGTTGCACTACTGTTCTTGTAATTTAGACTCTTATTTCTGTTGCCCAATGACTATAGTATTCTTCCCAGAGTTCAGCTTGAGTTTTGTCCTTACCCTGCCTCTACCTGCCAAGGTAAGTAAAAACTTCTCACTTCATCTATCAAGGCTTTTCTCAATATGGCACCAGCCTAGCTTCCCATCTACCTGAAGTAAGGCAGCACAGTAAAGTAGAAAAGGCATGGATATGACATTAGGAAGATTGATTCAAATCTCGACTCCATCACTTACTTGTCCTGTGACTCCTCAAGAATCTCCATCTTAGGCTCAGCACCCATAGCATAGTGGTTATGGCACTAGCCACATAGACCCAGGCTGGAGGGTTCCAGCCCGACCTGGGCCAGCTAAACAACTATGACAACTGCAACAAAAAATAGCTAGGCATTGTGGCAGGTGCCTGTAGTCCCAGCTACTTAGGAGGCTGAGGCAAGAGAATTGCTTGAGCACAAGAGTTTGAGGTTGCTGTGAGCTGTG
>NW_003852411.1:13821508-13832446 GCF_000181295.1 Otolemur garnettii
CTTGCCGAACTTCTTTCTGGGCTCAGCTCCCCGTCTTTGACTTCATAGATTCTGATTCCAACCAGTTTTTCTTCCTTTGTTCAGGAGCCTCTGACCAGGGTTGCTACCAGTCAGCCATCTTCCCAGAATCCCCGGTATAAACATTTTAGAGACCATTTTGGAAACATGAAGTTGAAGATATGCCTATAACTCAATAATTTCACTCAAAATGATCCACATTCTCAAACTCTTTGTTAATGGGCCACAATAAGATATAGAGCTTATGCAAACATGTAAACTAACTACGTCACTAAGCACACTGTTTAGAGTTGAGCCAACTTTTCTTTCTTTTTTTGTGCAGTTTTTGGTGGGGGCCAGGTTTGAACCTGCTACCTCCAGTATATGGGGCCCCACTCCTTGAGCCATAGGCTCCACCCTGTTGAGCTAACTTTTTAAGATCAGACTTTCGCGATGAAAGAAATTGTCTGTTGAAGTATATTCTGATTCTCTGATTCAAGGACCTTATCTCATCACAGACTTATATTAAATAGTTCACTACTGTAAGAAATTCAGCCAGGTGCATCAGGAGACAAATACAAGGATTTTAAGGCAAACGTCATTTACAATAGCAAAAATAGGAAATAACATGTCCATCAGTAGGAGAATGGGTAAATAACCTGAGGAACATTCACATAATGAAATACTAAGCAGCAGTGAAAATAGGTTTAACTCTCACAGATATATTTATTTATTTATTTAGAGACAAAGTCGTACTCTGTTACCCTGGGTAGAGTGCTGTGGCAACATCATAGCTCACAGCAACCTCAAACTCTTGGGCTCAAGCTCTTCCCTCAGCCTCCCCAGAAGCTTCCTGTGTTCACTCCTTCCACACACCAATTTCCTTTATGCGTATTCAGAAGTAGTCATTTTTCTGAATTTAGTATCTTTTATCCCTTAGCATTTAAAAAGCTTTTACTACATTTGTATGTATTCCTAGGTAATCTATACTAGTACTGTATGTGCTTTTAAGCTCTATGGAAGTGGCATCATGCTATACATATCCATCGGAAACCTGCTTTTTAAATATCATATTTGTGATCTGGCATGGTGGCTCATACCTGGAATCCTAGCACTCTGGGAAGCTGAGATGGGAGGATTTATTGAGGTCAGGAGTTTGAGACTAGCCTGAGCAAGAATGAGGCCTTGTCTCTATTAAAAATAGAAAAACTAGCCAGGCATTGTGGTGGGTGCCTGTAGTCCCTGCGGCTCAGGAGGCTGAGCCAAAAGAATTGCTCAAGCCCAAGAGTTTGAGGTTGCTGTGAGCTGTGTTGCCACAGCACTCCACCCAGGGTGACAGTAAGACTCAGTCTCAAAAAACAAAACAGACTTGGTGCCCATAGTTCCAGCAGCTAGGGAGCCAGCCACATACACCTGAGCTGGCAGATTCAAATCCAATCCAGGTCCACCAAACAACAATGACAACTACAACCCAAAATAGCTGGGCACTGTGGCAGGTGCCTGTAGTCCCAGCTACTTGGGAAGCTAAGGCAAGAGAACCGCTTAAGCCCAAGAGTTTGAGGTCGCTGTGAGCTGTAACACCATGGCACTCTACCCCAGGTGACAGCTTGAGACTCTGTCTCCAAACAAACCAAAACAAAACAAAATGCTGTAAAATGCATTTTTAAAATAAATAAATATAATAATTGGAATTTTAGGCTTAGTACCTGTAGTTTAGTGGCCAGTATGCCAGCCACATACACCAGAGCTGGTGGGTTTGAACCCAGCTCAGGCCTGCCAAACGACAGTGACAACAACCAAAAAGTAGCCAGGCATTGTGGCAGGCACCTGTAGTCCCAGCTACTTGGGGGGGCTGAGGTAAGAGAATCGCTTAAGCCCAAAAGTTTGAGGTTGCTGTGAGCTGTGATGCCACACACTCTACCAAGGGTGGAATAGTGAGACTCTGTCTCAAAATAATAATAATCATCATAATAGGAATTTTAAAACTTGTATGGGGAATGTAAGGATGAATAGCCGAGATGGAAAAGTAAAGGGACACTACAACTTCACTCAGTTGAAATGGCATACTACCAGTTTGTGGCTCAAGAAACTTTTCTGCTTTGCAACACTGAATAGACAAGTACAGCTGTTCGTTTTAATCTGACCTTTATATCCATGAAAAAGCCAGCAACAGCCACCTTGAGGGTACATTATTATTGACAGTTCAAGTAAAGGGCAACTGTACTGTAGGGAATGGTAAGTTAAAATCAACTACCTGTCCTGACTCTATTTTTTTCACACCAGCCATGAGAGGTCATCTCTTTGCCTCCAACCAGCTCCTCCTCTACTTAAATTCCTACCAGAAGAAGATGTATGAAAAAGCAGCACAGCTGGTTCTAAGTAAAAAGAAACTCTAAGGTAATGCTAACGTTGTCCAAATTAGGATTCACTCAAGCCAAACAATTAAATTATCTTCCATGGCAATTTTGTTAATTACATTCCCCTTACATATTCTTTTATCATACTTTTTTCTAGCCCTAATGGTCACATGAAAAAATTTTAGTTTTACTTTGGACTTCTTTTCTATGTGACTTTAAGAAAAAAAATGAAGATATTAAAATTTAGGGGGATTAAAAACTGGAAATTAAGTTTTCAAGTATACATTGCTCTAATAATAAATGGGATATTTCAAGTCAAGAAAGAAAAAGAATGGTTAATAGGTGGATCCACTCTAAAAGTTGAACATCAAGGAAATAAATAGAAAATACATTTCAGAATTCGAAAATATTAGTGAGGTAGATGGTATTTTCCAAAGATGAGTGCACTGGTATATTTCATCCTACTGGTATAACACATCCTAATGTGTTATTGACATTCCTCCATTGAGAGATGAGATCTATGTTCCTTCCTCTTGAATCTGGATAGATTTTGGTAATGACCTCAACCAGTAGCAGAAGTGATACAATGTAACCTCAGAAGTTAGGTTAAAAAAAAATTCAGATTCTGCTTTGCTGTCTTTCCCTAGGGACACATACCTTGGGAATCTTGATTTGACATGAAAGAAGTTTAGTTAGGCAGGGCACAGTGGCTCACACCTGTAATCCCAGTACTTCAGGAGGCCAAGATGGGAAGATTGCATAAGGCCAGAAATTCAAGACCACCCTAGACAACATAGCAAGACCCCCATCTCTACAAAAAAATAAGAATAAGTTAGCCAGGCATGGTGGTGCAGGCTTATAGTCCCAACTTCTTTAGAGACTGAGGTAGGTGGATTGCTTGAGCCCAGGAGTTTGAGGTTTGCCAGTGAGCTATGATGATGGCACTACACTCTAGCCCAGAGGCAAAGTAAGACCTTGTCAAAAAAAAAAAAAAAAAAAAGAAGGAGGAGGGAAACCACATAGAGATAGAGGTGCCCAAAGAGCACCAGGTATTCCTGATTCCAATTGTTTAAGAGTTTTGAAAATTAACCATCAGACACCTGATGGAGTAAGGATTCCAGAGGATTCCAGTTCCCAGCTATTATTAGTCAAGATCCTCCAGAGAAACTATCATCCAATTATGCAGCCTGGCAAGTCCAACATCTGCAGGGTAGACCAGTAAGTTGGAGCCCCAAGGAAGAATTAATGTTGCAAATGCAGTCTGGTGGTAGAATTACCTATGTTTCTCCCCTCTGTTTTCTCGTAAGGCCGCCAATTGATTGAATGAGCCCCATCTACATTATGGAGGATAATCTGCTTTATTAAAAGTCTACTTATTGGGCAGTGCCTATGGCTCAGTGGGTAGGGCGCCGGCCCAATATACCGAGGGTGGTGGGTTCAAGCCCAACCCCAGCAAAACTGCAGCAAAAAGATGGTTGGGCATTGTGGCGGGCACCTGTGGCCCCAGCTACTCAGGAGGCTGAGGCAGGAGAATTGCCTGGGCCCAGGAGTTGGAGGTTGCTGTGAGCTGCGTAATGCCACGGCTCTCTACTGAGGGTGACAAAGTGAGACTCTGTCTCTACCAAAAAAAGTAAAAGTCTACTTATTTAAATGTTAATCTTATCTAAAAACAAAACAAAAAATATAAAACCTTCAAAGCAACACCCAGACTGGTGTTTGACCAAATATCTGGGTACCGTGACTGAGCAAAATTTACACATAAAATTAACCATCACACTAACTATTAAAGCCACCCCAGCTAACACCAACTAAAGTAGAGACAAGCTGGTTTATCAAGGCCTGCCTAAATTGTAGACTTATGAGCAATAAATATTGTTATTTTAAGCCACTAAGTCTCAGGATAATTTATTGTTCAGAACCAGTAACTAGGAGTTATATTCGTAAACCATAGTTTGTATAAGCATTTGTTCTTTCATTCACTTCTATGTTCACATTCATTTTAGGCAGGAATGATACTAAAATATTATCACTAGCATTGTTAGGAGCCAATCAGAATGGAGCAGGAACAGAAGCTTTCCTATTGGACTGAGTGCAAACTTCTCAATTGTAAGGTCTTGGGATTCAGGGAGCAGCAGCTAGTTACCAACCAGTGTGGAATTATTTTAATATTTAAACAACCAAGCCAGTGCAGACTATTTATATGTCAGCAAAGCATGAGGTATAATACTTTATCGTAGTGTCTTTAGTGGGCTTTGGCCCATTAGTTTAATCATCCTAACAGCCTTAGAGGAAAAAAGATGGCAAGGATTTGCCTTTGTTGAGAACGCGCTGGACTACCTAAGCAGGTTTGGTTTTTCACTCCCGCGACCTCCAGGTATTAGTCTATCTCAACAACACTGTGCTTGTCTCGTGATAAATGCTGCTCAGTCCTAAAACCATGACTCAGCTTGAAGGAATTACCCTGAGATTTTGAGATTCTGTAGGCGGGCACGTGATGGGGCCTGTTGCAGGTCAGATACCTAAAAAACAAAACAAAAACAACCAAAAAATGTAATGTGGAAACTATCTTAACATTCTTTGAGGATTCAGTCATTCATAGTTACAGGTAAAATACACTTTGTCTACCACATAGAAAAAGAGGAACTTGAGATTTGAGCCCAACACTGGCTCAGAACCTCTTCTAAATGTGGGCAGTAAACAAGCCCAAATAAGCACAGCTTATTTTGGATGGTCTGGGAATGTATTTTATGACTTTTAAAAAGATTTTACTGTCGAGGAAGAAAAACAAAACAAAACAAAAAGCAAAGAAAAAAAGATTTTAAAATCCTCACTTCAAATCTATTAATACAGCTAACGTTGATTTTGCACAAATCAGTTGCTGAGAATAAAATTCTTGTGATAAAATAGCTCAGGGTTTATAAGGACTTGGAACTTTAACATTTGACGAGCAAAGCATTGTTGATCTAACCTACACCTAATTCCAAACCTGCTACTCACAATGACTTGCTCTACGACTCCAGCAGAAAGAATTTAACCTGTGTGGGCCTTGTGTTAACAGGGATTCTATTTTTAAGGTGTATACCCTTTTTGAGGAATAGGATATGATATGATGATTTACTGGAACTATAAGACAAACAGCTAAACCAGTGATAGCACCTACACTTTCTTTTATCACCCTATTTGCATTACCAGTTCATAGTGGTTGGTGAGGGTAACTAGGATTTGGGAAGTATATTGCATAATGTATAAAGTTGACATGAAAAGAACAAAGATGCCCGTCATGAAGTTAACCCTTCACGATCAAAAATAAAACATAATTTGTTTAACACAGTGCTATACATTTAGCTAACAGGTAATGAAAACACATGGAATGGAGGTATAATGGGTTCCATAAATAAGAAAATATATATTTTTTATAATTTTGTGTAGTTCCTTTATGTTTTGAGTAAGATTTTGCTGACTCTGCACTGATACATTCCCTTTTGAGTTTTTTCCCCAGGAACCAGGAACCTTCTTGCCCACCCCCCACCCACAGATAACTACAGAGCCTTATACAACACATTTGTCTGGCCAAGATAAGACAAATGGTATGCCATAGCAGATTGTGCCCAACAACCCAATGCACCTGCACATAAGGCCTGAAAGAATGACCAATATTAAACCCTAGCTTATTATAATACTAAAATCCCCACCTGGGAGGGACTTATCCACCATTTTTGAACGTGGGATGTGTGTATGAGCATGATTCCTCACTGCGAGTGTCTGTCCTGCACTCCACCTCAAACAGGTAATGATGTTTACTCTCCTCGTGCATTATTCATTTTCACCTCCATAAAAACTCCCAACCCTGTGGGTTGGGGAGGCAGATTTGAGACAGTCTTTGTCTCTCCCTCCCAGAAGATGCATCTCCTACAATAAATCCTTTCTTCCTTCACAATCCTCATTGTTTCAGTAATTGGCTTTCTGTGTGGTAAGTGGTAAGCAACATGAACCCCTCTTGAGGGTTCATTAACAGATGGATGGATCAATTCATTCCTCATTGAGGTAGGTTAGGAGCAACTAGCTGGAAATCCAAGGAAATCCACTTCTTAAGTATCTGTTCAGATCAAAGTAGCTTTGGGGGATTGAATTACATATCTGGAACATCCTTTCAAATCCACACTTCACTTTTGTTGGCTAATCCCTCCCTTAAGATAGGTAGTGAAGTGCTCTTGGAATGGAGCCAGGCAATGGAGAGTTAGTGAGTTTCTTCCTCCTTTCTTTATTTCTTTTAAGGTCAGAAGCAAAGCAGAATTTACCACAACCTGAGGATGACTTTAAACCAAAAAGGTTTAGAATCTGAGACTCAGTCATTATAGCAATGGTGAGACATTAGAAATAAAGTGTACATCTCAAAAACATCATTCCAAAAAGAGAAATCATTAATGATGAGGGAAAAAAAGGAGATTGCTTAAATGAAGTTTGTAGTCTGGCATTTATATAAATAAGATCCAAAATAAATCTATGAGTGGGTGGTGCCTGTGGCTCAAAGGAGTAGAGCACTGGCCCCATATACCAGAGGTGGCGGGTTCAAACTCAGCCCCAGCCAAAAACTGCAAAAAATCAGTCAATCCATCAATGAGTATGTATTATATATACAAATATAGTATATAAGAATGGTAAACTCTGATGGTGGGGAGAAGATCTGAATTAGAGTAAGGTTGATTTTTGATCATTTAATTGCTATCCTTTTCTTCCATCTTATTAGATTTCCTTATCAAGATTTGTGAATGAGACAACCCATATATTTATATGTAAATACTAAGTCTTTCATGTTTTCCCCAAATTAAGTTTTATACACTTCCCTGTTAAGAGACTACTTCTTCAATATATGATTTTGGAATGTTTTTAAGCTTTAAAAATTATACTTTCCCACATTTAATCTCTATGGACCTTCAAAAATTATTTTATTTTACTGTTGAATGCCTTCTGTTTTCTTAGTGTTTTTTCTATTGGGATTCCCTTTAAATAGCATAACTAATAGACATGGTGATCACTTTAACTATACAAAGGCAACTCTTTTCTCTTAGAATTCCTTCAAAAAGAAGTACATCTTACAGTCTCTGCTTTAATGCTGATTTATGGACTAATACAAATGAAATATGCATTGGAACATCTTATATCAAGAGATCTGCAAATTTAAAAAAAACCTGAAGGAAGAATACGTTATAATGAGATTATACATAATAAAGCCAGGTTTTGTATCCTCAGTGCACGTAGCACAGTGGTTATGGCACCAGCCACATACACTGAAGGTGGTGAGTTCCAACCCGACCCGGGCCAGCTAAACAACTGCGACACTGGCAACAAAAAAATGGCCAGCCTTTATGGCGGGCGTCTGTGGTCCCAGCTACTTGGGACACTGAGGCAAGAGAATTGCTTGAGCCCAGGAGTTTGAGGTTGCTGTGAGCTGTGACGCCACAGCACTCCACCAAGGGCAACATGGTGAAACTCTGTCTCAAAAAAAGAAAAAAGCTAGGTTATGTTTTGTAAGGGGTTAAACCACACTATTTATAGGCAGTGGAAAGTTTTAAACTTTTGACAGGAGATCTTCTGTGTTCCTTCTAAAAACAGAAAAAAGCAGCTGAGTGCTCAGCCTGGAAAAAGACCCTCAGGTTTTAAAGAGACTTATCAGCCACTAAAAACACTCCTGGAATCCCAGGACTAAGTGCTCCCCACCTGTTGAGCAAGGAATGAGAACATAGGAGCATTTGGTTACAAATCCTACTGCGTTAACAGAAGGTCTACAAAATACTATAAGCGGTAAAAAGCAGCTGAAAAACTGACAGGCAGAGATAAGAGTTATGACAAAGAGATAACTAGTTTTGGAAATATAAGTGATTGTATATACTGCATTATTAAGCATGAAATGAAAAACTTGTGCAAAGCAAATATATATACTATTCTAACATATGTTGACAGTTTGTTAAATGTGTGTACTTTCTAATTTTTATTATTTTACACATATCAGTAGTTATAACTATTTTATCTAACATTGTATATATTTTATATAACATGCATGTAATGAACACTTGTATAACTTTTATTAACGTCAGTACTTGTACACACCTTGTCTTGTTTAATTCTCATCAAAATCTACGATATATTACCATCACCTGTCTTTCACCGATGAGAAAACTGGAAAGGTAAAGTAATTTGTTCATGGTCACAAAGGTAGAGAAGTAGTAGAGCTAGAACTCAAACCTCTATCTTCTAAATCCTGAATATGTACCTGTTCCATTATACCATGATTGTGCAAAGCTATTATTATTATTATTGAGATAGAGTCTCACTTTGTTGCTCCTGGTAGAGTGTTGTGGCATCATAGCTTACAGCAACCTCAAACTCCTAGGCTCAAGCAATTCTCTTGCTTCAGCTTCCTGAGTAGCTGGGATTACAGGCACCCACCAAAACCCCCAGCTACCTTCAGGGCTGGGGTCTTGCTGTAGCTCAGGCTGGTTTTGAACTTGTGAGCTCAGGCAGTCCACCCTCCTCGGCCTCTAAGAGTGCTAGGATTACAGGCATGAGCCACCACACCCAGCCTTGTGCAAAGCAATTAGATATTTATTAGAAAGGAATGGGATGTGAGATTATGTGCTTCAGCTTTTGAAATATGGTATACAAAATGTCATCACTCATATTCAGAGCTCTAAAATGAAGTCAGGAAGCCATTCTAAGAAGAACTGCCTGAATGTTCTGCACACTTATGAAACCCCCCACCCACACACACACACACACAAAACAAAAACAAAAACCCAGCAACTTGCCTTGAACCTTTGAATTAGGCCAAACTGCAACAACCACAATATCCTTGAAAATATTGATGTTGTTCCATAGATCTCATAAACTTTGATCATTCCTTTTCATTCTTTTTTCTCCCCTATGTATTTTCAAATAGTCTAACTTTAAGCAAATTGATTCTTTCTTCTGTTTGATTGACTCTACTGTTGATATCCTCTATTACATTTTTCATTTCTTTTATTTTTATGTACCAGGATCTCTGTTTTTTTAATTATTATTTTAATCTCTCTTAAAATCCTCTGATAAATTTCTGAATTGATTCTCTATGTTTTACCAAAGTTTGCTGAGCTTCCTTAAAACAGTTATTTTGAATTCTTTGTCTGGGAGATCCTACATCTCTATCACTTTAGGTTTAGCCTCTGGTTCCTTATTCTGTCTATTTAAGTGAGGTCATATTTCTCTGAATGTTCTTGATGCTTGTAAACATGAGATATTACCTACACATTGAGAGATTAGGTATTTATTTTACTTTTTGCAGTCTGCCTTTGTCTGTGCCTGTCCTCCCTTAGAGGGCCTTCTCAGGGATTCGAAGCAAACTAACTAATGTGTTCCCCAAGGCTGTGATCACTGCAGCACTAGTGGAAACTATGCTCAGGTTCACTGCAAGTCTCACAAGGGCTTTGAGGTTAATGTGGCTTTCTAGATTAGACATACTTAAGGAAGACCCTTGTAGAGCACAGGGATTGTGTGGGAGCACTGGCCATAGAACCAAGTCCAGAAGGCTGTCCCAGTAGCCCAGATGGGCGTGCCTCTTAGCAGATCTCTGCACAGGTGGGATGGGTCCCCAACTTCAGCAAGAGTGGGAAACTCTAGGGTTTTCATTGGTTTCTATTTGTTCCTTCAGCTCCCATTCACTTAACTGGCTAAGATTTTCTGGAAGCCCACAAAGCTCACATTTCTTTTTCCCAAAAGGGAAAGGTACAATTAACACTGGAAAAAGTACTAAAGTGGGAACCCTTGAGATACTCTCAGATCTCTACATCCTTATATTTTTAATTCTTAAAAACAAGAAGAAAATATCTCGTAGTGAAACATTTCAGAACCTACTAACCTTTATCTTTGAAAACTTATGGTCCAAATGTTCCATTGACATTGGCTGCATTCATTCAGCACCACCAGTTAAAATACATTAGATGAAACAAAAACACTTCCACATGTTAAACAATATGCCAAGAAGCCATTCAGGGAGTTAAAACAATTATTTAGGATTACCTCAAACAGAGCCTAATCATTCTAGTCCATGTAATGCCTCATCCTACAGGTACAAAAACCTAATAACTGGGGAGAGAGATTTGCCCAAGACTTAAGAGGCATCAATAGCACTGTAATACCTCATGATCTTGTTGTATAAAACGCACATACATTACTATCATCCATGTCATCATATAGTAAGGTTTTTATTGTAATCGATTTCTGAAATGTCTTCTTTAACATCCTGGTTGAGCCAGATAGTCAATATCTTTTTGCCTTTATATGGGAAGGACAACGATATACCCAGACAAGAATATATTGCCTCGGGTATACACTGAAAGTTTTACATATTTCTCTCAAGTCTTAAAAGTAGACATAGCAGATATTAATTTTTTGTTCCTCCACCCTAAAAGCCTCCATAGTAGATAGCCTCTACCTGTTAGCCACCAAAGGCCATATAGTTTCTTTTTTTTTTTTTTTTTTTTTTTTGAGACAGAGCCTCAAGCTGTCCCCCTGGGTAGAGTGCCATGGCATTACAGCTCATAGCAACCTC
>NW_003852411.1:13832495-13845945 GCF_000181295.1 Otolemur garnettii
ACCACAGGCGCCCGCCACAACGCCCGGCTATTTTTTGGTTGCAGCCATTATTGTTGTTTGGCGGGTCCGGGCTGGGGATTCGAACCCGCCACCTTAGATGTACGTGGCTGGCGCCTTAGCCGGTTGAGCTATAGGCGCCGAGCCAGGCCATATAGTTTCAAAAAAGAAGCTATGACTTTCTCTCCTACGTGTAAGGTACAGGTATTTAGGACATCTAATTTTAAGACAGAGTCTTTCACTTGATCTCAAAAGAATAAAAGCAATCCTAGCCTTTGCTGCCCCTATGACCAAAGACAACCCCAATTAGTTCTTGGAATTAGCAGGGGTCCTCAAACTTTTTAAACAGGGGGCCAGTTCACCGTCCCTCAGACCATTGGAGGGCCAGACTGCGGGCCCCGGGATGAGTCGGCTGCTAAGCAGGACAGACAGCAGCGGCAAAAACACCCAAGGGGGCGGATAAATGTCCTAGGTGGGCTGCATGTGGCCCACAGGTCATATTTTGAGGACACCTACTATAGACTATGAATCCCAAATTTCTCTACCATGACTCAGCCTCTGTGTTCTCCCCAAATACTAACTCAAATATCTACAATGGCCAAAAGAAGCCTCATCTTCTTTTGAGAATATTAAGGAGAATTTTCTTGAGCCCTCTTAGTTTAGGGCATCCTACCTACAACTTCCCTTTCTCCCTTTTTGTTCATAAACAAAAGGAAATTTATTGGGGATTCTTACCCTAAGGCATGGAGACCATCAGAAACTCCTCAGATATTACAGTCAACAATTAGACCATGTGGCAATAGGATTCCCACTCTGAATACAAGCCATTGTAATCACTGAAAATTTATGAAAGGCAATGGAAGAGTTGATTATGGGCTCTCTGTTAATTGTTTATGTTCCTCACTCTATTGAAGCATTATTCAACTTTTTATCCAACATTTTTCCTAGTAGACTCACTTCTTATAAGATCATATTTTTATCATCCTCTAATATAACTATTGGTTGCTGCAACTCTTTGAATCCTACCACCTTACTTTCTCTTCCTTCTGATGAGATACCACATGACTGTATACCTCACTAATCCCAAGAAAGGACCTATAAGAAATCCCCATTCCAGGGGCAGCGCCTGTGGCTCAAAGGAGTGGGGTACTGGTTCCATATACCAGAGGTGGCAGGTTCAAACCTGGCCCCAGCCAAAAACTGCAAAAAACAAACAAACAAATAAATAAATAAAATTAAAAATTAAAAAAAAAAAGAAAAGAAATCCCCATTCCAAATGTTGAACTTGTCTGGTTTATTGGTGGATTCTCCCTTTGAAATAATTCAAGGAAATGTCAAGCTGGCTATGCTATTGTTTCTCTGTCTAAAACCATTAAAAACTGTTGCTTAATAGGCTGAAACCCTTGCTCTCTCCCAAGCATGTACACTGGCAGTTAATGAGACTGCAAATATCTACACTGATAGCCCCTACGTTTTTGGAGTGGCACATGATTTCATTATACTCTAGAAACAAAAAGGTTTTCTGACCTCTACTGACCAAAAGATAGAAAACAATGACTACGTCCTGGAATTATGTGAAGCTATCCCCAAACCAAAGTCTTCAGCAATAGTTGAAACCCCAGGACACTCAAAGACTGCTACTAAAGAATGTGAAGAAAATTACATGGCTAACACAGCCACAAAAGCTGCAACTTCTACAAAGCAACTGCCCAATGGTCAATTTGATACAATTGTGTAAAAAATCGTTAATTGTGCAGCCCCTGATGCACAACAGATAGTCCACCAAATTAAAAAAAAAAAAAAATGGAGAACTTGAGGATATTCTCATGACCTGAAGCCAACCTTTGGTGTGGGCCCAAGAAGAAGCCAGTCTTGCCACATGACCACTAAGATCAAATTTTAGATTATATTCGTCACTTAACCAACTGAGGAACTGATAAAATGAATCTTTGGGGAAAACAGTATTATTAGAAACCCTCCCCAAATGTAGCCTCTCCAGTTTATCAAAGATGCCAAGTCTGTCCCAAACACAACTCTAGAAAGCCTATTCATAGTTGTATTGAACATTTTTCTCTGCCTTAATCTCCTGAATGGACATCTTAATCTGATTGTGACCTGACATTTATAGTGACCCAGAACCACTTTGCCCTTGGAATAACAAGTAGGTGGGCTGGATGTGGTGGCTCATGTGGGTAATCCTAGCACTCTGGGAGGCTGAGATAGGTGGATAGCCTGAGCTCAGAAGTTTTAGACCAGCCTAAGCAACAGTGAGAACCATTCTCTACTGGAAATAGAAAAATCTAGCTGGGCATAATGGTGGGTACCTGTACCCAGCTGCTCAGGAGGCGGAGGCAAGAGATCTCTTGAGCCCAAGAATTTGAGGTTCTTGTGAGCTATGACTGCATGGCACTCTACCTAGGGTGACAGAGTGACATTCTGTCTCAAAAAAAAGAAGTTAGTGACATCAGAAGGCCACAACTGTCCCAAGACTCTTGACCAGGACTGAATATGATTCCAGAATAATATTATTACTTTTATGCTAATCTTTCTACTAAACATTGAACTAATTTGTCATTCAAAGTCTACAAGGACTACAACAACACTTGCCACCTTAATTCTTGTACCCTTGCTAACAATAGTTGACTTTCTAAAGGCATATTTAGGACTCAGATTTTAGAATATAAACTAGAATGGACCCTATCATCAAAGTATTTGGCCTATCCTCTTTTTTTTTTTTTTTTTTTTTGAGACAGGGTCCCATTATGTTGCCCCCTTGGTAGAGTGCCCGGGACGTCACAGCTCACAGCAACCTCAAACTCTCGGGCTTCAGTGATTCTCTTGCCTTAGCCTCCCAAGTAGCTGGGACTACAGGTGCCCGCCACAACACCTGACTATTTATTGTTGCAATTGTCATTGTTGATTTTAGCTGGCCCTGGATGGGTTGGAACCCGCCAGCCTCGGTTTATATGGTCAACACCCTACCCACTGGGCACCTCCTGGCCTATCCTTTGTGTGTGTGTGTGTGTGTGTGTAGAGACCGAGTTTCACTTTATTGCCCACAGTAGAGTGCTGGGGCATCACACAGCTCACAGCAACCTCCAACTCCTAGGCTTAGGCGATTCCCTTGCCTCAGCCTCCTGAGTAGCTGGGACTATAGGTGTCTGCTACAACACCTGGCTATTTTTTTGTTGCAGTTTGGCCGGGGTCAGGTTTGAACACGCTACCCTCGGTATATGGTGTCAGCACCCTCCCCACTGAGCCCCAGGCGCCACCCCAGGGCCTTTCCTTTTTGATTACTGCCTTTTAAATGTTATTAGTCCTTTTATACCATGTACAATTGATTTAGATCGTATTCTTACTTTTAAGCCTTTATGTCTCTTTTTAGTGCTACTGCTAATTCTCATTAGTACAGAGATCATTATTAAATGCCCTGAATTTTCAGAATTTCTGTATCAGCCAGGACAATCTTTTCACGATATCTCTCCTTTTTTTTTTTTTTTTTTTTTTTTGAGACAGAGTCTCAAGCTCTCACCCTGGGTAGAGTGCTGTAGCATCACAGCTCACAGCAACCTCCAACTTCCAGGCTCAAGCAATTTTCCTGATTCTGCTTCCCAAGTAGCTGGGACTACAGGCTCCCACCACAGTGTCTGGCTGTTTTTTGGTTGCAGCCGTCATTGTTGTTTGGTGGCCCAAGCTGGATTCAAACCTGCTAGCTCAGGTGTATGTGGCTGGCACCTTAGCTGCTTGAGCCATAGGCGCCAAGCCTGAAGATATCTCTGAAGACATATGGCATCTTCCCAACTCTTAGCTGAAATGAGATCTAATTACCTTCTGTTCTGTTTTTCCCTCATTATTTGCTATACCACACCCTGAAAAAATAATGGCATAGTCCAATACTCACGATCTTTAACCACCTGCGGAAGTCTCTCTGAATGTTGGATATGCCACATTTCTCCCACTAACACATATTCTAAAAATCACAATCCCATTGTTATATACCTGTTTCTAACTTATTCTGCAACTGCACTGTCACCTACTCTAAAACACCACCCAATGTTGCTTCTTCTGTTTTCACCTATTGGCAAAAAAGTAACCCCCCTCCCTACTTCTTCCTAACTCCACTCATAACTATTAGAGGTCTCTCCCTACCCACATCAACCTTAAACTGTACTTACTCAGTGGAACTACAGCAAAAAAGCAATCAGAATTTCTGAGAAATACTTTCTAAGAATCTGCATTGTATTGTGAACAAAAAACTGAAGACTTGTTTAACCTCTATTCTGGAGCCTCCTATCAATCAACTATGGCACATCAGATGGCCAAACTC
Source organism: Otolemur garnettii (assembly GCF_000181295.1). Taxonomy (NCBI): domain Eukaryota; kingdom Metazoa; phylum Chordata; class Mammalia; order Primates; family Galagidae; genus Otolemur; species Otolemur garnettii. Next base: position 13,836,820 of record NW_003852411.1, read on the forward strand.
CCGTTCAGCACGTACTTGTACCCATCTCCTCTTTGGAAGGATTAGGTCCCATGTCTTCCAGCCCCATTACATTAAAAGTCTCTCAGTTTAGCAAATCTTTAATCCTAAGCACGTTCTCCAAGGCCTACCTCAAAAGCAATCCTACAATCTTACAAATTTCACAGGTCTCCTTTGTCCACCTCCATGCATATTAGGCTTGGGCTCATAAATGTCTTGAAACTTGCATTCTGGGCTATCTTACCTTCCCTCTTATAGTTCTAAAAACAATAACCATTGAATCTACTCTAAACTCCCACAGAAAAAAAGGGCCCACTCAATAATTGAACATTATCTTGAGGAAGATCTCTCTGAGTATGAAGATAATAAATAGCTGGGGGCCCTCACAGACTGCGAGCGAACTTCTCCATGGCATTATCCCCACCCAATGAAGGCACATGTTTAGGGAGAATTCTTAGATCCTTTTAAGGTATAGGAACTGCCACAAAAGGGCACATGATCTGAAACCCCTCCCATATTGTGAGTCACATTGTACAGTCCACGGCTAGAGCTGTGAGAGCCCAACAAAAATCCTTAGATCCTCTTGCCCATGTGGTTCTCAACAACCACATTGCTTTAGACCAGTGGTTCTCAACCTTCCTAATGCCGTGACCCTTTAATATAGTTTCTCATGTTGTGGTGACCCCCCAACCATAAAATTATTTTCATTGCCACTTCATAACTGTAATTTTGCTAATGTTATGAATCGTAATGTAAATATCTGATATGCAGGATGTATTTAGGTGACCCCTGTGAAAGGGTCATTTGACCCCCCAAAGGGATTGCGACACAGGCTGAGAACTGCTGCTTTAGACTATTTACTGGCTGCTCACAGAGAAGCCTCTGTGCTTGCATATTACCTCTTTTTTTTTTTTTTCAGTTTTTTTTTTTTGGCTGGGGTTGGGTTTGAACCTGCCACCTCCAGTATATGGGGTTGGCGCCCTACTCCCTTGAGCCACAGGCGCTGCCCCTGCATATTACCTCTTGCCACACATGGATAAATACGTCAAGTTGAATTAGAAAGTTCTAAAATACTCAAATTAGCCAGATATTTATTTATTTATTTGTTCATTTAGTTTTTGAGACAGAGTCTCATTTCGTTACCCTCGGTGGAGTGCTGTAGAGTCATAGCTCACAGCAACCTCAAACTCCTGAGCTTAAGCAATTCTTTTGCCTTTGCTTCCCAAGTAGCTGGGACTACAGGTGCCTGCCACAACACCTGGCTATTTTTAGAGGCAGAGTCTCACTATAGCTCAGCCTGGTCTCTAAGTCCTCAGCACAGGGGATCCACCGCCTCAGCCTCCCAAAGTGCTGGGATTACAGGCATGAGCCACCACACCCAGCCTTATCCAAATATTTAAAAGGAATACTTTCTGATCTTTTTGGTTAGCTCCTAAAGGTATTGGCAACAACCTGGGGACCAGAATATAATTATTGCTAATTGTTATCCTCTCCCAATCCTTGTTTGCATTCTTTTTAAGATGTGTATGGTTTGTATTTCTTGTTGCAGTCAAACTACCCAAGATGTAGGATGGTGCCTGTGGCTCAAGGAGTAGGGCGCCATATACTGTTCAAACTCAGCCCTGGCTAAAAACTGCAAAAAAAAAAAAAAAAAAAAAAACACCACACAAACTACCCAAGATGTTAAGATCACAATGTCATGATGTTTAGACATGATAAATCAAATGAATGCCTCTCCTGATATACAGATAATTGCCATAGATCAATGCAGGCTTCCTTGTTACTTAAATTTGACCAATCTCTGAAGCCTTGGATGCACACTGACTTTCAACAACCCAACCCCAATCCCCACGGGACATGACACTGTAGGAGCAGGTGTTTCTCTCAGAGAGATAAATAACAAATCTGTGGCTGACCTACTGATGATTAATCAGATCTTCCTCGCTTTAATCAGATCTTGATCAAAAGAGGAAACTGTAAAATGTGATATACAAAATAGCATCACCCAGTTTCAGAACTCTAAAAGGGAGTTAGGAAGCTATTCTGAAAAGAATTGCCTGCACATCCTGCAAACTTGCAAAAGAAAAAAAACAAACAAAAAAAAACCACCACAAAAAACAGGAACTTGCCTTAAACCTTTGAAGTAGGCTAAACTGTAATGACCACAACATTCTGGAAAACAGCTAAATTTCACCAGAACTGCATCTTTTGAACAGCAACCAATGAACTGTGGACTCATGTACTAGCCAACTGCCTCCACCAATGACAATTCTTTAACATTGACTTGCATAACCACACTTAGTTTCCTTTTTATTTCTCTTAAAACCCCTACCTCTTCCCTCTTCAGAACACATTCTGGCTTCCAGTTGAGTCTGGGTCTTACACGTTGCAATCCCTAAGACCTCAATAAATGCTTTGTCTTACTGCATTGCAGCTTGATTTTTTGCCTTTTCTAATTGACAGGAGACACAGAAAAGATGTGGCTGACTAGGTGAGAAATAGTTTTGCTTGTTGAGCTTATAATCCCTCTCTTTCTTCCAGTTATCTAGCCACATTTAAATAGCCCAAGGAGGTAATAAGAAAAAGATGTGCGTATCAATGGATATTTATATGCAATTCTCTGATCTAAATTAACTTGATCTCCTCTTAGTAACTTCACTTGAGCTCAGCCCAAAATGAAGGAGAAATTTATTCAATTTCTGTTTTGAAATATAGTTAGAATTTACAAGCAGTTATTATTATTATTATTATTTTTGAGACAGAGTTTCAAGCTGTCCCCCTGGGTAGAGTGCTGTGGCATCACAGCTCACAGCAAGCTCCAACTCCTGGGCTCAAGTGAGTCTCCTGCCTCAGCCTCTCAAGTAGCTGGGACCACAGGCACCCGCCACAATGCCTGGCTATTTCTTTTGGTTGCAGCCATCATTGTTTGGCTGGCCTGGGCTGGATTCGAACCCGCCACCTTAGGTGTATGTGGTTGGCGCCTTAGCCACTTGAGCCACAGGTGCCAAGCCAGCAGTTATTATTATAAAATTTTATTTTTGTCCTGTGATTATACTTTACTTTTAGCACAAGTATTCGATACTATTAGCATATAAACAATTTATATTTATTTGTGATTTTTGTCAGAGGTGGTAATATTGACTGTATACCGAAAGGTTTGTGTTCATAAAACAGTCTACAAACGATTTCTAGGAGCTAAAAGATTAGGGAAAAAGTGAAAGAGAGAATGATATTCTTAAAAGAACAATAACCAAGAATCTCTTCTTCCTCCTATAGAGTTTACAACATTTTCAAGATCAATTTTTAGTTGGATGGGATTACAAAGTATAGAATAATTCCCAGACCTCTCCTGGTCATGCTCCCCCACTCCCAAAAGTAACTTATGAAACACCTGCAGTAGGCATTGGACATTGGACGCTAACTGATATAATTTCACTGTTGTTCTATAGTAGATATCTAAAATGGGTTTTACTAAATAACCAAAACCTGATGTGAGTATCTTTTTGAATCTGGGAGAATTTATTTTTAAATCACCTCTAAATTTCTCCCACAAAAAAAAAAAAAAAATCATGACTTACAACAAAAGTATTTCACTGTTTACAGAAGGTAGTAAGTTTTACATTTAATACAAATTTACGCCAATTAATGTCTTTTGGTATGTAGAAAGTTGACCTAGTGATTCAAACAGAAAAATAGACTAAATTCCTGAAATAACGTTTTGATTCTATCACTGACTCATTGTGCATGCTTAAGCAAGTTTTTTAATCTCTTAGTATCTCAGCTTCTGTATCTATAAAACGAGGGTAATAATATTTGCTTTTAGCTAATGTCAGCAAAGCACTTGAAGAAACTCAGATGAAAGGTGCCAGAAGTATTTTGCTATCTGTAGCATGACCTCATACTGTCTGAGAAATGGAACTTACCAGGCTTGCTGATTATCTCAGCACCTTCCTTCTAAACTTTTCCTGTTCAACTTGCTTTTTTATTTTATTCTTCTCTATGTACAACGTACCCCTTATGTATTTTAACTTTATTGTGCTGTTTGTGTTGTTTTAAGGAGAATTGTGTTTGAGAAAAAAATGAAACGTGGCTTTAATTTTGGGGAGGGTTGTTTAAACTCTTATGTTTAAGATTTGAAACAAATAGAAAATAAGCATTTAACTTCCTAATTATGAGACATGGCTATAACTATGAGAGTTATATTAGCTTATCCATTCATTCCTCTAGTTTATAGTTTATTTCTTATTAAAAGGTAATTTTTAGCATGCACGTGTATATTGGTTATTCCTTGTACACTTTGTAAAAGACTTAAGACAGATGTTAAGAATCCTATACATTTTGTTGTTGTTTTTTTTTTTTTGAGACAGAGCCTCAAGCTGTCCCCCTGGGTAGAGTGCCATGGCATTACAGCTCACAGTAACCTCCAACTCCTGGGCTCAAGCGAGTCTCCTGCCTCCGCCTCCCAAGTAGCTGGGACCACAGGCGCCCGCCACAACGCCCGGCTATTTTTTTGGTTGCAGCCGTCATTGTTGTTTGGCGGGTCCGGGCTGGGGATTCGAACCCGCCACCTTGGGTGTACGTGGCTGGCGCCTTAGCCGGTTGAGCTATAGGCGCCGAGCCAAGAATGCTATACATTTTGATGTTTGTGTCCCTTTTCTAGAGAAGTGAGATAACAGATAATATAAGGGCAAAGGATTAGTTGCTTATAACTAAATTGGAGCTTAATCTAGAGTCCAGTTGGCTAAAACATGTTGATCTCTTCAGGCAAACTGCAAGAGTCAAAAGGCCACTTTAGGAATAACTACAGGCAGATGATTAAAAACACCAGGGCTGCTGATGAAGTAACAAAACTCAAAGGTAAAAGAGATAGGAAGTTGGCTGTGTTTTGTGAAAGTGAAAGCACTTTAGACCCTCTGTCTGCTAACCTGCTATCAAAGCCTGATATAAGTATTTCAGGGGGGCAAACCTTTGGTCTTTGGAATCAATCTACTTGTTAACACCAGAAAACCTAGTTGTTTGCAACTGTTTTTAAAGGAAAAGATTTCATTGAAATCTGCTAAGTTTTTTTTTTTTTTTTTTTTTTTTTTTTTTTTGAAACAGAGTCTCCTTCTGTCACCCTGGGTAGAGTGCTGTGGTATCATAACTTACAGAAACCTCAAACTCCTGGACTTAAGCGATCCTCTTTGTCTCAGCCTCCTGAGCAGCTGGACTGCAGATGCCCCCCCCCCAATGCCTGGCTAGTTTTCCTAAGGAAGCTGGGCAAGAGATTGCTTGAGCCTAGGAGTCAAAGGTGGTTGCAGTGAGCTGTGATGATGCCACTTTAGTCTAGCCAGGGTGTCACAGGGAGACTGTGTCAAGAAGAAAAGAAGAAAAGAAAGAAAGAAGAACAGAAGGAAAAAAGGGAGGAAGGAGGGAAGGAAGGGAAGAAGGAAGGAAGGAAGGAAGGAAAGAAGGGAGGAAGGAAGGAAGGAAGAGAGGGAGGGAGGGAAAAGACAGAAAGGAAGGAAGAAAAATGAAAGAAAGAAAATAGATACAAAGGGATACAATGTAGAATGATAGTTAAGAATGCAGAGTCTGGAGTCAAACTGAGTTCAAATTGTAGCTTCGCCATTTACTAAACAGTATAGCTCTGGGACTTTGTTTCCTCATCTGTAATAGAAAGGTAGCAATAGTACTTACCTCAAAGATTAGAAGATTAAATGAGATACTATATGTATGGGGCCTCGCATATATTAAATGTTCAATAAACATTACCAGTTGTTTACTCCATTTGTAGACTATGCTAAGCTTAGAGTGTGGCATAGGTTGTGTTCTCTGAGAAGCAGACTGTGAGACAAAGTTTAATGTGCAGGATATTTACTAGACAGTACCTTAGTATCAATACCTATGGAAAGGAAGAAGAAGCAGGAGAGGGAGAAGTCATGGTATATATAACACAGGGGCCATAACATCAGCCAACCCCATGGAAGAAGTTCAGAAATGCAAATGGCCCATCAGAGTTGCCCTGATTGGAGCTGAGAAGTCCAAGCCTTTATACTCGTGTCCCCTCAATCAGTCATTGCCATGAACCATCCCCCGCCCCCATGATCTTGGGCAAGGTAGTTCTCTGTAGCTGAGACAGTCCTTGAAGTGGTTGACAGTGAACCTGTCCACTACACACTCCCAGCAGTTGGTGCAACAAATTCTTCCTTGAAAGGGCATGCAGGTGGCACATCTCCATGTTCAACATAGGGTAGTCTGTGTAGCACTTAGAAAATATCAACAAATTACAGTTGCTTGAATAAAAGAAAGTGAGAGTGAGAGTAGGACAATGAAGGTAAAAATAAGAAGCCATGGATATATGAGAAAAAGAGCTAAAAAGCTTTCTTATTTGTTATAATACTCCTGATTTGGGAGGAGAGTAGATTCTAGTAACTGGAAGGCCCTTTGTTTAATAAACTTTGTGATGGCTTGGGGTTTATAATAGAGGGGTAAGCTGGGAGAAAGCCCAAGTACTCTGCATAGTAGCAGTCACCTAAAAGGGTAGAAAATAGGAGCCAGTCATGGTTGATGCCACATAGGAAAAAGGGAGACGAGAATTGGTGGTAAGAATTTTGGTAAACAAAAACAGCTAAGGCCAATCGTGGTGGCTCACACCTGTAATCTCAGCACTCTGGGAGGCTGAGGCCAGCAGATCACCTGAGTTTACCATTGGGTTCGAGACCAACCTGAACTAGAGAGAGACCCTGTCTCTAAAAATAGCTGGGTATTGTGGTAGGTGCCTATAGTCCTAGCTACTCGGGAGGCTGAGGCAAGAGAATGGCTTGAGCCAAAGAGTTTGAGGTTGGTGTGAGCTGTGACATCATGAGACTTTACCAAGGGCAACAAAGTGAGACTCTGTCTCAAAAAAAAAAAAGGCTAATATGTGTATTGTACCCCTCTGATGTGCTCAGCACCTTGCAGTGTTTTGCATATATGAACTCACTTAATCCTCACAACACTATAATGTGGTTACATTATTTCCCCCATTTTAGAGATGAGGAAACTGAAGCACAGAGATATTAAGTAATTTGCCAAATATCATGTAATGAAAAAACTGTGGAGCTGGGATATGGTCCCGGCTAGGACCATGTAGGCAGTAAGATTTCTAATCATACTCCTAATCATACTATAGCTCATAAAGGTGTAAGGATGACTGGTGTTTGTTCTGTGGTGTGTGGTATTTGCGTCCTGTGGTCAATTTTTCCTCTGCATGAACTTGCTCATGCGCTCTATGCAAATGGATTCTTTCTTAGGAATTCAAAAGAGGTGTTGAGTTTTGCATTAAGGACGAGAGAGGTCAGAGGCCGGGCGCAGTGGCTCAGGCCTGTAATCCTAGAACTCCGGGAGGCCGAGGTGGTGGATTGCCTGAGCTCACTGGTTCAAGACCAGCCTGAGTAAAAGTGAAACCTCATCTCTAAAAATAGCTGGGCACTGTGGTGGATGCCTGTAGTCCCAGCTTCTTGGGAGGCTGAGGGAAGAGGATTGCTTGAGCCCAAGAGTTTGAGGTTGCTGTGAGCTGTGACAGCACAGCACTCTCCAGAGGGTGACAAAGTGAGACTCTGTCTCAAAAAATAAAAACAAAACAAAGGATGAGAGAGGTAAAAAAAAAAAAAATAGAGAGTAGGTGGTAAGCAGAGACACTTAACCAACCCTGGGTTACGTGTGCTGTGAAAAAGTTGAACTGTATGTGAGTCAACACTGCAGCAACTGTAGTTACAAAGACATGATTGTGTACATAAATATGTGTCAACAGCCAGGACTGGGGGATGATTGTCTCATTCATCCTTAGTGTGTGCAATATTGGATGCACATGATGCTGAGCAAGGAAGAAAGAGAAGTGTTTAAGGAAAGCCACAAACAAGAAGATACAGATTGAATATAACCTGAACAGACGGGAAGGAATAAATGGAAATCTCATGCCCCTTCCCACATGCCTTGTTCTATGCACCTCTCCATCTGGTGTTCATGGGTATCCTTTGGAATATCCTTTATGTGTTTATAAGTGACAGGGATATGTTCTGAGAATTGCATCATTAGGCACCTTTGTCATTGTGCAAACATCACAAAGCACATACACCTAGGCTGTATGGTATAGCCTATTGTTCCTAGGCTATAAACCTGTACAGCATGCTATTGTACTAAATACCATAGGCAATTGTAACACCATGGTAAGTACAGTTGACCCCTGAACAACTCAGGGGTTAGGGGTATGATCCCTAGTGTAGTGGAAAATCCACATACAACTTTTGACTCTCTCAAAACTTAACTGCTAATAGCCTACTGTTACTGCTACTGAAAGCCTTATGGCTAAGATAAATTAACATATTGATTAACATGTATTTTGTATATCATGTGTATTACATACTGTAGTCCAACAATAAAATAAGCTAGAGAAAAGGAAATGCTATCAAGAAAGTCACAAGGGGCTTGGTGCCCGTAGCACAGTGGTTACAGCACCAGCCACATACACCGAAGGTGGTGGGTTCGAACTCAGCCCATGCCAGCTAAACAACTGCAACAAAAAAATAGCTGGGCATTGTGGTGGGCTCCTGTAGTCCCAGCTACTTGGGATGCTGTGGCAAGAGAATCTTTTTCTTTCTTTTTTTTTTTTTTTTTGGTTATAGTTGTCATTGTTTGGCAGGCCCAGGCTGGATTCAAACCCACCAGCTTCGGTGTATGTGGCTGGCATCCTAGCTGCTTGAGCTACAGGCACTGAGCCAAGAGAATTGTTTAAGCCCAAGAGTTTGAGGTTGCTGTGAGCTGTGATGTTACAGCACTTTACTGAGGGCGAGTGAGACTCTGTCTCAAAAAAAGAAAGTCACAAGGACGCTGCGCACACAGTAGCTCACACCTGTAATCCTAGTACTTTGGGAGGCCGAGATGGGCAAATGGCTTTAACTGAGGAGTTTGAGACAAGCCTGAGCAAGAGTAAGACCCTGTCTCTACTAAAATAGAAAAACTGTCTGGTTTATTGGCCTGTATTCCCAGCTGCTCAGGGGGCTGAGGCAAGAGGATTGCTCAAGCCCAAGGGTTTGAGGTTGCTATGAGCTATGATGACACCATCGGACTCAACCCATGATGACAGAAAGTGCCTTAAGGCTCGGCGCC
>NW_003852411.1:13846206-13856817 GCF_000181295.1 Otolemur garnettii
AAAAAAAAAAAAAAAAAAAAAAAAGAAAGTGCCTTAAAAAAGATAAAGTCAAAAGGAAAATATATTTACAGTACTGTATTGTATTTATTGATTTTTTAAAGTTTGTTTCTGAGTTGAGTGGTCTGTCTGAAATGGTGGGTAACTGCAACAGCAGACCTCAATCTACAGTATATAGGAAGCAATTCAACTTTTTCTCATAATGTCATGACTTTGCTTCTTGGGAGCACTTTATAGCATCACTGGTGGAACTTTATATCGATCCCTGGTATTATTCAAGGTTTATGATATTGCATTAAACACAATTAACAAAAACATGGGAACTTAGAGAGACAGTGTGTGCTGGAATACAAAATGTACCAGAGAGACAAACTGCTCATGGGGAGATGATTAATTTCACACCGTGTTTTAAGCAGATACTGACAACACTCACAATAGCAGCAGGAGGGGGTATGACATTATTGCAGTGGTACAGTGTGTACTACAATTTTATGCAGTTGTGATTTAGAACTGCCTCTTTACATTTACATTCCTCTGGACTACAGATAGCAGTCTGCACAATCTCTGTTTAAATTTTGATACATTTGAACCTTTTATAATGGGTGTATATTTAAAATAGGCTAGCATTTTCATCTATTTTACAAATTCATAACATACCGTTTTCTTAATTTTTTTGGTATTTCTAGTCTATGAGTTCATGTTTTCAAACCGTTGCTAATCACCCACCAAATTTCCAAAATTTTGTAAAACATCCATGTATAAGGGGACCTGTACAGTTCACACTTGTGTTGTTCAAGGGTCAACTGCATTTGTGTATCTAGACATATCTAAATATAGAACAGATACAATGAAAATCTGACATTCCTGTCTTATGGGACCACAGTAGTCTCCGTGGTGCAACATTGAAACATTATGCAGGGTATGATCATACATATTGTTTCTGAGTTCCGTGAGCTGCTCCAGCAAATCAATCAAACTGAAGAGGGAGTCATGGGAACCTCAATTTATAGCCAGTTGGTTAGAAGTACAGGTAAAACAACCTGGGGCTTTCAATTGGCATCAGAAGTGGAGGGCAGACTTGGGAGACTGATCTCTCAACCTACAGGATCTGATGCAGGTGTCGGAATTGACCTGGAGGACACCCAGCTGGTGTCTGCTGCAGAATTGCGGCTTGCTTGACGTGTGGAGGGAAATGTCCACACATCTGGTGTGAGAAGGGTGTTGTGAGAGTACAGCAGGAGACCCTGAATTTGTTTCTTCCTATATTTAGAATGGGGTTTCTAGAATATATGTTCTAAACCCAGGCTGCCTGGGTTCAAATCTCTACTTGGCTGCTCTGAGTGTCTTTACTTCTCTGCTTCAGTATTCTATTCAATTGGGAAAATAGTACCACTTCCTAGGGTTATGGAGAGAATCAAATTAGTTAATACAAGTAAATCACTCAGAACAATTTAGAGCATTAATAAACGCTCACTAAATAGTTGGCAAAAATAGAAAAGGTTGAGGGACATCTAAATACATATTCAAACACATATAAAAAGTACTTTTATGTAGATATTTGCCACCTTTGTTATAAGCAAAATAAGAAGTCATTTAAAATTATAAGTTGAGAGTAGATAAAAAATGTATCCATTCAGAAATGTAAGTAACTACTATGGGTGAATAACCTCACTAGAAGACTGTATAGAATGGAGTAGATTCTGTCACTGAGTTTAGTCTAATAGTATTCTCTCAAAGTGGGCAAGCCCTAAAAACCAAGTTTGAATTGGGTACACAGTTACCCACCACCTTACTCGCCCAAGAAACAGAATGAAAACTAAAGAAAGCTCCGTGTTCTACTGAGGGACTTAAAACAAATTAATAGCTGATGTATACTGATGTAAGACCTGAAGTCTTGATAACTGTCCCTCTTTTTCAGAATAGAAGAAATAGAAACAATGGGAAGAAATCACATTTGTAGTGGACTCATGACCAGGACCTGGATTTTAAAACTTAAAATATTTCCATTACTTTAAATCCCTCCCTTTTTTTGAGACAGAGTCTCACTGTTGCCTCGGTAGTGTCATGGCATCATAGCTCATGCCAACCTCAAATCTTGGGCTCAAGCAATTCTCTTGCCTCAGCCTCCCAAGTAGCTGGGACGACAGGTACCCGCCACAGTGCTCGGCTATTTTTAGAGACAAGGCTGGTTTCCAGCCCATGAGCTCAGGCAATCCACTCTCCTCAGCATCCGTGTGCTGGGATTACAGGTGTGAGGCACCGTGCCCAGCCCCCTTTGTTTTCTTTTAAAAGGCAAAATAAATTAATCGTATAGAATTATGTTATATATAAAAAGATCTTTTATTAACAAGAACAAAAAAAAGGTCTTCTCTTAAAGTATTTGGTTGTCCCTGCACCATATCTGCCCACTCCATGGCCTGACCTCAGGAAACTGCCCTATCCCACACCTACTCACACAGTTCCTGTTAAAGGGGTGATCCAGGCAGCTGTGCTTTACCATATATTCTTCTCATGAATCCTCCAAGCTCTGGATTGAGCCATCAAATGCATCTACTTGGTAATGAAGTCACATAAAGGAAGTTGTCAATGGGTAGAGATAAAGGGAATGGCTGCCCAGGTCTTCCTTGAAAACCAGCCTTCACGGCTCCCCTATTTTCTTACATTGGAGACTGAGTAGTCTATTCTTCCAATCCTCACCTCAGCCTACCTTTTCTCATTTCCCGGTTGGACAGGGTTTTTATTTAATCAATTCTCAACTAAGTATGTGTGACTATTTCATACTGCAAAAAGTCAACTTTAGACCTTGCAGAGTTAAGAACTGAGTTTACCACTCTGTGCTTAGTATATGGGGAGAGAAGATACATAAGCTAAATCGAATGAGATGATTTTTGTTAGTATAGCATCTTGAAGAATCCTTTATGAGGCATTTTCTCACCATTACATTTAATTGCCAAATCTTGTCAATTATACTTCTCAAATATTTTTCTCATCCATCATCTCTCCATACTCACAGCCATCTCTTATCTCACTATAACACCCTTTTGAGCAATATAAAAAGATGTAAGGAACTTACTATTTTAAGAAAATGCAAATGCCAAATATCACTGAAAAAGACTTCAAGATTCTCCCATCTTTTCCCTTGATATTTATTTTCCTCATGGGGACCTCTTTCTAATGATCATTGCCTCTACCAGAGAAGTACTAGTTTCCTTTCTACCTTTTGGATTGGTCCTCTTTCTTTCTTATTCACAGCATTGCTGAATAAAGCTGAAATAGTTATAAAAAGATTTTGAAGCCAGGCACAGTGGCTCACACCTATAATCCTAGCACTCCGGGAGACTGAAGTGGATGGATTGCTGGCGCTTGGGAGTTCAGCCTGAACAAGAGTGAGACCTTGTCTCTACTAAAAATAGAAAAAACTAGCTGCCTGTGGTGGTGCACTCCTGTAGCCCCAGCTACTAGGAAGGCTGAGGCAAGAGGATTGCCCAAGAGTTTGAGGTTGCTGTGAGCTATGACACCATGGCACTCTACTCAGGGTGACAGAGTGAGAGACTCTGATTCCAAAAAAAGCTTTTAGAAAGGTCTCAGGGATAACAATAAAAAAATAAAAACAGCAAAACACTGAGCAAGATGCAACTTACCTAATTAGGTAGGGCTTGAGTTTTTTTTTGTTGTTGTTGTTGCAGTTCAGCCAGAGCCAGGTTCGAACCCACCACCCTTGGTATATGGGGCCAGCACCCTACTCACTGAGCCACAGGTGCCACCCAAGGGCTTGAGCTTTTTACTCAACAAATATTTGAACACTCCGTGATTACCACTGTGCATATATTAATGACGTTTCTCCAGGGGCATGTAGTAAGGGGAGTATGCTAATGCTGCGACAGGATAATACAGGATAATGAGAGCAGAGCATAAGAGGCGGCACCTGGCCACAGTGTATCACCTCAGTCATTTGAAAATGCTCAGGAAAGGCCGTGCTCTATCTGGAAGATTCCCAGGGACTGAGCCCTGTGGAGTGACTATTCCCTCCTTCCCAACTGCGGACAAGACGACGTGAGGGACCTTCGGCTAGCAGTTTGCAGAGGCTTCCCTTCGTCAGGGGTATTACCGCTTGTCTTGTGATGCTCATTATGGATTTTTCCAGCCTCTAACTCACCAGGAACTTCCCACCTCACACTGCCAAGTTTTGTGATGATAAAATGCCTCTAGTCTAGGGTGACCAGACGTCCCGATTTTGGCAGGACAGTCCCGCTTTTCAGCAATTTGTCCCGCGACGTTTTAAAAAAGTCCGATTTTTGGAAAGAATGCACGAATGGACTGGAGAACAAGAAAGGAATATACGGTTTTCGGTGGCATATGGCTATTTCGCCAGAATATGAGTTTTATATTATTTTTGTTAATTTTATAATGTTAAACTGTAATAAATTGCTGAGAAGTGATTATCGAGAACTGCTTATCAAAGTTTGCATTGTTGTCAGGCCCTGCCTGCCCCGTCCCTTGCGCTCCGCCCCCGCCCGGCCCCGCCCCCGCCCCATGTTGTCCCGCCTCCAGTCCCACCTACTTGGGAATCTGAGATGAGAGGATCACTGGAGCCCAGGTGGCTGTGAGTTAGGACTTTGCTACTGCACTCTAGCCTGGGTGACAAAATGAGATGCTGCCTCTAAATAGGTAAATAATAAATAATAGTAAATAATGTGTGTGTAATCTCAGGAGGGATGTAAATTGTTTTGGGGGGACAAAAATTAATTTTGTATAAAGCACAAAAAACATATAGTTCATAAACTGATATATATTGTATGTGGGGTTATTAAAATTTATGGGGAAGAGATGTTTAGAAAAAATATCTAAAAAGGCTCTTTAGGGAGGTGATAAAGAAAACCTAAGGAAAAGTTGTGTGGAGATTCTTCGGCCAATTCAGAAATACCTAAATTAAATTAATTATATTTTTAAGAATTCAAAATCCCTGGATAAAATAGAAAATCATGGTAATTCCATTTTAAATCAATGTATTTGTGAATGGTTCCAATTCTTTGGCCTTGTTTCTCCTAGCCAAAGTCACCATAATTGTTCAAGTGTAAAGAAAACATAAGGATTAATTTTTATTTTTTATAAAGAGTCTCAAGCTATTGCCCGGGGTAGAGTGCCTTGGCATCACGGCTCACAGCAACCTCAAACGCCTGGGTTTAAGCGATTCTCTTGCCTTAGCTACTTGAGAAGCTGGGACTATAGGCGCCTGCCACAACACCCAGCTGTCTTTTGCTTGTAGTTGTCATTATTCAGCAGGCCGGGCCAGATCTGAACCCACCAGCTCTGGTGTATGTGGCTGGCGCCTTAGCTGCTTGAGCTACAGGAGCCACCAAGGATTAATTTTTTTAAAAAGGTTTATGAATCATTATGTTTATAACACAGAGTACAAACCAAGAAAGTAAATTTATTTAAACTACTAAAATAGTTTTTAAAGTCATTTACAGATCAGCTGCTACAATTATTTTTCCTGAAAGATATGTGACATATTTATTACTTTTAAATTACTTGGGTCACCGAAATATTTAATAAAACCATTTATTTTTCTATATAATATGTACGTATAAAATAAGCTTTTTCAAAAACTGTTTTATAATCGTCTATAAAATAATATAATCTGACTTCTTGTAGTCAGGAACAAATTACCATGAGGGGGTATAAATTTATGAGTCCTAGTGGTAAGAAATTAGGCCACTCCTATTACCAGGTGTGGGACCCTCAAAGGGTAAATCATGAAGTTAATGACTGATTCTAAAAATAATATTTTAATTTAAAGGTTTATGGAAAATAAAAAAAAGGGGACTCTAGAATAGAAGATTTTAAGAAAATTAAAGCAGGTGACAGATGAGAAAGCTCACAACTGAAATACTAATGGTAATACAGAAATACATTTATCATTCTTCATATGTGGTAAAATTCACTATCTTGGCTTGAGGCACTCAATAACATTGATCACTGTGCATAGTAAATAAATCTAAAGATTTATATACATATAAAAATGTCTGTTCTGGAGTGTTGTTAAAGGATTTAGACTCAACAAGTAGATATCTAGAAAATGAAATCTTCTTCAAAAGCCCAGGATAGCTAGATAACAGACAGTTTACCAATTCCTGAAACTGTATTTCTTAATTTAAAACTAAAGCTTCTGGATATGTCCAAAATAAACTGTTCTCAACTTACTTATCCTTAAGATTCAAGCGAACAAATACATTAACATGCTTTAAAAATACTTGCGAGCACCAAGAATTTCTTCAAAGAAAAAATAGGACTAACCTACATCTCAGTGCCTTATTGCAATATTTTATCTTGCAGACTGTTTTCTTCCTCTTACCTTCTTCATTATACAATTTCTTTCTTTTCCCTTGCTTCTTTTTCTCCACCCTCCAAAAACAAAAGAAAAGAACAAGTCCACGCACACCCCTACGTAACCTTTCATTACTGTTGTTCCCATAAGTGGAAGCTGACTAAGGAACTCACAACAATGGTGTAAAAGGGAACATAATGGGAAAATCCATGGTTATATTTAGGAAGCTATCTTAATAATAATGCAACAAACTTTGTCAGAAATCTAAGTTAAAAAGCTGGGAAGGTTCACAAGAAAGAAGCCTAATCCTTCTTACTGGTTATAATATAGCGATAATGATTCAGCCCAGAATCAAAATGACACTCTATGGAACTGCACTGAATTTACACTCCCAAGGTACCCTTAACGAAACAATTCTCTCATATAACAGACAATTAGGTTGAATAAATGTCTCAGATGTTCCATGTTTAAAGAACCCCATTTCCTTTAAAAAGAAACCAGTTCTTTTAATAAAGAGCTCTGAATCCTATCTCTGGTTAGAAAGTCCGAAAACTTCTCAGAACTTGAGCCATGATTTTCTCTTTTCTCATCCCTTATAAGCAGATGCCTCTTTTCAGGGTGTTTTCAGGTTGTACAGGTAGGACTAAGTGAGAAATACGACTCCAGAGCCCATTCAGCTTGTCTGGGTCCATATGATTGTAGGAATTAGGTGTATCAGAGTTGGTGAACTTGACTTTGAGGAAATCTCTCACTTTTTCTTCAATTTCCTTTAGGCCAAGACTGGTTCCAAGTGTCTCTTCCTCTAGTAAGACAGTGAGGACTAAGGCTACATCTTTGAAGGCTGCATTTTCATGGTCACAATATTTATAGAAGATCAGAGTAGAGCCTGCGGGCAGTGACTCGAAGCGGTGTACTACAGCTGCGTTCTGGCCATTTTTGAATCCATTGCTCAGTTCCTGGTCTACCTCTAGTTTGACAGTATCACTGTCTTGAGCAGCTTTGCCTGCCCCATCAATCCGGATGGCACGGACACTCCAGAAGGAAGAATAAGCATCAGCAATCTGTTCACTCAGACATTTAAGGGCCTCTTCAGCATCTCGGGCAGCAGTGAGCAGCAAGACAGCAGGCTGAGGCCGAGGATGGGAGCTATTAAGATGTTTTTCCAGTAATGTTAGGCTCCTTTTCCACAGCTTCTCATCTTGACCTTGGTACTTACTCCGAAGTTGGTTCATCTGGTTCTGGAACTCCTGAACGGCAGCAGTGGTTTCCACTTCAGGAGTATAAAAGAACCAAAAACTCCCCAAGGCAAGAAGAGCTATTATGAAAAATGGCCACCACAACTTCATCTTGACAAAAGAAGCATTTTTGGGTTGTCTAGTCAATTCTGGTCAGAAAAGAATAAATGACACATATAAATACCATTTTCTTAGATTCAAAGGTGAGTGACTTTGAAAATCAATATTTATCTTTACAAACATTAACGAAAAGAGGAAGGAGTTTAGAAAAGAGAACTGATAACTTCCTTGCATAAAGAAAATAATTTATCATCTTTTCAAGAAAATTTCAATACCCATAGGTTTTGAGTTATGTGTATAAATATGCATGTATCTCTTCAATGTAAAAATGATAAAAAGTATTCGAGGAAAAAGTAGCATTTCAACATATGAAATGGCACAAACAGTTGAGAAATAATAGTTTATAAAGCAAAACCATTATTAATACCGTTAATAGTTGGGAGAAAAATAGCATTAAAAGATACTTTATATTTATAAAGTATTTTTTAACTTAGAAATCCAGCAGTTTACATTTCACATGGCTAATTATTCAAGGAGGAATATTTCCTTCCTTTCTTCCTTCTTCCTCCCTTCCTCCCTCCCTTTCTTTTTTTTTAAGAGACAAGATCTTGCTCTGTCACCTAGGCTGGAGTGTTTTGGTGCCATCACAGCTCACTTTTTTCAGGAGATCTTCCTGCCTCAGCCTTCTTAGTAACTGAGACTATAGGTACATACCACCATGCCCAGATATTTTTTCTTACTTTTATAGAGATGGGGTATTGCTATGTTGCCAAGGCTGGTCTAGAACTCCTGACCTCCCAAAGTGCTGGGATTATTGGCATGAGCTACCATGCCTGGCCAAGGCAGAATGTTTCTGCAGTATATAAAGAGATAAATAAAAGGATGCAATATAAGTGAACATCTTCCAGATATTGTAACACCTAGTTGTTCCTTTAAATTAATTGCACTGATGCATTTTTTTTTTTTTTTTGGTAGAGACAGACTTTCACTTTATTGCCCTCTGTAGAGTGCCATAGTGTCACGCGGCTCATAGCAACCTCCAACTCTTGGGCTTGTCTCAGCCTCCCGAGTAGCTGGGACTACAGGCACCCACTGCAACGCCCAGCTATTTTTTTTTTTGCCGTTCAGCCAGAGCTGGGTTTGAACCTGCCACCCTTGCCTTGGTATATGGTGCTGGTGCCCTACCCACTGAGCTACAGGCGCCGCCCTGCACTGATGCCTTTTTGTGGTATGCAAGTTAACATTGGTAAAATTAAGTTTGCAATTTATCCCTAATTAACATGGCCATAACTATCAATTTATATTTATCTAGTGCTTTTCATATTTTCACACTTTTTCATATTCTGCTTCATTTAATCAGCTCATAATACATAGTAACAATACACTTATTTGTTCATTGACTGCTCTACTCTAATAACTGTACTAGGGACCTTTTTGGAATAGTACTGCTCAAAGTGTGGTTTTTGTGGGGATACCTCAAGACCCTACTTTAGGGCGAGTCCATAAGGTTAAAGCTATTCCTAAGATGTTATTTGACTTCGTCTGCTTAGACCTTAGATTCAAAGGTGAGGGACTTTGAAAATCAATATTTATCTTTATAAACATTAACGAAAAGAGGAAAGAGTTTAGAGAAGAGAACTGATAACTTCCTTTCTTAAAGAAAATAATTTATCATCTTTTTAAGAAAATTTCAATACCCATAGGTTTTGAGTTATATGTATAAATATGTATGTATCTCTTCAATGTAAAAATGATAAAAAGTATTCAAGGAAAAAGTAGCATTTCAACATATGATTTGCACTGATGGTACAAAAGCAATGGTGGGAAAAACTAATGATGACTTAGCGCTATTCAGAGGGCAGTTGCACTAAACTGTACTAGCGCAGCCATAGCATTTTCACTGCCATACATGCAAGGTTTAAAAGAGAAGGCTAGTTTCATTTAAGACTCTCATAAAGCAGTTAAAGTTATTTATTGTATTAAATCTCAATGGTCGAATACATTATGTTCTCAACACTGCACGTGAAGAAATGGGAAGTATGCATAAGGCACTTCTGCTGCACAGCACGATGGGCATCTCAAGGAAAATAACTTTGTGCAACTGAGCTGTAAGCCAACTAGTACATTTTTTTAGTGGAATACCACCTTTTTTTTTTCTTCCAGTTTTGGCTGGGGGCGGCATCAAACCCGCCACCCCCAGTAGTATATGGGGCCAGCTCCCTACTCCTTGAGCCACAGGCACTGCCCCACCACCATTTATTTTTTTACTTGAAAGAACAAGTAAAAAACTATTAGTCAGACCTGTGTATTTGACAGACATGTTCTTGAAAATGGACAAAGCAAGCCTATTACTTCTAGGAAAACAATCGATAGTATTTGTCAATTACAAAATTTAAGCTTTCAGGTGAAAATCAGGGTTTCAGTGAAATTCTATCTGCCACTATAAACTTGATACCTCCCAATACAGTATTAAATGTCTTGACGTTGGTAGTGATAGTAACAAATGTGATCTTTTATATTACAAATGTGTTAACATTTGGAAGATCCGCATATTTTAGTGAACCAGGATCTTCCAAATGACCAGCCCATAAAACTCCATTCAAAGTAAAAGAAAAACCAATGACTTTAACATAATAGAGTTCAGGCAGTGCCTATAGCACAGTGGCTAGGGCGCCAGCCACATACACTGAGGCTGGCAGGTTTGAGTCCAGCCCGGGCCAGCTAAACAACAATGACAACTACAACAAAAAAACAGCTGGGCATTGTGGCAGGCATCTGTAGTCCCAGCTACTTAGGAGGCTGAGGGAAGAGGATCACTTGAGCCCAGAGTTGGAGGTTGCTATGACCTATGATGCCACAGCACTCTACTGAGGGCAACATAGTGAGACGCTTGTCTCAAAAAAAAAAAAGTAATAGAGTTCAAGAAGTTCATTAATAAAGTTTTGAATTTCATATATATATATATATATATATTTTTTTTTTTTTTTTTTT
>NW_003852411.1:13858272-13862364 GCF_000181295.1 Otolemur garnettii
GGGTCCGGGCTGGGGATTCGAACCCGCCACCTTAGGTGTACGTGGCTGGCGCCTTAGCCGGTTGAGCTATAGACGCCGAGCCTCAATTTTAATTTCTAGTTAAGTATGAATAGGTATAACCTTGTTTTATTAGAAACAGGGTCTCACACTATTGCCCAGGCTGGGGTGCAATGGTGTGACCACAGCTCATTGCAGCCTCAAACTCCTACCTAGGTTCAAGCAATACTTCTGCCTCAACCTCATGAGTAGCTTGGATTACAGGTGTGTGCCACTAGGCCTGGCTGGCTTTTAAAATTTTTTGTAGAAATGGGGTCTTGCTATGTTACTCAGGATGCTCTCAAACTCCTGGGCTCAAATGATCCTCCTGCCTTGGCCTAACAAAGTGTCAGGATTCTAAGTATCATCAGCCAAGCCTGGCCCCATATATATATATATATAATATGTATATTAAAAAAATATATATTTATTTAATGCTTTTTGAGGTTCTTAATAACTTTATTAGTGTAAAGGATTAGTGAGACCAAAATGTCTGAGAATCACTGTTAAGTTTATTTATTTTTTTTTTTTTGAGACAGGAGCCTCAAGCTGTCCCCCTGGGTAGAGTGCCATGGCATTTCAGCTGACAGAAGTTTATTTTCTTATACTCTTTCAGGAAAATAAATAGGCATAGAAAGTTTAAGAAACTTGCTCCAAGGCCATACAGGAGGTTAAGTGGCCCAATCTAGTTCAAATACAGTTCTGTTAACTACAAAACCCATGGTTATCCCACTATGTCACTCTACGTCCTGTCTTTCTTCTAATTCAGTATGGGTTCACTCAGTTAACAGTACCAGTGGCTTTATTTATTAATTTATATTTTGGTCTATGGAAATAAAGTGAAGGAGAAAACCAGACGTTCGTTGCCTCATATAATTTGTCCACAGAGAATTCCCTGCTAATGAAATATATACCTTTTTTTTCTGTGAATTGGTTACCTATGATTCTTCAAATAGCATTAGTCATACTGCTGTCAAAAAATCTTTTTAAGCTGGGTGTGGTGGCTCACACCTGTAATCACTTGAGGAGTGGGACAATCACTTGAGCTCAGGAGTTCGAGATCAGCTTGAGCAAGCCATCTTTAAAAAACAGAAAAGTTAGCTGGCCATTGTGGCACACGCCTATAATCTCAGCTATTGGGAGGCTGAGACAGGAGGATCACTTGAGCCCAGGAGGAGTTTGAGGTTGCTGTTAGCCAGGGTGACGCCATAGCACTCTAGCCCGGGTGACAGTAAGACTCTGTCTTGAAAACAAACAAACACAAAAAACCCTTTTTAAACAATTATGGACCACCAATTTTAGAGACTCCTTTAACAAAAACCAAATGGACAAACTTACGTTGGGTGAAGGTTGATGGAGACTGGTTTCTAAACTCGGATTTCTGATTGCTGTCATCTAAAGATAAGAGTAAGAAAAGAATATTTTCAACTTATATTTTATAACTTGCATTTTTATTTCTAATAGAGAAAGAAGACAAAAATTTCACCAAGAAAAACAGAAGGCTGAAATCACCCAGAAGCAGAAGAAAAAGCAGACACTATCAGTGCCCATTAGACCTAAAGCTCCTTGAGACGTAAGTCCTATTTCCTTTATCAAGGCATATAGTGGTCTAGTACAAAGCAGACACTTAATATTTAGTTACAAGAGAAAGCCCTGAAGTATGTAACCCATAATTATGTAATAGGATTGGTGAAACTTCTGGAATAAAGTTAAGAGAACAAAGAGAATAGCACACCATAATAAAAGGAAATATACCATCTGAAAAACTGTCATATATTGAACTCTTGCCTGGTGGAGATGCTGTGAAGAGGGGGAAAAGGACAAAATGTGGATTATGGAATACCAAGCTATCAGGATAAGGTGTTTTTAATATAGAACTCAACCTTAAACTTCACTATTTTCTATCTCAAACTAATTCAAATATTTCCTCTGAGGCTTCTATTTCAAATATTAGTAATATTTTGTAAAAAATCACATTAACAGACTTCATCATTTCTGTTAATAGATGATTAAGTAATTCTGTTTTAGATTTCTTGTTAAATATAATTCAAAAATAATTTTCTTACAGCTCCATTAAATCTCTACTTCCATCATTATGTTAGAAAATAAATTGTCAGGGACTTAAATGAGACCCTAGAACAACTGTGCTTGATAGACATATATAGAACACTCCATCCCAAAGATAACGAATACACATTCTTCTCATTGCCTCATATAACAGTCTCCAAAATTGATCATATCCTAGGACACACAAAAAAAACCTCAAGAGAATCAAAAGAATTGAAATTTTACCTTGTATCTTCTCAGACTACAAGGCACTAAAGGTGGAACTCAACTCCAACAAAAATGTTCAACCCCACACAAAGGCATGGAAAGAAAATAAATTGTCTTACTTTATTGCCCTAAGCAGCCTGCGGTAGCATCATAGCTCACAGCAACCTCCAGCTCCTGGGCTTAAGCGATTCTCTTGCCTCAGCCCTGAGTAGCTGGGACCATAGGTGCCCTCTACAACGTCCGGCTGTTTTTTTTGTTGTTGCAGTTTGGCTGGGGCTGGGTTCGAACCTGTCACTCTTGGCATATGGGGTTCCCTACCCACTGAACCTTAGGCACTGCCTTAAATTAAGAAGTATTCTAACGCTTCTCTTTTTCCCTCCAAATTTTTTAGCATGCCAGCAGAGTTTAACATCTAAGAGAGGAATGGAGGCACCCGGTTCTGAAGGTGGAAAGGCTGGGTTTTCTTATTCACATAATTTATCTTTAACAGCCACCTATCACTTGTCTGGAGTTTTATAACTTTTATATATATAAATGATTTCCCTGGTAGATCCTCCAGGTATTTTGTCAACAGCTTTCATTCGAAAAACACTGGACTAAACTGGAGGAATAGCACTGCTTAGCACTGCTAAGATACGGAAGGAGCCTTTTTGGGAATGTGACAAAAAACCCCAAATAAGACAACATTAATTCTAAGAAGCATATTGTTTTTCAGTTACTAATTTAGCTTAGGAAACTTCATTACTTTTAATTTTCTAATTTAGATCATCAAAGTTACAACTAAGAAAACCAAAAAAACCTCAACCAAACAAAAAACCCCCAAACCCATCAGATAATGTTTATTTTGAATATCTTACTCTATGGCTGCAAAGATCAAATGAGATAATATGTATGGAAATGGAGCCGAAAGGACATGTTGAGGTTGGCATACCCATCACAACAGTAACTGCCATGGCTTCCAGTGCTTTGGCCAAACCTCAGATGCGTGGCCTCTTGGCCAGGAGCCTGCAGATTCCATATTGGAGCTTTTGCTATATCCCTGGGACTGCAGCTTTCTATAAGTTTGCTGTGGTTAAACCAAGAAAGAAGGCATATGCAGATTTCTACAGAAATCACGATTCTATGAAAGATTTGAGGAGATGAGAAAGGCTATCTTTCAGAGTGCAAAGTGATTTTGGAATATAAAGAATTACTTTGAGATGATTACCCAGAAGTTTGTCATTGATTTGTGTTCCTGAGCTATGAATATGAGTGATCAATAAACTATTCATAAATTAAAAAAAAAAGAAAATGCTGTGAAGTGCTACTCTATGATGTTAATGATGAAGAACAGCTAAGTAATAATTATGTACCATATGTAATGTTGACATAATTCATAGAACATAAACACTTAGCAGGCCAGACACAGCTGACACAGGACATTATCTAAAAGGTAATCTCTATCCCTCTTACTGAAATTATTAGACAGTAACAAAAACTCTGAAAAAAAAAATCTTTTTAAAAGATAAAGCTCAAGGGCGGCACCCATAGCTCAGTGGGTAGGGTGCCAGCCACATACACTGGGGCCCTCGGATTCAAACCCATTCTGGGCCTGCTAAAACAACAATGATAACTGCAACAAAAAAATAGCCAGGCGTTGCGGCGGGCACCTGTAGTCCCAGCTACTTGGGAGGCAGAGAAAAGAGAATCACTAACGCCTAAGAGTTTGAGGTTGCTGTGAGCTGTGATGCCATAGCACTCTACTGAGGGCAATAGCTTGACACTCTGGCTAAAAAAAAAAAA
>NW_003852411.1:13862939-13864206 GCF_000181295.1 Otolemur garnettii
GGATTCGAACCCGCCACCTTAGGTGTATGTGGCTGGCGCCTTAGCCGCTTGAGCCACAGGCGCCGAGCCCCATTATGCAATATTAATATTAATAATAAATAAGTATAGACATTTAGACTTTAAAAAATTGTGTTTACACACAAAAGCTCATTATAATAACAGTTATAGGCACTACTATCTCTAAAGGCAAGAAAACAGAGGATTACAAAGGTTAAATGAATTTACCGAGACTACTCAATTAGTAAGCAGAGGAGCTAGGACTAGAAACCAAGAGCTCTAACTCCAAACTGTGTCTTCTTTTCTCTACAACAACATCTGAGACAGATTCCAAAGTATGTATATTAATGGTCTGACCTCTCCATACACATACATTCTTCCTGATTCTCACTGTTTTATCATCTGCCAAACAGGAAAATGTAAAGACAGTGGTTCCATCTTTCCTAAAATGTTAGGATGCAGTTGAAACCTGAACTGGGACCTGTCTGCCTAGGGAATTGGTGCTAAAACAGGATGACAGAAAGAATCTAAAGCCTCAGGTTCTTGAACACCGCTATCTAAAAATGACTTTTTTTCTTAACAAAGCAGGCAGAAATACATAGTTAAGAGAATGAGATATGAAATTTAAATGAAAAGAAAAAATTAAAATATATTGGATTGAAGAGAAATAAAACCATTGCAGTTTTCTTCCATTTCCATTGAAAATATTTTCTTCTTATTCACTGTTCTATCTTGAAGTCCTTATGTGGTTAAAGGTTTAAAAACTTCTGTTACACGCACATTTCTGGTACATTGCTTCTACATAATTCTAAAAGCTCAACATAGTACCTATATACAGTAAGGTGGCCATCAATTGATCTCCAACTATTTAAGCCTCAGTAAATATACTAAAGACAAAGTAGAAATGCAAACAGATAAAATATTAAAAATTATCTATCAATTTAGCAACTAAAAAGATCTATTTCTGCATTTCAATGAGATGTTCAATGTAAGTATTTTTGCTTCTGCATTGCAGTGTCTTAAAAAAGGAAAGAGAAATCACACCAATATTTTCGGGTAATAATATGTACTAACTTCACTTATCTAGCAGTCATTGATCTGATACTAATTAGTTACTCAGAATATACAGTTAAGAACTAAGAAATGGGCTCAGAGCCTATAGCTCAACCGGCTAAGGTGCCAGCCACGTACAGCTAAGGTGGTGGGTTCGAATCCCCAGCCCGGACCCGCCAAACACCAATGACGGCTGCAACCAAAAAAAAAAAAAAAA
>NW_003852411.1:13865247-13873369 GCF_000181295.1 Otolemur garnettii
AAAAAAAAAAAAAAAAAAAAAAAAGTATAATCATTTCATCACATCAGTTTATGAAATTTCTTAAATTCTGTGATATTTAATCCATCCTAAACCGAAACATGAAAAAACAATTTGCAGATTTCAGCCTTTATTTTGTAAAATAATTATTATGCAAAGAAGCTCCAAGTTGTTACTTATACAAAGTTTGCTAAAAACAAAACCCAGGTAAAGTCAAAAGAGCAGAATGTCATTATACACAGATTGTACTGCTGCTAAAACTGATGTCTCAAGCCTAAATTCATCATCCACTGGTCTTTTTATATCACTATTAATATTCTACATCTAGCTCATCTGCTGCCAGTCTAAGCAAATGAAAATTACTAAACTAGTAATCATAGTTGTCTTTTTTTTTTGGCCGGGGCTGGGTTTGATCCTGCCACCTCCCGCATGTGGGGCCAGCGCTCTGCTCCTTTGAGCCACAGGCGCTGCCATCATAGTTGTCTTTTACTAGTGAAATCCAAACAACCTAAATGCTTATCTGAAGAACTAAAATCTTTTTTTATTTTTATTGAGACAGAATCTCACTATGTCACTCTTGGTAGAAATGCCATGGCATCATAGCTCACAGCAACCTCAAATTCCTGGGCTCAAGCAATTCTCTTGCCTTAAGGCTCCCAAGTAACTGGGACTATAGGTGCTGGCCATAACACCCGGCTTTGTTTAGCAGGCCCAGGTTGGATTCAAACCCACCAGCCCCAGAGCATGTGGCCGGCACCCTAACTACTGAGCACCAGCACACAGCCAAGAACTAAATATTTTTTTATCATGAAACACACAATAAACAAACTTAAAATTATTGCAATAGAGATTTATCTACTTACTTTGATTCCTAGTCCTTATTCCTGTAGTTTGTTTAACCCATTCTTCAGAGTTTTTTTGATGTCCCAAGCCTGAAGCAAATACATACATCAAAATATCATTTTCCATACTTTGAAAGTTTATACT
The DNA here is from genome assembly GCF_000181295.1 of Otolemur garnettii. Classification (NCBI taxonomy): domain Eukaryota; kingdom Metazoa; phylum Chordata; class Mammalia; order Primates; family Galagidae; genus Otolemur; species Otolemur garnettii. The sequence goes on from NW_003852411.1 coordinate 13,866,232, forward strand.
AAATAAACTTACTATATATCACTGGGAATATAATACATTAACATCTAATGAAATGGGGTTTTTTGGTTTGTTTGAGACAGAGTCTCACTATATTTACATAGTGAGTTTATATATTTATACTCAATATATAAACTTAGTATATACCCAATGATATATAATAAGTTTATCAGAAAGGCAAAATAAAGTAGAGAAGGAAAATTATAAAGGTGTTATTACAGAAGTGAAAGATAATTTCAAAGGACCATATCAGTTCCTACTGCAACAAAGCAGGTAGCCTTATTACCTAATAGACAAAAGTATGTACAAGTTCTTTGCTCTGATGTACAGGAATGCTTGAATTCAAAAACATTACAGGCTTGGCACCCATAACTCAGTAAGTAGGGTGCCAGTCACATGCACTGAGGCTAGCGGGTTCGAGCCTGGCCTGAGCCTGCTGAACAACAATGACAACTGCAGTCAAAAAATAGCCAGGCATTGTGGTTGGCACCTGTGGTCCCAGCTACTCTGGAGGCTGAAGCAACAGAATTGCTTAAGCCCAAGAGTTTGAGGTTGCTGTGAGCTGTAATGATACAGCACTCTACAGAGGGCGACATAGTGAGACTCTGACTCAAAACAAACAAAAACCCCCAAAACCCCATTTCATTAGATGTTAATGTTATTTAAGGAGAAAAGTTACCCATTTATCCCTCCCCCCTCTCTCTTTCTTGCTTTATTTATTTAGAGATGGGGTTTCAGTCTTTTGCTTAGGCTGGAGTATAGTGGCTGCATCATATAGCTCACTGCATCCCTAAACTCCTGGGCTCAAGCAATCCTCAGACACTCCAGCCTCCCAAATAGCTAGACTACAGGCTTATACCACCGCACTTAGCTAACTTTTAAAACAGTTTTAGAGATGAGATCTCACTGTGTTGCCCAGGCTGATCTCAAACTCAAGCCTCTGAAGCCATCCTCCCACCTCAGCCTCCCAAGTAGCTAGCATTACAGGCACAAGCCACTATACCCAGCTGTACTTTACTCTCAGAAGTAAATTACTAGTGGTAAAACAGTCCCAAACACATTTTCACATCACAGAGTAGTTATCTCCTGTAGTACCAGTGTGTGGTATATTAAAGAGGCAAAGAGTAAAATGACTTAAAATCCTAGCAGAACTTTAAGTTGGGAGAATAAGGCAAGGTTAGAATTTATTGACTGGATAATAAGACAACCAACTACTTACTCAGCGCTGAAGGTCGCCTATTATGTGCTATTAAGTCTTGACCTGAAACAGAAAACAGGGATAAGATCATAGGATACCTGCAAATAAAACAAAAAGGTTGCATAGACATTTTGCTTATTTATTATAGATACTATTAAAACACACACACACACAAATGAAAACAAAACCACAAACCTCTCATCAGTTCCAAACATTTTTCTCTCTCTCTCTCCACACACACACACACAATGCCAAAAAAATACATATGCATTTTAAGAAAGGAAAAGAACTGTATTAAAATTGTAATACTTAAGTGAAGAAAAAAACTGTATTAAAACTGTAATACTCATGGAAGTGTCTTGGATTGTATGTGAAAACACCACACTGTACCCTCAAAGTGCATCAGTGTACACAGTTACCATTCAATAAAAAAAAAAAGAAAAAGAAAAAAAAAACTGTAATACTCAATATATTCTAATAATAAAAGATAAATACAAATCACCTTTGAGCACCTCTTATAATTGCAAAAGTCAAATGTAACTTGAGTATTACAATTTTAATACAGCTTTTTCTCTTCTTAAAATGTGTATACATATTTTGGCACACTCATGTGGTTTTTTCCAGGTTTTTTTTGCAGTTTTTGGCAGGGGCTGGGTTTGAACCCACCATCTCTGGTATATAGCACCCTGCTCCCTGGAGTCACAGGTGCCGTCCGATGTTTTTTTCCAGCTTTAAACTTAAAAATTTTCAGAAATAAGACAAGGAGTCATCTTTAGGGACATTATCATCAAAATAATGGCCAAATGTATTAAATGTTTACTAGCCACTGAGTATAATTTTACTTAATTCTCATACTTCATGTGGAATATATTATTATTATCCTTATTTTTTTAAAAAGGGCAAATCGAAATTGGCAATTTTCCCCAAACTGTATCTAAAAATAGTAAGGCTAAGATAGAAATCCAGGCAGTCCAGGAGTGGGCACAGTGATTCATGCCTGTAATCCCAGGACTTTGGGAAGCCAGGGCAGGAGGACTGTTTGATCAAATTCTAAGAAGTACTTCTTAAAACAATGTCTTTGGCCTCGGCGCCTATAGCTCAACCGGCTAAGGCGCCAGCCACATACACCTAAGGTGGCGGGTTCGAATCCCTAGCCTGGACGGCCAAAACAACAATGACGGCTGCAACCAAAAAATAGCCGGGCGTTGTGGCGGGCGCCTGTGGTCCCAGCTACTTGGGAGGCAGAGGCAGGAGACTCGCTTGAGCCCAGGAGTTGGAGGTTGCTGTGAGCTATAATGCCACGGCACTCTACCCAGGGGGACAGCTTGAGGCTCTGTTTCAAAAAAAAAAAACCAATGTCTTTGATTTAGAGCTATATGTCATAATTGATGGTTTGCCATAGCTTAAGTGGATACATAAAATCAACAGCATCTTTGACTCAATGAATTAAAATCTTGATCACCTTTTCATTAATACACAACTAATTGATTTTTCATATCTAAATAAATATTTCATTGCATGGGTAGCATCACTGACATAGGTAGATAGATTTAAGAGTTTCCAAGGATCAAAGATTTGGAGTAAAACAGGGCAAACATAAAAGATAATGCAAAGAGTAATTTCCCACAAGTAATTTTTTTTTTTTTTTAAGAGACAAGAGTCTTACTTTGTCATCCTCGGTAGAGTACCATGGTGTCACAGCTCACAGCAACCTCCAGTGATTTTTTTTATGTTTCAGCTGCTTATTCATTATGTCTCAGTTTATAGTCACTAACCCAGAACCTACTAAAAACTAAAATTTAAAAAATATATATGTGTGTGTGTGTGTGTGTGTGTATACACGAAATAGAAAACTGTGAACACAACGGTTATAAAACAGATATCCAAGGGACTGCAAACTAATACAGCCTCTTTGGAAAGAAGTATAGAGAATCTTCAAAGAACTCAAATTAGACCTCCTATTTGACCCCATAATTCCTCTATTAAACATCTACCCAGAAGAAAAAAAAATCATTTTATCATAAGGACACATGCATTAGATTGTTTACTGCAGCTCTATTTGCAATCGCCAAGATATGGAAGCAACCTAAATGCCCATCAATTCAGGAATAGATTGACAAACTGTGGTATATGCATACCATGGAATACTATTCAGCCATAAAAAGATGGCGACTTGACATCTTTTGTATCAACCTGGATGGAGCCGAAACACATTCTTCTCAGTCAAGTACCATAAGAAGGGAAAAGCAATTCTCCAATGTATTCAATACTAATATGAAGCCAGCAAATGATCTAATTCATGCCCACATAGGAGAAAAACTCATTTCAGTTCAAGGTGGGAGGAGGGGGAACAAAAGTGGGGAGAGGGGGACTTGGGGTGCTCCCATAGAATGGGCACAATGTAGGGGTGTACAGTAGACCTTTTAGAGGTAGAATATAGCTACCAAAGGAACTCTACCTAACAAATGCAAATATTGTGATTTGGTTGTTTGTACCCTCACATTAACCTGAAATAAATAAACAAATACCCCAGAACCATATTCCATTATTGCTAAATACCAGAATATCCTAAATGAAAATAAAAAAGACATATGGTAAATTAAAACCCACCAATTTCTCTTTAAAAAAATATAACAGACATCCAAAGACTTTTTCTTTTTTAAAACAAGTGATGTGGAAGAAAAAAAATTTTCTTGAAAATTTTACATACAAAGATATTTCCAGTTGGTTAATAATTAAGCCCAATTCTGAGAGACTTGATTTAAAAATGGAAAAAGAAAAAACTATAAAACAGAAAACAATAAACTAAAAGAGAAATGTCACCAATGCTTCTATTATCCTGACCAAATCATTCTTAGCATTTTAGTACATTACTTTCCAATCTTTTTTTGTTACATTTTCTTAACATTTGATCATGCAAATTTTCAAAGTTAGCTGTAAGTTAAGTTATAAAACATTTATAATGAATACCCATTTATATTCATATACCCATTTCCTAGCTTACCTTTAACTTTTCACTATATGTGCTTTACCACTTATTTATTCATCCTTCCAAACTTTTGTAATAGAGTTGAAAACCATACTACATAAAATATTTTATGTCTTTATTAGAATACATCCATAGAAGTAGACCCTATTACATTCGTCACTTAAAGCAGTAGCGTTTTTTACGTGTGTTTTAAATTAAAATTCAGGCTTAGTTATAGAGAAGAGTAACTTAAGAGGTAGATATTGGTGAGTTTTTAGTATAGTATTGATTATTGCTCCTTTTCAATATTTATATAAAATTGCAAAAGAGGATCTTCAAAAATAAAGAACAGTATTTGACCAGGCCAACAGGTAGATCTGTACACATGGATTTACTTACTTCTTGATGACTGCCAAAATGACTCTTGATATTGACCAGATGACCTACTGATTTGATCTAAAAAGTAAAAAAAAAAAAAAAATACTGTATTATAAATCATATTCAACCTTTAAATTTACATTTTACAAGAGAATAATGAGTACTTAATCAAAAGAGCAAAAATATTCAGATAAACCCCAGATAAATCCAATACTCGGGTACATAATTTATTTAAAACACATAATTTCTTTTTTTTTTTTTTTGAGACAGAGCCTCAAGCTGTCCCCCTGGGTAGAGTGCTGTGGCATCACAGCTCACAGCAACCTCCAACTCCTGGGCTCAAGCGAGTCTCCTGCCTCTGCCTCCCAAGTATCTGGGACCACAGGCGCCCGCCACAACGCCCGGCTATTTTTTGGTTGCAGCCGTCATTGTTGTTTTTTGGTGGGTCCGGGCTGGGGATTCGAACCTGCCACCTTAGGTGTACGTGGCTGGCGCCTTAGCCGGTTGAGCTATAGGCTCCGAGCCTAAAACACATAATTTCTAAAGAGTCTTATCACATCTAAAAAATTAAAGAATTTTTTTAAAGAAAAAAATGGAGCTGGGCATGGTGGCTCATGCCTGTAATCCTAGCACTCTGGGAGGCAGATGCAGATGGATTTTTTGAGCTCACGAGTTCAAGATCAGCCTAAGCAAGAGTAAAACCTTGTCTCTAAAAAAACAGCTGGGCGTTGTGTGGCAGGTGCCTGTAGTCACAGCTAAAGCAAGAAGATAGCTTAAACACAGGAGTTTGAGGTTGCTGTGCACTATGATGCCACAGAACTCTACTAAGAGCAATAAAGTGAGACTCCGACTCAAAGAAAAAAAAAGTAAGATATAGAAAATGGCATGAGGTAAGGAAATAATGAAATCTTTGAGTTTGGGGAAACTTCTGAAAAGCTTACAACAATGGATCTTCTTGAAATTATTAATTTCCATTTTGCCTTAAATTTTTCCTACAATTGGGCAACAAATTATACATTTTGGTCTCCTTTTCCTAAACATTTTCTCCATATAAAAGTAGAATTTATAACTAGATTTGTTTACAGGTGATCAAATTGCTATTTTAGAAATAGAAGCATTTGACACATAAAGGTATAGTAGCTAAATATTTTTGATAGCATACTATTATTACTAAAAAATTCTGAGTATCAATCACTGAAACATTTTTCTTTCTAAATGAAATAATACATTAACTAAGACTAGCTTTGGCAACATAGCAAGGCTCTGTCTCTAAAAATCTGGGAAGCTGAAGTGGGAGTTTCAGGCCACAGTGAGCTATGATCATTTGACTGTACTCAGGCCTGGACACAAGAGTAAGACTCTGTCTCTAAAAACAAAAATAAAAAATAAATGTACATAAAATTCTATTATGTTTTTCCTGTGCTAATGGATCTTCTTGAACCTCTTTGCTAATGACTGGCCCACATAACCTAGTGAGATCAGTATTCTTTTTTTTTTTTTTTTTTTAAGACAGAGTTTCACTATGTCACCCTCAGTAGAGTGCCATGGTGTCACAGTTCACAGCAATTCTTGGCGTTAAGGGATTCTCTTGCCTCAGCCTCCCAAGTAGCTGGGACTATAGGCACCCACCACAATGCCTGGATATTTTTTTGTTGCAGTTTTGCTGGGCCTGGGTTTGAACCTGCCACCTTGGTATATGGGGCCGGCCAGAGCCCTACAGACTGAGCCACAAGCACTGCCCCCAAACTGTTAATTATTAACTTGGTGTAAATTAGAACAATCCAGATATAAAAGTAGTCATCTAATTATATTAAAATTTCCTAATAGCTAAGTAACACTTCTGATAGTACAGTGATTCCCGATGCTAATGTGATCAGTTCCTCTACAAAATTCAGAACAATAAATTAACTCTACTTTTAAAAGCTACACTATGCATACTTTTAATATTTATTAAAATTGATTCCATGTATATATCTGATTAGTAATATAATGTCATCATATAGCTAAGTAAATAAATAACTTATGGCCTGCTTTTTTTATTTACGAAAAATAAGATATTTTGTATTCAGGAGTTATTTGTGGCTAGACACAGTGGCTCACTCCTATAATCCCAGCACTGAGCCTGAAACAGAATGGGACAATCACTGAGGCTGAAATAGAGTGGAAGGATCACCTGAGGCCAGGAGTTCAAGATCAGACTGAGCAAAAGCAAGGCTGCCATCTCTACAAAAAAGAAAAATTAATAGGGCATGGTGGCAAGTGCCTACAGTCCCAGATGCTCAGAAGGCTGAGGCGGGTGGACTCAGTCCAGGCATTCCAGCCTGTGAGACAGAGTAAGACCTTATCTCAAATAGACATCTCAAGAAGAATTACTTCAGCTTGGCGCCTTCAGATCAGCGGCTAGGGCGCCAGCCACATACATAGGAGCTGGTGGGTTCAAATCCAGCCCGGGCCTGCCAAACAACAATGACAACTATGACCAAAAAATAGCCAGGCATTGTAGCGGGCACTTGTAGCCACAGCTACTTTGGAGGCTAAGGCAAGAGACTCATTTAAGCCCAAGAGTTTGAGGTAGCTGTGAGCTGTGATGCCACAGC
>NW_003852411.1:13874189-13879874 GCF_000181295.1 Otolemur garnettii
TGAGGCAGGAGACTCGCTTGAGCCCAGGAGTTGGAGGTTGCTATGAGCTGTGATGCCATGGCACTCTACCCAGGGGGATAGCTTGAGGCTCCATCTCAAAAAAACAAAAACAAAAACCAAAATCAAATAATTCAACATTAAATAAAGGATTTTAAATTAAAATACAGTAGAACCTCCATAGCTGACCACTTCCCTACATTGACCATCTCCATAGGTTGACCTAATTTTTATGGACCAGACATGCACTACATGTATGAATCAGTACAGTAGGCCTAGTTCCTTATGTTGACTACTTCTGTATATTGACCATTTTATTATAGTCCCTTGGGTGGTCATATAGAGGTTCTACGAGGCTTTAACATAGAGTCAAAAATTAAGAGACAATCATTAAAGAATGGAAAAATTCTAGTTTATAGAGATGAAAACTATACGTAGTGTGTAGTTGAATTCAGACAAGATTAAAGTATATCTTACTTAAAAAATTTGTAGGTATATATCTGTAGTGGAGAGGCAGTGTAATATATATCCGCACACAAACATTTTATTATGCAGGCAACTAATCTCAGATTATGCTAGGCTTAAAGATGAACTAAATTTTACTCCTGTACTTCTCAAACATAGACTGGTTAGGTGTATTTGGAAAAGTGATTATGTTAATACTATTATCAAAGGCCAGTACATGCCAGAAATAGAACAAACTAGCTTTGCTTAGAATGAATGCAAATCGGCAAAAGATTCTTTAAATATACAAAAAGCCTCATTCATCACTGATTCTATCCTATGTTACTTGCTCACTTAACAGTTCTGATAGACATGAATTTTTCTTTTTGAAGAAAAAATCCACTACTTTCTACTCTTACTACTTATGTACTTATCAAAATAGCTTCTAATGTAAAGGAAAAGATTTAGAATATATTGCATCATATTTACAAAGAGAATACCTCCTTCAGAGAAATCGACCTGTTGGATACTGGTGGCTTCTAGAAGAAAAAAGCATACATGAAAAGTTAAACTTAATAATTTTGAAAGTTAAAGCTTCGGAATAAATAAGAACATCTAATATAGGGAAGTGAACATAAAGACATACTAAGTAACTTCTCTTTTGTTAAATAACTAAGAATCTAATTTAATATCATTTCCTTAGGCTAGCTCAGAAATAAGTCTGAAGAATCAGAAATAAAGTATTTTTCTTTCAGTCACAGTTTGTTTTCACTTTAAAACATAACCTGTATGTGCAGAGAACATTAAATTCTACATTGATGAATATTTCAGTCCCTGAGAGTTTACTATTTTCTCATTTTCCTATTTGCCAGATTCTCTATACTCCTGGGAAACACATTCCACATCCACTGACAGAACAGTCCTTCTAGGACATTGGTGCAGCCAAAGAGGAAGTAAGAAAGGTAAAGAAATCCTTTTTCTAGTTCAGCAGATTCGCATGCATCTCTGTTTCTCAACAGAGAATGAGAGCAAAGATAAATGAACAAAAAGTATCAAACAAACCTTAAATGTGGTATTTTTTTTTTCTTTTGAGACAGAGCCTTAAGCTGTCCCCCTGGGTAGAGTGCCGTGACATCAGAGCTCATAGCAACCTCCAACTCCTGGGCTCAAGCGAGTCTCCTGCCTCAGCCTCCCAAGTAGCTAGGACCACAGGTGCCCACCACAACGCCCGGCTAGTTTTTGGTTGCAGCTGTCTTTGGTGGGCCTGGGCTGGATTCGAACCTGCCACCTTAGGTGTATATGGCTAGTGCCTTAGCCACTTGAGCCATAGGCACCGAGCCGAAATGTGGTATTTTATATGCATTATTTTTGCATGAGTTATTCTGGAACTTACAATAAAGTGAGATGTACCCAAATGTGCACATTGTATAACTGGGCTAAAATATTGCTGAATGATCACAGTAGCATGGTTCAGACTCCTTCAACAAAGCTGAGAAAATTTTTTTCTTTTCAGCTTTTGTGTTTATTGATTTAACCTCTATTTGCTTTTTAAAAGGGAAAACAGGATTGTGGAAAACATACAATATATGGTGAATTTGGAAATTTTTCTTTCAAATCCATATATATTAATCAGACTAGTATAATACTAGTCAAAGTTTGAAGTCCACTGAAAATATTCCTTATTGAAAGTGGCAAGTGACAATCAATATCTAAAACATATGTGCCAATGTTTTTGCCAGAAAAAATATCTAACTGTGAGAAAACTGCTAATAACACCATGTTACTCTTAAAACACTAGAATCTGGTATATAATGTACTATTATGTCCTTTCATTTTTTTTTTTTTTTTTTTGAGACAGAGTCTCAGTTGCCCTGGAGTTGAGTGCCGTATCATAGCAACCTCAAACTTTGGGGCTCAAATGATCCTCTTGTCTCAGCCTCCCTGTAGCTGGGACTATAGGAACCTGCCACAATGCCTGACTAGTTTTTCTATTTGTAGAGTTGGGGTTTTGCTTTGCTCAGGCTGGTCTTGAACTCCTGAGCTCAGGCAATCCACCCGCCTTGGCCTTCCAGAATGCTGGGATTATAAGCATGAGCCACTGCGCCCAGCGCTTAGACTGTCCTTTCATTTTCTCTCTTTTGAAAGATAAAAATGAAAAGTGAAACTTGTCTTAGTACTGTTCCCTTAGAAATATTTTATTAATATTTCCATTCCTACAAAAAGGTACTATTTCCTTTTGGAAATTTTATTGTCTCAGCGGGTAACTATTATAATACTTTGTTACTTGTATAGCAGTTTTACTCTATTTATATACCTGTTTACATAGCATGTAATCAACAGATGCTTTCTTAAGAATCAATATCTGTTATTATCTTTTTTTTTTTTTTTTGAGATGGAGCCTCAAGCTGTCCCCCTGGGTAGAGTGCCATGGCATCACACTCACAGCAACCTCCAACTCCTGGGCTCAAGCGAGTCTCCTGCCTCAGCCTCCCAAGTAGCTGGGACCACAGGCGCCCACCACAACGCCTGGCCATTTTTTGGTTGCAGACATCACTGTTGTTTGGCGGGCCCGGGCTGGGGATTCGAACCCGTCACCTTAGGTGTATGTGGCTGGCGCCTTAGCTGCTTGAGCCACAGGCGCTAAGCCATTATCTTAATCCTTAATATGTGCATGATACTATTTAGTTTTGTTTTTTGCGAAAGAGCCTTAAGCTGTAGCCCTGGGTAGAGTGCTGTGGCATCACGGCTCACAGCAACCTCCAACTCCTAGGCTCAACCGATACTCCTGCCTCAGCCTCCCAAGTAGCTGGAACTATAGGCGCCCACCACAATGCCTGGCTATTTTTTGGTTGCAGCCGTCATTGTTTGGCAGGCCCAGGCTGGATTCAACTCCACCAGCTCAGGTCAGCCTTGGCCACTTGAGCCACAGGCACTGAGCCTACTATTTAGTTTTTAAAAAAAACTTCATGACTGTTATCTGATTCCCATACGATCATGAAGGAATACTTTCATAAGTGTTAAGTGACTTGTCCAAGGTTATAGGATTAATGTTAAGTGACTTGAACACAGACTTCCAGTTACTACCCTTCTACTACTATAGTAGTCTTGTTCATAGAACATAGTAAACACTCAATAACTTTTTAAATAAATAAATTACTAAAGAAAAGGTTGAATCTTTTCTAACACAAGAGGTTCCAACAACTTCTAAGTGTATGTCATGTAATACAATAGGGTTTTCTAAAGTTACATTTATATTAGGACATTCTGTTTTATCTAGTTACTCTTTAAAAATTATTTGGTATAGCAAAACTGGTTTAAGGCTGAATAGACTACAGAATCTGTAATAATGAAAAGAAAGATATGCTGAAAATTTCAATTCCTATACTGAGTTACTAAAAAATGTTCAGTACAGTATTCCCTCCTTTTTTCCATCTGATACATTTTAATTCCATACATGTTTGAAGGTCCAGATCAATTTGTCTACAGCCAAATCATTCAATAATCAATCCTCCATATATCAAGTTTCTTAAAATTCTATATCCTTTTTCTACTTATTCATGTGTTGTCTAACTTGCACGGGGGACAGGAGTTAAGAATTACTTTTTAGTGCCAACCTACATAAGGGAGTTCCCCATTATTATTTTATTTTATAGATAGGGTTTTGCTATATTGCTCAAGCTAGTCTTGAACTATTAGGCTTTAGTGATCTTCTAGCTTCAGTCTCCTGAGTAGCTGGGACTATAAGCACATGGCACTGCACATAGGTCCTCTTATTTTATACTGTTGTATTGAAAATATCTAATAAATCATGGATTCTATTTTTTTTCTGTACCAACCAGAATATATTTTTATATATGCATGTGTGTACATATATATAATTTTTCTTTTTTTTTCTTAGAGACGGAATCTTACTTTGTCGCCCTCTATAGAGTACTATGGCATCACAGCTCACAGCAACCTCCAGCTCTTGGGCTTAGGCGATTCTCTTGCCTCAACCTCCCAAGTAGCTGGGATTACAGGCGCCCACCACAACGCCTGGCTATTTTTTGTTGCAGTTTGGCCTGGGCAGGGTTTGAACCCACCAGCCTTGGTATATGGGGCCGGCGCCCTATTCACTGAGCCACAGGCACCACCCTATATATGTGTGTGTGTGTATTTTGGTGACAGCGTCTTGCTTTCTTGCCCAGGCTAGAGTGCTATGGGGTCAGCCTAGCTCACAACAACCTCAAATTCCTGGGCTCAAGTGATCCTCTTGCCTTAATCTCCTCAGTAGCTGGAAATGTACCACCATGCCCAGCTAGCTTGTCTCTCCTTTAGTAGAGACAGGGTGTCATTCTTGCTTAGGCTGGTCTCCAACTCCTGAGCTCAAGCAACCCACCTGCCTTGACCTCTGAGAGTACTAGGATTGCCCTGTCTGATTTTATCTATATTTGTACACTTTGGGGACTTTCAATTTACTGACCAAAGACTCTTTCTTTAGAATTCTATCTTCCTGGGCAGCACCCAGGTCCCATATACCAAGGGTGGTGGGTTCGAGACTGGCCCCAGCCAGCTAAAACAGCAATAAGAATTGCAACCAAAAATAGTCAAGCATTGTGGCAGGCGCCTATAGTCCCAGCTACTCAGGAGGCTGAGGCAAGAGAATCTCTTAACCCCAAAAGTTGGAGGTTGCGATGAGCTGTGATGCCACAGCACTCTACTGAGGGCAACAAAGTGAGACTCTGTCTCAGGAAAAAAGAATTCTATCTTCCTAATAATAAAGAATATCAATAGTATTTAAAGCATGAATAATTTGTTATATGATGCTGCCTTGATCCCATCATTAAAAACAAAAACCAGTATTATTCTATTTTCATAAACCAATAATATCATGAATTAGATATCTTAACTAATAATAAATGCAACAGATTTGGCAAAGAATCATCACTGAATCATGCTATCCCCTGTCTAAGCTATATACAATTTTTTTTTTTTTGAGTCTCACTATGTCACCCTTGGTAGAGTACCGTGGCATCACAGCTCACAGCAACCTCAAACTCTTGGGCTTAAGCAATTCCCTTGCCTCAGCTTCCCAAGTAGCTAGAACTATAGCTGAATGAATTAGTAACATCTAAACTACCTAAACTTTAATTTCACTTCCCTCTATTATTCAAATTTAATTTCATTTCCCTTTATTATTGTTTCCCAGTTTTAAATTTGGCTGCTACATATAGACAGTTAAAGCATTAAAAGAAATACTTGGCT
>NW_003852411.1:13881453-13885496 GCF_000181295.1 Otolemur garnettii
TTGTTGTTTGGCGGGTCCGGGCTGGGGATTCGAACCCACCACCTTAGGTGTACATGGCTGGTGCCTTAGCCGGTTAAGCTATAGGCGCAGAGCCTTTAGCTACACATTTTAAGGAAAATACAAAGTCTCAAACAGAACCCAGCCTGTGAGGGCTAATAAAAGTCTCCAGATATATTAAAAGGCTAGATGCCAAAGCACCCACATTTCTACTATAGACCTTGCTATTCATAGAGACTTATGGGATGTGCTTGGTGTGATGAATAAAGGCTACCCAAGAAAATATAAATTTAGCTTACTTTGTGTTTTCTCTGGAAAAAAGATATGAAAAAAATCACAAATGTAATTGCCACACTTTCTCAGAGGAAAGCTAGTCATAATATAAGAGTCACTGTCACCTTTCTTGTTGGGCTGTCATTACAACCTAGTATGGAGTGTTGCAATAAGTATATGTTCAGGCAAGTATGTAACTCCTGAATTTGCTCTTAGAACAAACAAATGACAACTGGAGTGACCTTCTGTCTTTACTCCTGCTACCAATATAACTTTTTCCATGAAAGACCAAATAGTAAATATTTTAGGCTTTGTGAACCACATAAGGCTCCCACCCTAAAATGTAAAAATCCTTTTACTTCACAAGCTGCATAGAAAAAAACTGTGAGTCTGGGTGGCGCCTGTGACTCAAAGGGGTAGGGTGCCGGCCCCATATGCCGGAGGTGGTGGGTTCAAACCCAGCCCCGGCCAAAAACTGCAAAAAAAGACTGTGAGTCAGATTTTACCCAGAGGATGTGGGTTACTGATCCCAGGTATAGATATCTTTAAGACTGTTCAATAACAATGCTTTTGAGAACACAGTCCCAGTGGGTGAGTAGGAAGGCAGCATGAAGGAGAGAACAAAGACCAGTCTGCAGACAATCACTAATACTCAAACTTCATGAATGGCCATTTCGCACACCACAAGATGTACTAATATTACTATAAAAGGAATCCGAGAGTGCTATTCTCTATATTAAACCCACAGAAAATTATTTTAAAATGGCAAATTTTTAATATTTAAATGTTTATAAACACAATTTCTACATCTAGCAAAGTAATAATAGTGAGATCATTTCATCTCCAAGTTCTCTTCCAACTGAGTCTAGTCTAAAAACAATTTTTTTTACATTTTTAAAAAGTTTTTTGGCAGAGTACTTGAGAAACCTTGGTGTGTAAAAGTACACATGATAAGCTGCATACTGTGATAACCATTTTCAGTACACAGACCCTAGAAATCCTAAAGTCTCTAAAGAATTAGCCTGAACTTAAGTGAGAGATGAATTTAATAAGATGAGTTATAACTATAATATTTAAAAAGAGAAATGAAGCTTCTTTCTTTTTGGCTCATCTTCAAATTTAGAAAAGAATTAAGACTAAGTCCAACTGCATTCAATCTAGGTTCACTTTGTCACAGATCTACAACCAGGCAAACACTTGAATTAAAACCAATCCAACAAACACGACAAGGGATACTGAACTTTTGCAAAAACATTTCAAATTCACTTTCTAAATCAAGGGAAAAACCTTAATTGGTAGTTGGTATCTTTTTCCTTAACACTGTGAATTTAAGGCTAATAAAAACTGCATTGATTTGTTATTACATGCTCTTATATGAACTTAAATAAATAAGACATTATTTCCGGCAGAATATAAACCAAGGCTATTCAAGGTAGCTCATGGTCATAAGGATAGTGTCCTCCAAGCTGAGATAAAAAACAAAGCAATATTCTCAAGCCAGTGACCAAATGTGTACTCTTGTATTCTACTGATAATCAGAACATTCAAAGGGAACCTGTATAAATCAGAGATAAACGAACCTAATTCACTCATTTTAGTATTTCCATTTGTTTTGTAAGACGAATCTGCAAGAGAGACAGCAAGAGAATGATTAGAGCTGAATAGGAAATGCATCATATGGTTCTTGACCACAGGTTCCTCATCAAAACCATAACAGACCTTTACCTTTATAAAACTTAGAAGGACTGTCAACTATCCTTCAAGATAAATTAACATAATTCTTCCTTAAGGCAAATGACTGAAGACCAATAGAAACCTATGTAAAGATAAATAAGCTTCCATTTTAGTTCCTACAACAAAACATCCTTCAGGGCCAATACGCACTGAAAACAAACTAGAAGTATACTGCTCGGAATGACTTTACTATTTTCTTTCACAGTCATGAAATCAATTTAAGAGCAACAGTTTTTAAGGTGTTAGTCTAAAAGAAAGATTACTAAAGCAGGTACATTTTATAGTCCTGTACCATAAACCTCACTCTTGACACTTTTATTAGCAGTATACTAGGAAGAATAAAAAGGTCCCTGACCTTGGTTTAAAATCGCCATGTTAACAAAAAGAACCAGAGCAATGTATAAGAAACAATCTCTTACAAAAATTAGTAAGGACTTTATGTACTGATGTGGAAAGATCTCTCAACAGATGTTAAGTAAAAATAAACAAGTACAGAAAGAGTACTTATCAGGTCAAATTTGTGTTTAAAAAAGGGAGGAAAAGATAATGTATACATAACTTTCCTTAAAATTTCAAAAAAAAAAACCCTCCAGAAAAATACTTTGGAAACTGATAACATTGCTTGCTTCTGACTAAAAGGGGATGGGAAGACTTGTCAGTGTATATCTATAACAACTTTTGATTTTTGAACCATATGAATACATATACTATTCTACTTAAAAATAAAATTACATTTACAAAAAAGTTGCTAACAGACAAAACAATCTCTTACCGGATCTTGGGCTTCTTAGAGGGGGTCTACATAGGCTGCTGATAAGATCTTCTTTTACCACTAATACAGGAAGAAAAACATTAAAAAATATATAAAATATGAAACATACTACCTTTATTATGTAATCATCCCCTTATTTATTCAACATAGGTTTATCGAGCTTTTCATTATGCTGGGGAACTAGAGACAAGTTTCCCTAAGTGCTGACCTCCTATGAATTAGTGACAATATTGAACTTGAGACAAGTTTCCTGTCATGTAAAATTTATAGTTTTGATAAAGAAATTCTCAATTTTTCTCACACCATATTTGTACAAAAGGAAAGAAATACTAAATAAACCTCTTCTAAATAGCTCAATTAAGAACCAAAATCTGTACCATAGCACCAACTCAATTATCTATTCTATTTGTGACTTACCCTTGTCGTGTATTATTTATGGAGTATTTTATGGTTAACTTCCTGAGAGTTAATAAGCTCATTCCAACTATTAAACGTTGTGTGTGTTCAGGAAACACAAACTCTAACTTTAAATAAAATGTTAATGTTAGTCAGGGTTCATTTCACACTGCCTGTGGTTCAATGGCATAGGGTTAGTGGAGAAACTTAATTCTATTACATAAAATGTTAATTTTAATCTAGAAAACCACTTAAAAAGGTATGTTTTTTCAAAGAGCCTCATACAACATATTCTAAAACCCAGTATTATCTAAATTTGGATATTATGTTTTGCTTCATTCATCTCTATAAAAAGCCATTATGGGATATGTGGGGCTGCCTAAGGGAGCGAGCCCTGTGTGTGCTTCTGGTGGGCCCTTTCAGCTCTACTTATTAGCGGCATCGCTCTGCAGCTGGGAAATTCTGGCCCAGAAGCATGGTAGCCACCCTGGAGAACTACCTCAACTGAACTGTTGCTGTTATTACTTCTAATGGGAGAAAGACAGACTGTGGAACACTGAAAGGTGTTGATGGGACCATTAATTTGATTTTTGGATGCAAGCCGTGGAGGAGTATTCCACTCTTCACAGGAGTAGAGTAAGTGGTACTAGGATTGTACATCGTAAGAGGTGTCAATGTTGCAGTCATTGGAGAAATTGATGCAGAGACAGATTCTGAGCTTGATGTGGGGAATGTTTGAGCAGAACCTTTAAATCGGGGGTGTCCAACCTTTTTCCTTTTCTACTACACACTGGAAAAAATAAGTGTTGTCCTAGAATTCACAGTAAATACACAAACACAAAAACTCATCAGCAAAAAAAAAAAAAAAAAA
>NW_003852411.1:13885516-13886942 GCF_000181295.1 Otolemur garnettii
AAAAAAAAAAAATCCTTACAAAATCAGCCTGCAGCTCATGGGCTGCAGGTTGGACATCCCTATCCAAACTCTGTAGCACACTGAAGAAAACGACAAACTTGGATATCTGTACATCTTTGTACAGAAACTGATTATTCTGAGGATGATGTGTGAAATTTTTTTTTTTTTTTTGATGTGTGAAATTTTTGTGTGTAATTTTAAAGTGTAAAATTGTGGATTTTGACTCCACATTGGTTCCTTTTAATATGTAAAATAAAATAGCTCTACATTTTATTAAAAAAATTATGTTTTGATTTTGTATCAGTTGCAAAAACACATTCGGAAACACTGATGATTTCCCCAACTCTTCTACCTCTAAAATTCTATGTAATGTCTATTTCAGTTACTAGTACTTCACATATCAGGTATTTAGAACTTATATAAATAGCTTTAAAAATAAATAAATATATATATATATATATTTTTTTTTTTTTTTGAGACAGAGTCACTTTGTTGCCCTTGGTAGAGTGTTGTGACATCATAGCTCACAGCAACCTCATACTCTTGCATTCACGAGATCCTCTTGCCTCTGCCTCCCAAGTAGCTAGGACTACAGGTGCCCTTCACAATGCCCATCTATTTTTAGAGAAGGGGTCTTGCTTTTGCTCAGGCTGGTCTCGAACTCATGAGCTCAAGCGTGGCCTGCCTCAGCCTCCCAGAGTGCTGAAATTACAGGCATAAGCCACCATGTCTGGTCTTAAAAATAAATCTTGCACATGTATGATAAAAGTAAATTTTAGTTTCTGTTACTCTCAGTATTATAACTACCTTCCTCTTTTTCTCCTCTGTACTTCCATCCTTTTCAGTTTTCATTAAAACCTAAAACTAAAAATATGTTGTTTATTTGCTTTTAATGAGCTATATATTAAAAAAAAATCTACAAACATCAATTACTACTTAAGTTTCCACCTTTTCATTTAAGAAGTATTTTCTGTAAGCTCTACTATATACATAAACATATGTAATGTACTCAAAAGACACGACTCTTTCTTTCTCTGCTGCCCAGGCTGGAGTGCAGTGGTGTGATCACAGGCCACTGCAACCTTGAACTTCAGGGCTTGAGCAATCCTCAGCTGCAGAGACTGGGGGATGGGGTCACAGTGACGGGTCTGTCCCACAACACCCAGCTATTTTTTGTTGCAGTTTGGCTGGGGCAGCGTTGGAACCCGCCACCCTTGGTATATGGCGCCAGTGCCCTCCTCACTACACCACAGGCCACCCCTTATGGCTATTTTAATGTGAAAACAATTCAATTCTGGAATTTTAAACAATGCGAAGATTTAAAACTAATATAATTAACTGTTCTAAACTAATATATATATATTTTTTGAGACAGAGCCTCAAGCTGTTCCCCTGGTAGAGTGCTGTGGCATCACAGCTCACAGCA
>NW_003852411.1:13887079-13890688 GCF_000181295.1 Otolemur garnettii
TGTATGTGGCTGGCGCCTTAGCCACTTGAGCCACAGGGGCCGAGCCCTAAACTAATATAATGAACATTTTTCAAGTCTTCGAAAAACAGGATAATGAATCATGTAGTTTTTTTATAGGTTGTTGTAGAAGATGGTTGCTTGGTTTGGGTCTTCATTCCTAAGAGCATTTTTGCATAAATTTCTCTAAAACCACACAAATGGCCCTATATGTAATTATAGCACTAGACGGTGTGGTAGTTCACACCTGTAATCTTAGCACTTTGGGAACTAAGGCAGGAGTACTGCTTGATGCCAAGAGTTTAAGACCAGACTGAACAACATAATTAGACTCTGTAGTCCCAGCTACTTGGGAAGCCGAGGCAGGAGGATATGTCTGAGCCTGGAAGTCTGAGGTTGCAGTGAACTATGATGACACCACTATACTCTAGCCTGGGCAACAGAGTGAGACCATGTCTCAAAAAAACCCCCCAAAATTGCTAAACTCCTTCTCCTTTCATTGAGAGGCACAGGATGGGAATATACCAAATATTACATGCAGTATGATTTTTTAAGACACCTTTTAGAGGAATAGCATCGCAAATCTCCCCAAGATAGACATATTCTATACTCTTATTCTTTGTTATATTGAATGTACAGTGTGCTATCAATACATCCCAAGTAATCTATGCATAGGTTCCATTCAATCTGTCATCTACAGTGGAAAAATTTTGTTTTTAATTTCCAATTATAGTATAACCTTATTGACAAAAAGGACGTGCTTAAGCAACATTTTATGCATTTCCTATCTCTTATAAAGTGTATGTTACCTGTATGCTCTACTGTGTATAAAGAGATTTTGCATGTATTATCTCATTTCTCAAGTGGCCTTGTAAGTTATGCAAGGCAAATAATATAGAGAGAGGCCTGAAGATCAAGACAGGTGGGTAACTTCACCAAGGTCCAGTGCTCCTTCTACAACACTTTCCAGCCTTGGACCTCACGAGCGGTTCTTAAATATGAGCCTAGTAAAACTCTAAAAAGGCTGTTCAAAACATTCTATAATAGTTTTATAATGGTCTATAAGCTGGTACTCATCAGCCTTTATTATACCAATTTACTTAACTCAGTAAGTAAATCTTTTTTTTTTGAGACAGAGTCTCACTATGTCGCCCTTGGTAGAGTGATGTGGTGTCACAGCACTCTCCAACTCTTGGGCTTAAATGATTCTCTTGCCTTGGTCTCCCCCAAGTAGCTGGGAACATCCGCCACACCACTCGGTTATTTTTTGTTGCAGATGTCATTGTTGTTTAGGGCTAGGGTTCAAACCTGCCATCCTTGGTATATGTGACTGGTGCCATAATTACTGTGCTACAGGCACTGAGCCAAAGTAAATCTTTTATAAGCTTAGATTTTTGCTTTTTTGAATGTAAGAGACATACAATTAAATCTTTATAAATAAATCCAAGATTATAGTTTTTCCAAATGATCTGAAAATCTGATTACAGCATCATTATTCAAAGTATATTTCTAAGATAGTTTATAATCTCATAGGCTATTCAAGGAATTAAGCATAAAGGTGTGTTTATTTGAAACTGAACTTGAACCAGATGTACTTCATTCTAAATTGAGAATACTGTAGTTTAAATTATAAAGCATAATCTTTGTGGAAGCAATAGATAAATAAGTTAGGGTCTGGGAAATAAAAACCAGGGATGATCAAATTCAATAGCTATGATCACTTATTACTGTAGGACTTTCCTGATATCAAAGAAGCAGGTTGAAAGTAAATGGAACCTAACTGAACTTAATAATTTCCCCAGCTTTTCAAAATATTTTAAAACGTAAGTAAGCTATTAAATGTAGCCTACTTCCATGTTACACTGATTCTAAGACAATTTTTTTTATACTTTAACATATTTCCTTCTAGATCAGTGGCTCTCAACTTTCCTAATGCTGCAGCCCTTTAATACAGTTCCTGTGGGTTGCGATCCACAGGTTGAGAACTGCTGTTTTAGATGGTACATAAAACAATGATGTGTATCTTCCAACTAATGGCTTCTTAGATTAGATAAGACATAGTATTAAACTCACAGGATTGATCATATGTGTCAAGATTTTACTATTCAGAAAACTTAATCCATTTTAAATAGAGGCCAGTATGATACTCATTCATTTAACATGTAACAAACTTCACTGAGTAGCTAGTTACTACATGGGAGAGTGATATTGAGGTACTTGGGGGGAAATTAAGAACTTTGGAGAAGACAAATCTGGGTCTAAATTTTGTCTCAGTCACGTATTTGATCTTAGGGAAGAGTCTTAGTTTTCTCATCTATGAAATGGGTATAATATCTAATCTTGCAAGGTTACATGGATTAACATATACAAAGTAGCTGGTACTTTGAGTAGGTACTTAAGCATCCACCCTGTCTTTTCTTGATACATATCTGTATTACCTAATTCAATGAACTTAAAAAAAGTTGTCAGGTAAACAGAAACAAAATATTAACTGTTTTACCTGGATTCTCTTGCATTCTTCTGTCAGTTTTCTTTGAGACTGTTTGGCTTAAAACAGTTTGGGAAGATGGTTCATCCTCTATGGAACAGACATAAAATGAGTTAAAATTCAGAATATATAACCTGGGAGATTATTCATATTTACAGCAATATATATAAGCAAAAGTGCAAGTAATTCATTTCTTCAGAACCATGTAGTTACATTTACTAACACTTAAGAATTAAACCAGTCAGAAATTCTCTAAGACAGAATATAATTAATTCATCAGTAAAAATATTCACCATTGTGGCCTTGCAATAGTAATAATATTGTTTTATTTTATTTTATATTATTATTTTTTTGAGACAGAGTCTCACTCTGTTGCCCTTGATAGAGTGACATGGCATCATAGCTCAGAGCAACCTCAAATTCTTCAGCTCAAGTGATCTTCTTGCCTCAGCCTCCTAAGTAGTTGGGCTTACCATCTATTTTTAGAGTTGAGATCTTGCTCTGACTTAGGCTGGTCTTAAACACTTGAGCTCAGGCAATCCACTCATCTTGGCTCCCTAGAGTGCTAAGATTACAGTATTTTACATTATATTATATTATATTTATTTATTTATTTGAGACAGAGTCTCACTCTGTGCCCTGGTGTCATAGCAATCCCAAACTCTTGGGCTCAAGTGATCTTTCTGTCTCAGGCTCTGAGTAGCTGGGACTATAGGCACTCAACACAACAATAGGCTGATTTTTCTATTTTTAGTGGAGATGGGTCTCACTCTTGCTCAGGCTGGTCTCAGTGGATTGCCTCAGCCTCCCAGACTACTAGTATTACAGGTGTGAGGCACATCTGGCAATAATATTGTTTTAGAAAATTAAAAAGATGAGGTAGAGTATCACAAATGATGTGGAAAAAACCAGAAGACTAAAAAATGTTTAGACCCTTAAAGAGCAACTAAAATAAGGCTCGGCGCCTATGGCTCAACCGGCTAAGGCGCCAGCCATGTACACCTAAGGTGGCCGGTTTGAATCCCCAGCCCGGATCCGCCAAACAACAATGACGGCTGCAACCAAAAAATAGCCGGGCGTTGTGGCGGGCGCCTGTGGTCCCAGCTACTTGGGAGGCGGAGGCA
>NW_003852411.1:13890778-13904729 GCF_000181295.1 Otolemur garnettii
AAAAAAAAAAAAAAAAAAAAAAAAAAAAGAGCAACTAAAATAGAGGCAAATTCCTTACTAGTTAAAAAAACCCAAAAACCTAAGCCTGTATAACTGCACTAGGCTCTCTAAGTCAATACAATGTAACATATACTTATTGCCTACCATATACAAAGCACTTACCCAGGTACTGAAAGATACAGAATTAGCACAAGTACTTAAGTTATTATCACATATATATGGTAGAATCCTTGTCTTCAAAAAGTTTCTGACGTTAAAAGAAATAAAACTAACATACACATGGGCTAAAGTTTTGTCTTGAGTTATGATGCCCAAAAGTAGCTTATATTAACTTTAACATCGTTTCCAAAATCCAGTTTTCAAATGTATCAGAACTTCGAGAATCAGCAAGTAAACTTGCAGCCTATTGCTGAGCTCTTAAGATGAAAATCCACTCCTCTTCATATCCATCAATAAATGGTCTACCCTACCACTCACTATGTCATCCTATTGTGACTCGAATACCCTTTTACCTCATAAGTGCCCCACATAGGGCTAACATGAAACTTCATCCGTGACTTAGTGTTAGGTCCCAGGATGGGCGACAGCAGGTTAAGGAAATCAATTCACCTACGACTTACCTAAAACTATACACTGACTTTACCAACATCTTTCTGGTCTATTTAGAAGAAAACTTTCTAAGTAATTAAGAGTCTTTCTTTGTCCGGTGACAGTGAGGGCCACCAAAGTAGCCAATTTTTGGTAGAGACCCCCACACTTAAGAAAGAGCGATCAGCTCGTTTATAAGACATCGGGGCGCTTCAGTTCAGGATACCCGAGTTATTCCATTTCTCTATAGATATTTGGGTGGGGTCTCAAGGCAATTCACTAACTCCGCTATCCCTTGAAACGCCCACTCACAAAAAAATTCATCCCCCTCCCCACTTGGCTGGGGATGGAAAAAGACGGGAAGGTTAGATTAGAACCATGATCCCCAGCTGAGAACTTCTAGCCTCTGAGCTTTAAAGGGGAAATGGAAGTGGGTTCCGTAGAAACATCCGCAGGACAGAGGGGAAGGGAAATGAAACCGAAGCTGGAGTATCTCCCCGTCTGCTCGCAAAGGCCTGCAGAAAGAGGCAATCCTGACTCCCCTAAATTGATGCCTAAGGTTGCCCCGAGCTTCCCAGCCAAGCACCACCATCTTTCCCCTCTGTCGGCGCCTCCTGCCCGCCTGCGGGTCTGCGTGGACCCCACGCGGGGGCGCACGTCCAGCGGCGACCGAGGGGCACTCAGTACCCGAGCGGGCGCGATCCCCACCGAAGCACACGCTCGTAGCACTAGGCAGCAGCACGCGTTCTCTGTCTTGTCGCTGAGACTGTTACCTCCGCCTACCTTCAGAGGAATGAGAGTCCCGCAACCCTTTCCTGGTCGTAACCGGAGAAGACTGTACTGGAGACTCCTGTGTGTGCTGCTGCCGCAGCCGGGTAGCCCTTCGAGTGTTCATCTGCTCGGTTTCTTGGGGTCGCGGATGCCTCCGCTGCCTAGACCGAAGGTAGTAGGCGCTTTCTCTCACTTCCTCTTTCGCACCATCGGGCCGGAACGCTTCTAGCGGGGCTTGTTTCCCCCCCGGGGACCTTTCTTTGGTCACCCGGGGCTCGAAGTCGCCGTACACTTCTGGCGGCTCCTCTGAAAACCTCACTTCCCGCCGGCCCTGGCGCGGCGGAGTTCCGTACGCAGGCGCGCCACTGCCGCCGCCATTTTGAGGGGCGAGCCGGGGCCTTCCCTCTCGGAGGGGGGCCCTGGGCGTGACGGACACGCTCCATCCTTCCCACACCGGCTCCGCCCGCTGCCCCTCGCCCGCCATAGTTGTTGACGTAGCTTGAGTCGATCGTGAAGGTGGTTTTGTGGTCCCTAGGTTCTCCTGCCGGCGGTGACGATGGCTTCTCGGGGTTGTTGGGCGGTAGTCACGGTGGTCAGGGAGGCAGTTGAGAGTCGCCGAGGCCGCCGCCTGCGTCGTCGCTGCTGTGTAGCAAACCCGCCTCTGGGCCCATGGTGTGTCTTGAGGGCTGTGGGAGAGGCAGTGCCGGGCTGGGTCAGCTGCTGTGGGTCACTCCCGCCTCCTGGCTGGAGGCTCCAAAGAGGAGGAGAAGGGGGAGGAGGACATCGCTGCCCTGGGCCTTGAGGAAGGGAGGGGTGGGAGCGACCGACGGGTGGCGGGGCAAATTGCCTGACCTAAGTCCAACCGCTTGCGACAAGTATTGCCCTCGCTCCGGAGTCGCCCGTCCTGGCCACCAGCACTGAGTCTCCGGGGACGAGCGAGTGAGACGAGGGCGGAGAAGGCCGAGTTTCAGTTCTCGGCCCCAGACTTGTTGCGCATTTCTCCTGGAACCTAGCCCCAGTGGTCAGAGAAATAAATAGCCTTTAGTACCTGTCATTTTTTCACGGCAAACTTTTAGTTTGAAGTGCCTTATGAAGGCAATTGCCCAGTTTTAAATGTTAAGTCACCTGTTGAGGGTGTATAAAATTTTGTTCTACTGCCATGCTCATGGGATGAATTTCAATTTGCGAAATGTGCTCATAGAAAACAGAACCCTGTTCCTGGAATTTCATATTTCCTGGTCCGGAAAACCGTGTTAACGCTGCGTTATGCACAGTGATAAATGAAGAAATACTTTTGATTAAAAGGCAGCTTTGTAATTTTAAGTTGTGGACCATTATTTGTACTTTGATTCTGGGTATGACTTGATGTACTGCATTTAATTTATGGTTCCTGCGTTTAGTTTACGGAATAAGAAACCATAAAAGCTGTTTTCTGCAACTTGACGTATCACGGTTGTAGATGCGAGTAATCTGCAAATGTTTAACCAAATTTAGACGAGTTGAGAGGAGGACAATTAAATGTGAAGTCTGAATAATTATTGAAAGAAAACAGTGCTACCTCCAACAACTTGTCTTGTCTATGATTTCGGTGAATAGATTTAAAGAATTGCAATTTGGATACCAGTTACAATGAATGATTCTGAGAAAGTTGAAGATACTTGTTGGGAATGTTTTTGAGCAACTCATTTGTTGCTCAAACCTGGCACAAATTTCAATCACTTAAGTCTCAAAAGTCTTAATGTGTACTATGTTTTCACTAATAATCCATAAATTTGGCCACAAATACAAGAATTATATGCTTAGAGTCAGATCGATTTTGGCCCGTTAAGAGATTCCTTTTGGTTTGTTTTACTATATGCAGTATAGCAAAACAAACGAAAAAACAAAAGCAGTAATGAGATACTGTAACTGTTCTCTTTTTACCCAGTCTTCTAAAACAGAAAATGAAAAGAGATACTGTCTCTTGTCACCCTTGGCTAGATGGTATATTTGGAAAATTTGTGAAAAACTTTTTGACCAAATTCTAAAGTAAGACTTGGTGTTTATGTTTATATTCTTGGTAAGACCTGGTGTTTATTTATGTTTTAAGTAATGCTTTCTCTGTAAGGTGGCTGTTACATTACTCATTAGAACACATAATAGTAAAAGTTTCTTAATAGATGTAATTAATGAATATAAATTTTATGGTATTAATATACTGTACTAAGTTCATATTGTGAACATTCATGCATATTAAGAGCCCACACATTTATGAGGAGAAGTGACTGTAGAAATTTGGATACTGGCTTGTAAAACTTGGATATAGGCTTGTAAAACAGGTTTGAGGGACATATTAAAAAAGAAAAATAAGTTCTACATATTGAATAATCAGTACTTGTATTATTTCATTACTAAAATGCTTATAAAGGCTTAGTTATAGCTTTTCCTAGAAATGAATAGTGAGACTCTTAAAGTAAAATCAGAAGCATGGTAACTTTAATGCTAACACATATATTTGCTCAGGATTTTTTGTCTAGGTTGTAAGAATAATCCTACCATGACTGTCCGCCACACCTAGCAACCTTATATATATCAAACGTTCATCACTCACTGTGAGGCAAAGCTAAAGCTTTGTCAAACCAGATATTCTGCTGTAGATGATTTCCAAACTACAAGGGTGGCAGAAAAAAAGGTGTCATTACAGTGACAGTAGACTCAAAGCCAATTATATAAAGGATTTGCTGGGCCATTAATACCAAGAGGAATGTCTGGGTTCTAGATGTGAAATAGTTACTTACTTTGGAAATTTGGGAAACATTGAGGATTGTAAGTGAATCAAAAGACAGGTAAGAGAAGAAATGATGGTAATAAAACACTCAATTCATATATTTATTATATTATATTCAGCTTTTACAAAACCAAACAGGAGTCCCTTGCTCACCTGGCACAGTAAAGTCACGGACTGAAGTGAGAGTCGCAGTGGGAGAAAGAGGCATCTTAGTTCCAGGGCACCATACAAGAAGACAGTAGCAGCTAATGCTTAAGACCAGGAAGCACTGATGGTTTACAAGCCAGGATTTTTAGAAGTAAGGGCATATATTTCAGGCAGGCAAAATTAGAAATCAATACTTGAAGGTTATACATGGCGTGGCCTGAAAGGCCAGATACTATGAAAAGGGCTGGGGGATGGGAATAGCTGAATTCTGATTCCTAGATAATTGAAATGTTAAGATCCATGTGACAGTCTCTCCAGAAAATTTAGAGCAAAGAATGGTGGTCAGAGTTCAATTCCTCAGTTCTTCCTTATCTTTATTTTCCATCAGATGGGGGTTTCTGAAAAACAACTGGAGCATACAGGCAGGAGCAGTAACTTGTACAGGCAGGAGCAGAGTACCTGTAATACTCTGGGAGGCTGAGCTGGGAAGATCACTTGAGCTGAGGAGTCAGAGACCAGTCTAAGTGAGAACTAGACCCCATCTCTACTAAAGATAGAAAAGAAATTAGCTGGGCATGGTGGTGAGCGTCGTACAGTCCCAGCTACTCTGGTAGCTTGAGGAAGGAGGATCGCTTGAGCCCAGGAGTTTGAGGTTCCAGTGAGTTACATTCATGCCACTGCACTCTGCCAGGGTGACAGAGCAAGAATCTCTCAAAAAAAAAAAAAAAAAAATGAAGATGCCATATTTGTTTCCTTGAGGAAACAAGACATCTCATGACTGGCTCTTTGGAATGCCATTGTTCCCATTAGGTTGCCCATACACTTTTAAAGGCTTACCAGGTGCCAAGAACTTCCCTTCAGATCTTTTATTTCTGTGTTGAATGTGCCTAGCAGGCCTTAAAGAGGGGTCTCTGCTCCACATCACATGTGTTCTGTGCCAATCAAGATGAAAACAACTTTACCTTGAGAGAACTTTGCATTTATTAGGAAAGATGGATACACAAAATGTTAGAATTCAGATTAAGTGACTGGCATTTAATTCACATACTTAGGTATTAGCGAGAGATCTAGAAATCCTATGCTCTTGAGACTTCTTTTTTTTTTTTTTTCTTTTTTCTTTGAGACAGAATCTTACTATGTTGCCCTCAGTAGAGTGCCAAGTCTTCACAGCTCACAGCAACCTCAAATTCTTGGGCTTAAGTGATTCTCTTGCCTCAGCCTTCCAAATAGCTGGGACTACAGGTGCCCGCCACAATGCCCAGCTATTTTTTGGCTGTAGTTGTTGGGCAGGCCTGGGCTGGATTTGAACCTGCCAGCTCCAGTGTATGTGGAGCTATAAGGCACCGAGCCTTGTGACTGTTTATCAGCTATTTTAAACAAAACATTTTAAAACTTTGTATGGGAGTTTTTTGTTTAGAGTAAGCAGAAATCCTGTTATTTAAAGAGAAAGCCTCTACCAGTTTGTTGCATGTAATATATTTCTGGTTGAGTAGGGAAGTAAGTATCTTTTTTATTATTTATTTATTTATTTATTTATTTATTTTGAGACAGAATCTCACTATGTTGCCCTTGGTAGAATGCCTTGGTGTCACAGCTCACAGCAACCTCCAACTCTTGGCTTAAGCAATTCTCTTGCCTCAGCCTCCCAAGTAGCTGGGACTACAGGCTTCTGCCACAACAACTGGCCATTTTCTTGCTGTTGTAGTTGTCATTGTTTGGCAGTCCTGGGCCGGGTTTGAACCCACCAGTCTTGATGTATGTGGCTGGCGCCCTAGCCATGTCGAGCCAAGGGACATAAGTATCTTTTAGGTTGGTTTAGTAGTAGAAAGGGACAACATTGTTAATAGTGATAAGGAAAAGATCAAAATATTACATAAGATGAAGTTAAAGACGTAATAGTTGGCTCCATTTATCCTCTATTCTTATAAAATATAGAAAAAATAATTTAGAGAATTAATAGAAATGAAAATGTTTTGCTGAAATTAAAACAAACTCATGAAGTAGATAGAATATATTATTTTTCCATTCTTTGTTGAATTAGAAATTGCATTCACTTATTGAACAGGATCTAAGAGTGTTCCCAAATCCTGTGACTTCTACCAAAGGAGAATGATTGAGAGGTGAAGGCACCAAAAATGTTGCACAAGGAATTATTCTGTAAATATGTGAGCTACTAATAAGAACTAGGCATTTCCGGTTCTCTGACTGGAGATAAAACGGTGAACAAAATAGACTGAAAGACAAAAACAATCCTGGCTTCTTGGAGTTTATATTCTTTGAGAGGAGTCAGACAAAAATCGAAGTAAATGGTGTGTTGATCAAAAGTGTTATGGGAAAAAATGAGGAAAGGAGAAGAGTGGATTTCTGCTATGTTGTCTTGAATTGGTGTAGGTCAGAAACAGAAACTTTAGACTTTGCCACTCATCAGTTACATGTTTGGGGGTTAATTGCTTACCATGTTTGAATTTTCGCATTTATAAAATTAACAGATCAAAATAATAGCTATGTTTTTTCATAATTTATCATTAGCAGGCACTCCGTTATCTCATTTGCTTACAACCTTAGGAGGTAAATAACCTTGTCTCCACTTGACACATGAGCATCGTTTGAGGACATACTCCTAGTAGTGGCCAAGGCTGAGTTCCAAGTCTTGGTGTTTGCCATTGCCATTCACTACAGCCCCTCACGGTGTTGGTCCTATAGGTTAGGACCAGCAGTCTGAATTTCCAGTCATTTTAAGGGTCAGGGTGGTCAGACGTCTTGCAGAGATAGCTGCAATCCTGTCAGATGTCAACGTGAGACCTCCACGGTTCGGTGGTGCGCACTTAGCCACGCCCCTCGCCGGGGCGCTGGCAGACGTCCTGGCCGGAGAAGGTGAATGGTGTGGCGTTGGGGGAGGGGGACAGAGGACTACAAGTCCCAGCATCACACGGCCCCTTCCGGCGGAGGTGGTCGTCACGTGGGCGAGGACCGGGCCGAAGTTCGGCCGCGCGGCAGCGGGGTGTAGTCTGGGTTTGCGGAGTACCGCAAACACCCGCAAGTGTCCGCTGGTACTGACGGCTCTACGATTTAAAATCCTGCTAGAATTTGTAAGTAAACAAAACTGTACAACTTTTCCGTGTTTTCGTATTCGAACTGATTTTTTTCAAGAGGTTTAGAAACGGTGCCTCCCCACCCCCACTTTCTACCGCACAAACGAAGGTGGTTGGGGATGTATTTTGTCTTGGAGTAAAAAGAAAGTCTTGTGGATTAAGGTGTGTGTAAGTTTTGGCTGCCAAAATGCCTTTCAGTTTCGAAATGTAAACGGGAGATCTCCCTACTAGTGCTAGTGGTGATTACTCCGTGCCTAACAGGATCTCAACATTCGTTATCTTAATCCTTAAAAAAAAAATAGTACTTCTTAAAATGGGGCCAAGAAGAGCAAAGTTTGAAGTTTTAGTAAGCTCCCACCCCCAATTTTGCGTGCGTATCATCCATGTATTCTATTCTCAGTAGTATGTTACTCCAGATTAAAAAGTTTATAGCCTTTTTCTTCCCAAGTTCATAGTACTCTGTATTTTATCAGTAGTGCTTAACTGTTAAACTTTAGAGTGTTACACAGATCCAGAAATGAATTATTTTCAGATTAAACATACTGGTTTTGCTTGCTTTACCTGTCTTTTTTTTTTTTTTTTTTTGAGACGGAGCCTCAAGCTATCCCCCTGGGTAGAGTGCTGTGGCATCACAGCTCACAGCAACCTCCAACTCCTAGGTTCAAGTGAGTCTCCTGCCTCAGCCTCCCGAGTAGCTGGGACCACAGGCGCCCGCCACAACGCCCGGCCATTTTTTGGTTGCAGCCATCATTGTTGTTTGGCGGGTCCGGGCTGGGGATTCGAACGCGCCACCTTAGGTGTATGTGGCTGGCGCCTTAGCCGCTTGAGCCGCAGGCGCCGAGCCTATCTTTTGGGTTTTAAAACATTTTATTTTGGATCTATATAAGAGATCCTTTCCTTGTGTGCCATGGCAGCAATCTGTATTTATCAGTTTTACTTTCTAAGCTCCTGATTGGTATCTAAATGGCCCATGGAAACTCGTTTAATGAAAAAAGAAACTTAATGGTAGAGTAACTGCTAACGTTCTTGAAAGCCTTTGTTTTGATTAGAATAGTTTTATTCATAACATTTGCTATGAAAACTTTACATAAGAGCCTTTCTTCAGTTATGTTTATTGTGATAAATGCAGAGTCTACAACTTGATTACCAGCTTTGCTTCAGGTTTATTACTCAACATCGAATGACTCATTTAAGCTGTATTTTATCTAGTTTCTTTCTAATGTACAGGTAATAACTAGCCT
Source organism: Otolemur garnettii (assembly GCF_000181295.1). Taxonomy (NCBI): domain Eukaryota; kingdom Metazoa; phylum Chordata; class Mammalia; order Primates; family Galagidae; genus Otolemur; species Otolemur garnettii. The sequence continues at coordinate 13,899,385 of NW_003852411.1, forward strand.
GAGAGCTTTGACAATTCACAAATTAACTTCAGAATTTAGCTAGTTGAAGATTATTGGTTATTTTTAGTAATGAATTGTGTTTTGTATATAATTATTTTTGCTTAAGAAGTCATTTAAAATTGTTTCAGTGGAAGTTCGCTTGAATTTCCTAAAGAAAATTTGCTTAGAAGAACCTTGTCTGCTTTTTCACTTTGAGGTTGTACACTAAGCCAAATGTGAAAACACATAAACTTGAAAGTTCTACAATCTCCAGAAAAATCTAAAGAATAAAGAATTTTCTTTTCTATTTAGAATTTTAATCATGTGAAAATTTCATTAATTTCTTCATTCTGTGAACTGCTTATTAATTTGTGTCCCACTAGAGAGAATTTGATAAGGTAATTATACTTGATGAGAAATTTTACACAGAAATCAAGCATTTGGGAATAAAGAGTGTTCCCAAATTGGTCATGTGCATAGACTTTGGAGTCATAAAGGGGTTCAAATTCCTGTTCTGTCACTGTGTGACTTTGGTAGGTTACTTTATTGTTCTGAGCCTATTTGGTTATCAGTAAAGTGGGAATTCATAAGGTCCTTTGAAGTGTTAGGGACACAGTAAACGGGAACTACTATTACTGATTGGGCTACTTTACTCTTTACTAATATTAAAGGAGTTTCATTTTTTTTTTTATCTCAGATATGAAATGTGCACATGATTTTGGTAATCAGAATAGGAGAAAAATTCACCTATAGTTTCACCACCTGAGCCAACTAAATTTTTTTTTTTTTTCAGCTCTTGACCATAGGTATACATAGTGCAAATGTAATACCATTTTTCCAAAAAGTCAAATGTGAAAATTGGTTTGTTAACTTCTGAGGGTTTTAATTATATTAAATAGAGCTATCTGGTTCTGCCATTTTTCAGATCTATTGGTGAAGAAAGAGGTAGAACTTTCCTTTAGTGCAGATTCCATTTGTTTCCCCCATTCCAAAAAATAAAATCTGTACATGTACTTTTTATTTAATAGTTAATATGATAGTAATTAACAGTTTTTGAGGGCTTCTTTTGTACTCCCAGTTCTAATTGTTGAGTATTGGAGTATCATTTAACCCTCACTATGTCTTCCATTTAGGTAATGCTATTCCATTTTGTGAAAACCAAAGACGTATAGAGAGAGTTCACCAAGTCAAAAGCTGAAGGAGTCATTCAGGCCTAAGCAGATTGACTCCAGAGGATGGTGCTGTATTGGGTTCTATATTTGTAGATTGACTATATGAATGTTAGGTCATAGATGTAGGCAGGAGTTGATCTTACTTAGACTGTCTTTGTATGAAAGTAGTATTATTTATGGTATAAAAAGTATTGTATAAAGATACTTTATATATTTTTTTCCTTTAGAACTACTTTGGCCACCGTATTTGTAACAAATTTTATAGGAAAATAGAAAAGTGTTTAGTTCTTTATTGGATGAGGCCTTTCACCTATAGTCTTATTGTGGCAGTAAAAATATGATTTATAGACAGGCAAATTATTAGGTGTAAACTTGGCCCCTCGCTTTTTTTTTTTTTTTTTAATTAGAGGTGAAAAAGGGGTTTATGATGAAGAAAAACTAGCTTCTAAGCAGTGCTCTTTAAATTTTATGAATCATTTGGCAAGCCTGTTACAACACAAATTCCTACAGGAGACCCTCAGAGATTCCGGTCTAGTTGGTCTAGTTTGGGACCCAAGAATTTGTATTTCTAACAAGCTCCAGGTGATGCTAATGCTTCCCAGTCAATGAATTTAGTACAATAAGGAAACAAATTTCAGTGGTGGTTGTCCATACTGTTGACTTGACAGTTTGCTTTGAGCACTCAGATCTTGTTTTTTCTAGGAATCAGGACTTTTTAGAGAAGTGGTTGGTTTCAGGGCTGGGGCAGGGAAAATATAAGATGAGCCTGAAACATTTTGTGCTTGAAATGAAGGAAATGCTCAGAAACATTTGGGACCTTGTTGAAAGGACACAGAAACCAACTTGAAGAAGCTCTTTGCTAGTGGCCAAGTTGGAACAATTTGAGCAGTAAAATGAATGATAGTATTGAACTTTAATCCGTAAGATAAAATAGCTGAGTCCATACTGATATAGCTGAATAAATAAATAGGGAAGAAGGTACTTTCTTACAGAGAATTTCCCTATTAGTAAACATAAGAAGGAAAGAAGAATAGAGAACCACCATTAGGCACACAGCAACATACATAGGGGTCATAGGCAAAATCTGCCTGAGATACTAATGAGTGAAAGTTTGAGGGAAATCAGGATATTTACATGGTCTCAAAGTTTTGTTTTGTTTTGTTTTGTTTGAGACAGAGCCTCAAGCTATCCCCCTGGGTAGAGTGCTTTGGTATCACAGCTCACAGCAACCTCCAACTCCTGGGCTCAAGCATATCTCCTGCCTCAGCCTCCCAAGTAGCTGGGACCACAGGCGCCCACCACAATGCCCGGCTATTTTTTGGTTGCAGCTGTCATTGTTGTTTGGTAGGCCGGGCTGGATTTGAACCTGCCACCTTAGGTGTATGTGGCTGGTACCTTAGCCACTTGAGCCCCAGGCGCAGAGCCAACCCAGGATAATTATTAACTACAAAGGAAAAATAGTAGCTTGAGATAGTGAAGATACTATGTTAACCAAATGATCAAGGTTAACATCACCAGTAATAAGGCCAGGACATCATGAACCCAGTGATATGATAACAGTGAGAAGGGTACAAACACCATTTATGTGGTATTTATTCTTCCTGCCCCAAATGCATAATCTTTTTCTAATTATGATAAAATATAAATACTCATTGAGGAACATTCTGTAGAATAACTGACCAGTGTTTTTTTGACTGTGTCAAGGTCACAAAGACAAGGAAAGGTCACAAAAGACAAAGACTGAGCAACTGTCACAGATTGGAGACTAAAAGGAATAGCAACTAAATGCAATGTGATGTGGGGATCCTGAATAGGACCCTGGAACTGAAAAAGGACATAAGTGGAAAAACTGGTGACATTTGAACATGACTTGTACCAATGTTAATTTCTTGATTTTGGCAATTGTACTTTAATTACATAAGATGCTAAGTGAAGGCTATGGAGCAGTGGTTCTCAACCTGTGGATCGCAACCCCTTTGGGAGTTGAGCGACCCTTTCACAAGGGTTGCCTAAGACCATCCTGCATATCAGATATTTACATTATGATTCATAACAGTAGTAAAATTACAGATATGAAATAAATAATTTTATGGTTAGGGGTTACCGCAATATGAAGAACTGTATTAAAGGGTCATGGCATTAGGAAGGTTGAGAACCACTGAAGTCTAAAGTTAGTTAAAAGTAAAAAGTTTAATAAAAATATGTTCCATTTGAAGTAGATAACTGAAAGTGATGAGGGGAGTTGAACTAAAACTGGGTGTTCGTTGTGCCACCCAGTGTCAAAAATCTTAGCAAATTCTTAGATCCTAGGTGCATTGCTTCATGCTTCTGCATGGTCAACCTAAAGTGAAATACAAGTCAAAAGAGTTGGAAGGGACTAGGAAGAAAGGTAGTCAGGAAAGGAAGACTTTCTGTACTTAGAAAACATGTAGTATCTGAACTGCACCAGGCATTCATTCCTTATGCAAGAAATAGTTCCCTAAGGAAGCAATTGGAGTTTTTTGTTTCTAGCTTAGTGGTTTTTCGAATTTCCATTTTTTTTTTTAATAGCAGAGAGATATTAAGAGCATCTGCAAGAAACTGGGCTGCTACTGAAAATGGAAAATGGTGGCAGCCTCAAATTTCCTTTTATAAATCTGTAGTAAGCCACCAGGTAGTGAAAATACTGAGAAATGAGTGGGTAAATTGTGGAAAAAATCATAATACTAGGATGTTATGACAGTGGATAATGTTGCAGAGGAATGGGCAAGACTTAGACATTTGGTTTTTAAACACAAACACAAATAGCTAATGCACATACAGAAATACCTAAGCTTGGCATAGGGCCGTACTGTTGGAAGCTATGTTAGTCTTAAATGTTTGGCTGCTGGTGTTTTAAAGTTAAACTGTAGAAGAATTTAAACCACAGACTTTGGGTCTATATGGATAACATAGAACTCCCTCCCCTCACACACACCAAAAAAAGTATGCTAGGATTGCACTCATGTAACCTGTTTTTGTTTGTCGGTTCTTGGGGTGAGAAAGGAGAACATTCTGCAGCTATTTTCTAACCTAAGGTCACATTTTTCTTTCAGCTTATCTTTCTTAAGAGGGAACTGTGTGTACTAAATAGTACTGTATGTCGTCTCTCAGTGATCCCAAGACTTAGCCAAAGTAAAAGTAGTTCTTCACAAAACAAAACGAAGGCTTTTCAGGAGCATATTTTTATAATATCCCCCCCTTTTTTAGACTAGATGTCGTGGCTGACAGCAACTTCACAGTTGCCTTAAACTTCTGGGCTCAAGCAATCCTCCTACCTTAGCCTCCCAAGTAGCTGAGACTACATGAGCCAGCCACAATAGCCTCCCAGAGTACTAGGATTATAGGCGTGAGCCACCATGCCTGGCCCTGTGGACATACTTTTTCAGCAAACTATTTTGGATTATGTGAATTCAAAGAGAAGCATGATGCCTTTCGTTTTCATATTGCCTAATCTTCTGTCATCTTAATTCAGAACTGATATGACATAAGAAACTCTTAGGATTTCACTTTGTGTATGAAACTTACCAGAGAAACTTATCTCATACAGAAAGACAGCTGTGATTATTGATTAGCCTTAGGATATATTACCACATAGAAGAAAATACTTAAAATGGGAATTCAAGAGGATTTAAAGCAGGGCGGTGCCTGTGGCTCAGTGAGTAGGGTGCCAGCCCCATAAACCGAGGCTGGTGGGTTCAAACCCAGCCCTGGCCAAACCACAACAAAAAAATAGCTGGGCGTAGTGGGTGAGTGCCTGTAATCCCAGCTACTTGGGAGGCTGAGACAAGAGAATCATTTAAGCCCAGGAGTTGGAGGTTGCTGTGAGCTGTGTGATGCTGCCCTGGCGGTCTACTAAGGGCAATAACGTGAGACTGTCTCTTTAAAAAAAAAAAAAAAAAAAAGGATTTAAAGCATTTATATTTTTTTCCTGTGTGCTTATTTTTTCATTTTATGTATCATATCATATCAAGAGTTGGTTGAGGCTGAAAAAGTCCCCCAAATCCTGACCCAGTCTAAATCTAATTGTTACTACTAGAAAGACCAAGAAAATCAAAGGCAAATTTGAATTTACTTACTAAGATCCATTCAGGAGGCTCGGCACCTGTGGTTCAAGCGGCTAAGGCGCCAGCCACATACACCTAAGGTGGCGGGTTTGAATCCCCAGCCCGGGCC
>NW_003852411.1:13904909-13906892 GCF_000181295.1 Otolemur garnettii
AAAAAAAAAAAAAAAAAGATCCATTCAGGATACAGCAGAGAATGAAACAGAATCAGAATACAGTAGAACCTTCATAATGGACCACCTTCCCTACATTGATCACCTCCTTAGGTTGACTCAAAGACCAGACATGTATCACTTGTATGTATCGGTAGTTGGTCTTGTTGACCACCTCCCTACGTGGACTGGTTTGTTGCAGTCCTTTGGGTGGTCAACTTTAGAGGTTCTGTTGTATTTAATATATATAAAACTGCCATGTTAGTGGATGTGAATTTCAGTGGATTAAATAGAACTGCATTTTTGGTTTTGGTGTGAAAGTAATTGTTTTCCTTTTTAAATCTACTTTAGTTTTTACACGTAAAGATCCTGATTAGTATCTTCTTTTGAATAGCATTTATTTGGTAGGGAAGCTCTTAAAACTTTGGTTTATGCCCACAATTTTTTTTTTTTTCTGGTTGCAGTTTTGGCTGGGGCCAGCTTCGAACCCACCACCCTCAGTATATGGGGCCGGTGCCCTAATCACTGAACCACAGGCGCTGCCCTGCCCACTGTTTTTGGCAGACATTTTGTTTGAAAACTTGGCATGAGCCTATAATCCCAGCTACTCAGGAGGCTGAGGCGGGACTTCAGTATAGCCTAAAAAAGAAAAAAATTACAGGCGTTCTGGCATCTTCTCTGGGCCTTCCTAAATTTCCTGTGATCTCTGCACGTGGTCAGGATCTTCACCTTTTGCCTAGGCTGGAGTGCATGGCCTCCACTGCAGCCTGGAAGGCTCCTATCTCAGCCTCTTGAGTAGTTAGGACTATAGCCATGATACCATACCTAGGTAATTTTTAAATGTTTTGTAGAGATGGGATCTGGCTATGTTGCTCAGGCTGTCTACAGGTAATCTTTTTTATATTCTTCTAAAAGCCCTTAGCTTTCACCTAAATCACTGGCTCTGATCTAGAGGACATCTAGAACATTCTTATCTTGAATGTATCCATAGTACTTGCCATAGGGGCTGGCATATGGTGGTTTCCTCAAATAACATAAACAATTATATTTAATAATCAGTAGAGTAATGGTAGTACTCAGGGAATTTTCAGCATTTCTGAAAGCCTACTAATGGTCTTATAATTACCTTAAATCAGCTGCTTTTGACATAAGCTAATGAAGTTGAGGATGGAAGCAAATTTCAGGATACTTGAGTCTTTCTAACTTTGTCATAGACATAGAATATTATTTCTAATTTAAAATGTTAAATATTTCTAAACCTCGTGTTCTAGGCTAGGAACACTAGTTTTTTTGTTTATTAGAAGCAGATCTCCATGTCTGAGATCTAAATGTCTGAGTAATAAAAGTGAAAAAAAAGAAATTATCGCAAGAATGCACATCGTTGGAAATGAGATGTGAGGGAGTGCTAGTAATAAAAGTTGTCTTTGATAGTAAAGTGATTGGGAACCATTAATGCCTAATGGTCCTAAATCGCTTCAGATTCCTTTGTGAATTTAAAAGTGTGTACCATCTTTCTGGGAGGAAATGCATGTATGTTCATAAAGATTTTTATATGTCATTTCAGGGGATTCGGGACTTCTTTGAAACTTACGCTGGATTTTTGTGTGGAAGTGGAAAATTGAGGGGTGATTTCCTCCACCCCCAGAGCCAGTATGTACACACAATTTAATAGTATCCTTTTCCTTTGCAAACAGCTTATGAAAGGCTTTCTAAAGCTTAACTATCACTGCTTCAGAAAGGTAATATCTTAATCATGATTAAGAGTATAGTCTCTGGGCTTGGCGCCTGTGGCTCAAGGGGCTAGGGTGCCAGCCACATACACGTAAGGTGGTGGGTTCGAATCCAGCCCAGGCCTGCCAAAACAATAATGATGGCTGCAACCAAAAAATAGCCAGGCCTTGTGGCGGGCGCCTGTGGTCCCAGCTACTTGGGAGGCTGAGGCAGGAGACTCGCTTGAGCCCAGGAGTTGGAGGTTGCTGTGAGCTG
>NW_003852411.1:13907944-13911513 GCF_000181295.1 Otolemur garnettii
TTTTTTTTTTTAATTATAAAGTACAGAATAGAAATGTGCAATCTGTTGGATTTATGATAGAGTGAATATTCTCATAACTCCACCCAGTTAAAAAAAATTGCAAGTATCTCTGAAATTTTTTGAACACCCTCCCCATCCTACCTTTTTTCCAGGCCCATCATAGGTAATAATGATCCTGAGTTTGGGGCTTATTCTTCTTTTCTTTTTAGCTTTATTGCTTATTTATCCAAAACAATATATTAATTTTACATACTTTTGTAAAGTTTACAAACCTTATGTAAGTGGAAGGTTTTAAGAACGTGTGCATTGGCCAGGCATGGGGGCTCACACCTGCAATTCTAGCACTTTGAGAGCACTTATGAGGCCAGGAGTTTTAAGATAGGCCTGGGCAACATAGTGGGACACTGTCTTTACAGAAAATTTAAAAATTAGTCAAGCATGGTGACACATGCTCATAGTCCCAGCTACTCAGGAGGCTGAGCCAGGAGGATCACTTGACTCCAGGAGTGTGAGGCTGCAATGAGCTGTGATTGTGCCACTCTACTCCAACCTGGGTGACAGAGCAAAACCTAAAATTCAACATTTAGTTTCATCTATGTCTGTATATATAGTTGGCCCATTGTATGTGACCTCAATTTATCCATTGTCTTGTTCATGGACATTTTGGCTCTTATTTTGCTATTATACAATACTACTGTAAATATTTTTATTCATGTTTTGAAATGTACATATGTAACTTCTCTAGGATTTTTACCTAGGAGTGCAATTGCTGAGGTATAGGAAGTGCATATCTTAAGCTGTAGTAGATAATGCTAAATTCCAAAAGTGATTGTACTAATTTACACTTCTATCATTAGAACATAAGGATTCAAGTTGTGCTTTCTTTTTGCCATTTGTTCAGTCAAGAAATATTTATTGGACATTTGTAGGAGTAAATAAAAAGACAAAAAGTCCTGCTCTCAGTAGTATTTTGTGGGGAAAAAGACACAAGGGTAGTGGGTATTATCTCACTTCTCTTAGAGCCATATGGGAGATTAGAGACTAAGGGGATGAGCTACAACTAGAAAATCCTGGGCTTCATGTAGTGATTGACATGAACAGATGCAGATATGAGATTGTTTCTAATGCTATGATGTAGGAGATGGTAGTGAAGCTGTGAATGTTGGGGTGGGGTTGGGGTTTGGGAATCTTGCCAGGACCATTTCCAGACGCTCTTTTCCTCCTGCTTATTTGGTAGTGATAAGGCTAAAGAATGAGTGAGGGAGCTGGTAAGGGGTGGTGTTAGTCTGAGCACTTAGAGCTTTGGGGTTTCCTCATGGCTCTTGCCGATAGTGGTTTGAAGGACCCAGAAGAGGGGCATCTTGTCTAGAACATAGGGAACAGTGGAGTTCTCTTGGTTGAGGAATACTATGAACACTGATGCTTGCTTGGCTTTTACAGTTGGAGAAATGAAGGTTGGGGGAAGGATGGAGTTATTCTAAGCACTTAGAACTTGAGGGATTTCTTTTGACTCCTGCCAATGAAGTCCTGAGGGGACGAGTGATTTCCACAGTATGTCTGATGCCCATTGTCAAACTTGTTAATTTTGTTAGTCTGGTGGTTGTGAAATAGTATCTCTCTGTAGTTTTATTTTTGGGTCACTGATTTCACTCCAAAAATTCAAAATTTGATCTTTTAAATATCAGACTTAGTTATATAACTTCACTTTCATTGTTTGTGTTTAGTGATCTCCACTGTTGTAGAGAGGTTTTTTTTTTTTGGTTTTTTTGCAGTTTTTGGCTGGGGCTGGATTTGAAGCTACCACCTCCAGCCTATGGGGCCGGTGCCCTACTCCTTTGAGCCACAGGTGCCGCCCAAACTGCTGCTGTTGTCCGTGGGTGGGCTCAAACCACCAGCCTTTCAGTTAACAGCCGAACACGCTAACCAATTGCACCACAGAGACAGGCATGTTGTGGAGTTTTATTTGTCATCTGTCTGTACCGTAACTAGGCATCCAAGATTTTGAGTCAGCAGCTGAAACTTCTATTCTGTTAGCTTTTGTCAACAGACCCTAAGGAAATTGGTTATGCCCTCTGCTATCACCACCAAGTATAAGGTCATGGAATCATGTTTTTTTGTTTTTATTAATTTTGTTTTGTGAGACAGAGTTTTACTCTGTTACCCAGGCTAGAGTGCCATGGTGTCAGCTTAGTTCATAGCTACCTCAAACTCCTCAGTTCAAGTGATCTTCCTGCTTTGGGCTCCCAAGTAACGCGTACTACAGGTACCAGCTGCAACACCTGGCTGAATTTGCTGTTTTTAATAGAGACCAGATCTCCCACTTGTTCAGGCTGGTCTTGAACTCCTGAGTTCAAGTGATCCTTCTGCCTCAGCCCTCCAGAGTACTAGGATTATAGGCAAGAGTCACTGTGCATGATCAGGAGCTCTATTTTTTTGTCCGCAATGCCTGAGAAACTGAATTGGTAGCTCTCCCACACATTGTTACCCAACCTTAAAAAAAAAAAACCACATCTGACTGACTGTTTTACCTCTTCTGGGGTGGCCATCAAAATAAGAGCCTCATGTTATACTACTGTCACATGCTCTTCTGTTGCCTTTTAAACTTGCCATTTTGAAGTCTGAGAATCAGGCTCGGCGCCTGTAGCACAGTGATTACTGTGCTGGCCACGTACACTGAGGCTGGCAGGTTTGAACCTAGCCTGGGTCAGCTAAACACAATGACAGCTGCAACAAAAAAAATAGCTGGGTGTTGTGGCGGGCATCTGTAGTCCCAGCTACTTGGGAGGCTGAGGCAAGAGAATCACTTAAGCCCAAGAGTTTGAGGTTGCTGTGAGTTTTGACGCCATGGCACTGTACCCAGGGTGACATGAGACTCTGTCTCAGATAAATAAAGTCTGAGAATCACAGCTATTATTGATACTTCTGTAAGGAAAATGCTTTGACACCTAAGGCTGTATGTAACTCCTACATTTCAGAACATTTTTATATAGATTTAACATCTGTACCCTCCCAATGTCCTTTATTACACTCACAGGACTGATCCTGAGAATTTATAAAAGGAGCACTGGAAAAAGTCACAGTATATTTTGCTCTGATAATCTGTGACATACTATAAGTAGGCGTCTAGTTGTTCCATACACACACATCCTATTGCTCATCTTGCTTACATGCTACATTCAGAGTCATGAACAAGTTCAAAGACGAAGGTGGCATCTGTAAATTCCAACTGATAGACTGTTCATTTTCCAGGAATACCTCAGAACTGCTCAGGCATATTCCTTATTTGCTTTCTCAAGCTGACAGTGTGCATAAACCAATAAAGATAGATGAGAGCAGTGAGAGACTTGTCCTTTTTTGGCATTCAAAAGTATTTATCCCAGCTTCCTGTGATTAGCTTTTAAGAATATTATCTAATAATTTTGTAAGCTTTTTCCTGGATGGATTGAAACATACTAGGGGAGAGCTGTGCTTTTTATCTCATACATTACGGGAATACCATAAATGGTACCCATTTTACAGAGATACTATACAGGAGATCTCAAAGTTTTTTTTTTTTTTTTTTTTTTTTT
>NW_003852411.1:13911680-13923003 GCF_000181295.1 Otolemur garnettii
ATTGTTGTTTGGCGGGTCCGGGCTGGGGATTCGAACTCGCCACCTTAGGTGTACGTGGCTGGCGCCTTAGCTGGTTGAGCTATAGGTGCCGAGCCGAGATCTCAAAGTTTTACCAGGTTAAATAGGATTACAGAGACCTTAGTATTCCCAGTGTGCAAAAGAAGCAGAAAAAAGAAATATAGTCCTAAAAAAAAAGCTAGTCTAGTACAAATTTTAAATGATTCCCCAGAGCTTTTCCTAATGTCCTTGTAAGCATAAGAGTAACTCACCAAGTCAGGTGTGGTGGCTCAAACCTGTAATCCTAGCATTCTGAGAGACTGAGGAGGGAGGATCCCTGGAGCTCAGGAATTAGAGACCAGTCTGAGCAAGAGCAAGAACCTGTCTCTAATAAAGATAGAAAAAAATCAAGTGTGCATTGTGCTGTAAACCTTGTAGTCCCAGCTACCTGGGAGGCTGAGGCAGAGGATTGCTTGAGCCCAGGAGTTTGAGGTTCCAGTGAGCTACAATCTTGCCACTGCACACTATCCAGGGGATAGCAAGAATTCCCCCCACCTCAGAAAAACCTCTTAATGTGTGAAATTGGTTTGAATTCATGTTAAACTGTCATAAGGAAACCCCATGAGACATTTCTCGTCCACCTTGATGGACATAAATATTTTGAAATGCAGGTTTCTAATCATATTGTGAACAACTACAAAACCTATATGAGTTGTCTGAAGTGTTATCATTTACAGGTTTGTGACGCATTCCTGGATCCTCCAGCCAGCTCAACATCCGCTCCTCCAGGACGGGGTCCTAATTAAGGTCCTCCCAAGACAGACTTCATTGGATCCACGCTCAAGAGGACTCTGTTAAGTTTTCCAGACCCTTTTACATCACTGTAAAGTGCCAAGGCCTTAAGATTTGGGTACGTGTATTACAACGGCAAGAGTGCCAGCACCAGCAAAAGATCCATTGGACCCGTCAGCTCCTCTCTTTCACCAAGCAGACATAATAATCTTACCAAGAGAGCAGAGTAAGCCAAGTGCCTCTGTGTGACACCACTGCCAGCTGATAACACATAAGAAAAAATAACTAATTTAGCCTAGAGCCTATCTGTTCTTGAGAAGCTGGAATTTGAAGGAGCTATTCTGATATCTGTGCTGCTAGTAAGTGGCTAATAGCATTGTAAGTGACTGATAACATTATAGACTGGATTGGTCCCTGAGTTCAGAGACTGAGTTGCAATTGAGTGAAAAATAGACAACGAAATCTTGAAGAATTGCAATACGGTACAAGCCAAATTTAATCTTCTCCGAGTAATGTTGGTTGAACTGAGCAATTGCTAAACCAAACCTGTATTAGGACTGGTTATTTGGGTGTCTCTCTTTGTCATTGTTGCTTCTTGCTGTTACATTGCTCCCTGTCTTGTAGGTCCAAATGTTCTCAGATAATTCACATTGCCCTGATTGTGGACAACAGTGGTTCCCTAGTTTAGAATTAGGCCATTGGTTGTACCAAACTGAACTTGTTGAAAATGAATGTTACCAAGTATTTCTAGACCGTATTAACAGAGCCGATTATTGCCCTGAGTGTTATCCTGATAATTCTGCTAATAGAAGCCTTGTTCTTCCATGGTCTTTCCCACTTGAGTGGGCTCCCCAGAATCTTACCAGATGGACCTTTGAAAAAGCTTGCCATCCATTTCTTCTGGGTCCTCCACTGGTTAGAAAAAGAATACATGACTCCAGAGTAGCTGGTTTTAACCCTGCATTACAGTTAATCTTGACCAGAACAGACAAAACCTTAAATAAAAAACTCGGCCAAAGCAAATAACTTCTCTAACAGTCATGATCATCAAGATTCTAAAGGGTTTTGTGCTAAAAGCCCAAGGAATATGGGGAAAAAACTAATAATTTTTAAACCTGACCCATGCTATCACTACTTTGGAAAACTGCTTCAATTGCTGGATCTGTTTCTGTGGCCTATGCATATGTTGTTCAGCATGAATTTAGTCAGTATTCAAGCCAGACTGTTCATCTAGAACTAGACTAAGACTAATCCACATTCCCTCTAAGCAGTGTTTTGGAACTATGTTGCCACTCTTGAAAAGTTGCAGAGCCTAATTATTGACATATGACAATATGGATCCTTAGAATAATAAGATAATCCTAGAAAGAGGCCCCATACTGTGTGCTGAATAATGGTATTTCTAATGGTAACTTTTGTGGGAAAGCATTTTCATTGAAGCTGGATCTTAGATTATTCCAGTAAATTATAAAAAGAACTTAGTTCTAAATTCCACCTCTTATATACATTGATCAACTATGGGGTGTGTGTGTGTATGTGTGTTTATATATATCATATAATTTATTCTTATATTGCCATCTGTTCATCATTGATTCTGGCCGATCAGTGTGGCTGTGACATTGATAGCTGGTCACTGTTAGAGAAGTCACATCTGTTAGGCAATATTTAACATAGGTTATGTAAAAACATGCAGAAATGCTGCCAGTCTGCACTTAGTTGGCTTTACATAAACAAAGATTAGCCTGTCTTTGAGGTAACTGAATTTACAATGTCCTCCCCTGGCCTGGAAATGGAAAAGTACCTGTACTATGAGATACATGACAAAAAGAATTATCAAGCCTCACTTCATATATGTTAAGAACAGTCTAGAACAAGCATCTTTCTTAGTACTATGCTAAGAAGGTCTTGCTGAACATTGGCCACATTCTGGACTTCTCGTTACAAAAAGCGTAGATCCAGAATTAGGACTAAGCAATTTAGAAAAAGCTATTGAAAACATCTCAGAGGCCTCTGAACAATTCTTAAATTAATGTTTAAGATGCTAGGTATCTAGTGCTCGTGTATTACCTCAACAATGTTACCAAGGTCCCAGGCTTTTTCTTTCCCCTGGGATCCTTATCCTTATCATGTTTGCTTTTTGTCCTTTTAGTGGTTTCCTCAATGAATGCAATATGGCTTGTTGTTGCACCAGATATTTTAATCCCAGGCAAAGGCTGAAAGTATCAAACAGCAAAAAGGCTTTCTCCTTTCAAGTCTATCTTATTTGGGAATAAAATCTTTCCCCAAAGTCCATAGCAGGTTTCTTCTTACATCTCATTAGAAGACACTGGTTTAGGGCACCACCTATGGTTCAGTGAGTAGGGTGCCAGCCCCCTATACCGAGGGTGGCAGGTTCATACTCAGCCCTGACCAAACTGCAACAAAAAAGGCCAGGTGTTGTGGCAGGCACCTGTAGTCCCAGCTACTTGGGAGGCTGAGGCAAGAAAATTGCCTAAGCCCAAGAGTTGGATGTTGCTGTGTGCTGTGATGTCACGGCACCCTACTGAGGGCAACAAAGTGAGACTGTCTCCAAAACAAAAACGAAGAAGAAGAAGAAGATGATAGTGGTTCACTTGGAAGCTTGGCAAAGGAGAACATTGCCTGGCATGGCAATCTACTGATAAAATCAGGGCTCTTTGAGACGAGAGAAGTGAGAAATGAATGGCTATTGGAATGCAACAAATGATACTTGCCACATGTTGTGGAATCTAAAGTTATTTGTTAGTCTGTATAAAGAATGTACCTTAGGGATCTATCCTGTACCTGCCTTATGTCTATCCTGATGGAGGTTCTCTCTTGTTATATTGCTAAATAAACTGTGTGGGCTGCTAAATGGAGTAAAGACTAGTAAGTTTGTCATTAACCTTTAATTACAAACTCCTTCGCTATCCTAAAAAGTGAAAATTTACTTTGAGATAGTGCTTTTGAGGGTAGTATTATGATCAATATTGTCTCCTATTTTTTTTTCAGTTTTCAGAAAATGCTTATGCTACAAGGACACACACTAAGAAATACTCTCTATATGTGAAATTTTAAATAGCAAAAGAGAGAAAAGGTCTTTGTTTTCGTTTTAACCAGTCACTCCTTTATATAGTAAGGTCAGTTCAAAAGGACTTAGACCATTGATTTCTCAAATCAATACCTAAGTAGTACCTTATTCAAAAACACAGATTTCTTGGTCAACTATAGAAATTTTGATTCCTTAGGCAGCTTGTAGGGCCCAGGTATCTGCATATTATAAATAGCACCCCAGGAGATTCTTAGGCAGTGTTCTATGGACTGTACTTTGTGAAACACTGTAGTAGCACATCCATCGTGTTTACTTATCTGGCTTAAAAGAATAGGAGCTGAGACTCTTATAAAACTGCAAGGTAGTAATATTTATTGTACTTTGCTATGCTGGTGACATATAAAGAAGTTTCATATCAGACTGAAGATCACTGTTGATGTTTTAGGACAAGCTCAGTCCTGTTTTTCTCATTTAAACTAGTCAGAACAGCCCTCACAAACAGCCCTCATTTAAACTAGTCAAAACAGCCCTCACAAACAACTCTGTTCAGTGGCATTGTAAGCTACATATGTGAATATATGGGCAAAAGCAAGGAGTCAAAAATATTAAGGGTACTTTGCCTTCATACATGTTTATATTGTCATGCCTGTTACATGAGCAGCTCTCAGAAACCAGCGTCATGTAGAGCACATAAAATCAAGCACAGGAGAACATTTAGGAAGGCTTTGCAGCTTTGCAACTTAGATCTTTCGTGTATGACTTCATATGGCTTAAGATAGTGCACATTCTAAAAACCCATAGTTGATGTGAATAATGAGTTTTATTAAAACATAAGTAGTCTGTTAGAAATAATTATAACAACAAATGACTGGGGAGGTTATATGGTGTTTTAAATTGTATAAGTTATATTTGTCTCTTTTTTTAGTATGGAAGTATTGATAATATTTATAATGGTAGCATTTCTGAAGCAACCATTCTAACTACTTCCTATTTTATGGCAGACCTGGGAGTGGAAGGGTTAATGGAAACATGCTGGGGCAGATTGGGAAGAAAATACATCCACCAAAAAGGTGGAGGCTCTCATGGGATGTAGGTGACTGAGGTTAAGATTTATTACTAAGTTATAGAAGAAAGAACAGGCAAAAATAAGGCCACGGCATCCAAACACTGTGTGGGGATCTGTATATCCCTGGCTGTACAAGTGAGATGAGCCAGAGGCCTTTTCATCTCTCCAATCCCCCATGACAGCCCTTGAGTCTCTATGGTATTTTGGGGACACAACCTGAAAACTACTTTTTTTCGATGGAGAAATAATGGCCTTTTCACTAGCTGGTTTTGGTTTCTAATTCTGACACTATTAAACAACTTTGGGCATTTTAACCTATCTAGTTTCTTCATCTGTGAGATCTGTTTTGTAACCATACCTGCCTCACACTGTTGCGGGGTTTAAATGTGATAATATATACAATCATGTGGCCCAGAGTAAATCCTGAGGACAAGAAAGATACAGGGCAGGAAGGCAAAAGTTAGAACTAGGCAGTAAGGTAGAGTCATAGCACAGTGATTAAAGCCAGTTGTTAGAACATGATTCTGAATTATTTAAATGCTTCTTAAATCAGTTATGAAGATTAAATGAGTTAATATATAGTGCTTTGAATGCTGCCTGACGCAAAGCATTCAATAAATATAGATTTATAGTCATGTATGCTTTATTGTTATTTCTTTCCACAGCAGGATTGTAAATTGTTCAAGGGCCAGGATGTGTTTCTTATCTCTACGAGCCTAGAATGGCATCATTCACTAAAATAAACATGTTTAAAAATAAAAAAAGGTATACACTTAGTGTACCCTTATTGCCATACATTAGTCATGATGGCGTTTATATCTGAACTACCGTCCTGGAATTACTGATTCTTTTTTGATTTCCTTAGCTGCTAAACTTCTAATTTCCTTCTCTATTTAAAAAAAGAAATTCAATTTTTGTGTTTCCTGATACCTACTCCTTTCTCTCCCCAGGTTTTCTTCTTTTCCTCTCCTTTTCACTGACCCCCATGATAACACTAGCAGTTCATGGGATGGAGTGGAGAATGGATAAGATCCTGCTGCTCTCCCAGCCCCGATTTTGTCTCACAGGCAGCCTTTCTCTGTTCTGTATCCTCTCGGCTTATTACAACAAAATGCATAGGAGCCTGTGGTTGAAGCATACCTATGTAATACAAGGTCATTGCATGTGGGCTTACAGAGTTAATACTATGGATCTTTCCTTTTAATACTTTAACTACAAAGGTTAATATATTTCGTTTCTCAATTTTAAAATTGATTACCTATGTCAAATATACAGAAAAATGCAGAGAATAAATAAAAAGCACCTATGTACCTAGATCTAAAATACATTAACATTTTGCCATACTTAACCTCATTTTTTTTTTTTCCAAGACACTGTCTTTGTTGCCCTGGGTAGAGTGCTGTGGCATCATAGCTCACAGCAACCTCAAACTCTTGGGCTTGAGCCATCCTTTCTACTCCACCTTTTGAGTAGTTGAGACTGCTCAAAAGTTGAGACTGCACCTGCCACTCTTGCTCAGGCTGATTTTGAACTCCTAAGCTCAAGGGATCCACACACACACACACACCCCCCACAGAGTGCTAGGATTACAGGCGTCAGCCACTGCACCTGGTTCAGTTCTTTTTCTTTTTTAAGAAACTTTACATATACAGTTAAGATCCACTTTTTATTATACATTTCTACATAGGTAAACAATGCACTGAGTAAAAGAAGAATGGAATACTTTCAAAACTTGATTAGTTTTAAGTTCATATTTAAGCATATAATATGTATTGATTTGTAGTTACCCTTAGAACACATAATTTTTTTTTTTCCTAAGACAGCCTCAAGCTGTCCCCATGGGTAAATTGCTGTGGCATCACAGCTCACAGCAACCTCTAACTCCTCATCTTAAGTGATTCTCTTGCCTCAGCCTCCCAAGTAGCTGAGGCTACAGGCACCCGCCACAACGCCCACCTATTTTTGTTTTTGTTTTAGTAGTCGTCGTTTAGCAGGCTCAAGCTGGATTCGAACCCACCAAGGTCTGGTATATGTAGCTGGTGCCTTAGCTGTTTGAGCTACAGGCGCTGAGCCAGAACACTTAATTTTATATGTTGGAGTCTTCTAAACTTGGTCATGTGACTGCTGTGCAAAGGTGGTTTGGTCTACTGCACAGTGGCACCTACTAGATCAGATTGTCAAAGCATTTACAATTGTACAGGGAGATGAAGCAGACAGGGTATGTTTTTTTTTTTTTTTTGAGACAGAGCCTCAAGCTGTCCCCCTGGGTAGAGTGCCATGGCATTACAGCTCACAGCAACCTCCAACTCCTGGGCTCAAGCGAGTCTCCTGCCTCCGCCTCCCAAGTAGCTGGGACCACAGGCGCCCGCCACAACGCCCGGCTATTTTTTTTTTGGTTGCAGCCGTCATTGTTGTTTGGCGGGTCTGGGCTGGGGATTCGAACCCGCCACCTTAGGTGTATGTGGCTGGCGCCTTAGCCGCTTGAGCCACAGGCGCCGAGCCGACAGGGTATGTTTTTAAAGACAGCACAGAGCAGCAACATTTGCAGAGGGAAGTGAGGCAAATTTGTGTTCCTCTTGAGAGAGGTCTCAGGAAATCAAAAGTAAAGCATATCCCTCAGCCTAAAAGGAGAATATAAAACTTTATGGCCTTAACCTGTTCAAAGCCCTGAGGGAGTTTTCAGGGTCACAGGGAAGTAGAGATGACTGTCGTCAATGAGGTTAAATTTTATTTAAGTAGAAAAATGTATCATCACCTCCATGTATGAGGCACTGAAAACCAACATTTCACAGTTGAACTTGTAAGGGATTCACTAAAATAAGGGTCTTGTGTGCAGCACACAGGTCTTCATCAGATCCTTGTTGCAAAAGATATCTTTTTTTTAGGGATGCTTATGAAGTGTTTTTTCTACAGCTACAGAAAGTTTCCAACAACCTCAATTCTCATCAGGAACACTCAGGTTCCTAATGAACACATCTGATAGGGATTGGATACCGGTCAGAAGATCTACCTGCCTCTGGAACGGGGGCCTCCAGACCTCCCTCATACCCTGCTGTGTGACTTACTGTGAGGGTGTGTCAAGAAACTTGTTTGTCCAGCTTCCTTGCACTGTGAGCGGTGATGATTGTTTCTTTTCTTACTTTTTTTTGAGACAGAGCCTCAAGCCATCGCCCTGGATAGAGTGCTATGGTGTCACAGCTCACAGCAACTTCCAACTCCTGGGCTTAAGTGATTCTCTTGCCTCAGCCTCCCAAGTAGCTGGGACTACAGGCGCTGGCCATGACGCCTGTCTATTTTTTGGTTGTACTTGTTGTTTGGCAGGCTCGGGTTGGATCTGAACCCTTGAGCTCTGGTGTATGTGGCTGGCGCCTTAGCCACTTGAGCCACCCTGGTGGTTGTTTCAAAGAATGTGCATGAAGGGAGCTACAGAATTGATGGACGCTTTGTGACAGGAAAGGTGTATGCATGTTAAGCATTTGTAAGATTTTAGAAATATCTGTGCTGGCTTTCCTTTGTAGATTCCTTTTATTTTAACCTCATAACCAGTTTTCAATACAGTTTTGAAAGCATTCAGTTCTGTTTGTTTTCAACAAAGTTTACTGAGGATAATCTACATACAATAAATATACAGATTTTAAGTTTGGTGACAAATGGAACCACCACTTCAGTAAAGAGGAAACATTTTTATCACTTCAAAAAGGTTTCCTAATTGCTGTTTTCTAGTCCATACACCTTCTCCCAGTAACTGCTAATCTATTTTCTCTGCTGCTGGTCATAATCATTTGCCTGTTCTAGAACTTCATATAAATGGAATCATTTGACATGTACCTTTATGTGTGGCTTCTTTCACTCTTAGATTCTTCCAACTCTAAAAGGGATGACAAGGAACTCTACAAATTTGAGGCATTGCGCACTACCAGAAAGAAGAGTCTGTCCTTAATTCCTGCCTTCCATTTTATGTACATGATCACTATTCATGCTTTCATTCACTTTTTATATTCTTTTAAAATATGGTGTTCTTAAAAAAATACGGAGTTCTTAATATGTGCTAGACACTGTGCTAGGCATTTATGATCAAAATTTTCAACTGGTAAAATTAAGTTTTACTAAACAGTACTGTGAGAAAAATACAGAGAAGTCTAGTTAGCATCTTAACTAGGCTATAAAAAAGTAACACGGCCCAAAGCTAGACAGGATGTCCCAAGAGTTGCCCAATGAGAATACAGGTACATTTAGCTATAATATCTCATTCCCCGAGATATTATAGCTAAATGTACCTATATTTACAAAAATATAAATGAACTGAGATATTATAGCTAAATGTACCTATATTTACAAAAATATAAATGAACTGAGATATTATAGCTAAACGTACCTATATTTACAAAATATTCTCTCTGTGTTGGCTGTCTCTTTGAGGTTGTATGTATAGTATCTTGGGGACATGAGATAATATAGCTAAATGTACCTATATTTACAAAATATTCTCTGTGTTGGCCATCTCTTTGAGGTTGTATTTTTTTTATTTAATCCTCATAGCAATCCTTTATAGGTCATGAAGGTTAAGTAACTTAATTGATCAATTTGTTTTTGAGAAAATAAGACGAAACTATTAACAAAAATGATTTTATTTTTATTACTTACAATCTGCTTCTGATTTTGATTTCTTTTGTATAAAGCCCATAATAATTTTGCCTTATCTGTCTTCTTGGAGCACTGGATAAAAAGGCATTGCACATGTTTAAAGGGGTATCTGTCTCGGTATTTTACAATAAGATACCATTAGAAAACCAATCAGGTAGCAGTCCACATGTGTATTTCCTAGTACCTCAAGGCAGCCCTGTGCATTGTGACTTGTTAATAAGTGAAAACCTCTGATAGGCAGACTGTGAGAAAGTTATATGGGGAAAAAATTGAAGATGTAAAGGAAATAGTGACTTAAATTTCTAATCTTAGAGGTTTTTTTAGCTTTGTCTATTCTCTTTGAGATTTTGGTCCCTTGATCTTTTTATATTCTTTCACTTTCACTGGGATGTATTAGGAGATGTCCATGCAAGGTTAATAGTCTGGAGGTCTTGGTTTTATTTTTGTCTGTTAGCTTGTTTTTTGTAGTCTAGGATTTGGAGTTTGAATCTCCAAATACACTGGAAAGCTGGAAAGCAGTTTTTCTTTACTAAAATGTTCCAGAGAGCAGCTATTCAAACTAAGCAGATTGAATAAAGCTGAAATTGGCATTTCCCCTTTGTATGAATAAAAAGTCATTTAATTTTTTTCATTTTATTTTAGTTACTGTATGTATGCCTTGTTTCCTGGGTCCACGGGAAGCATGAGTCTGTTGGGACTTGGGACAAGAGGAAAACAAGACATCTTCACAAGGAAAATCAGACACTAAAAAAACTACCCCAAACTCTGAAGAGATAGAACACAAACATGACCGACAGTGGATTTAGGGATCCTCAAGAGGGTAAGACTAGTTTTTGTACAGCACTGAGGTTTGTGCTGTGGGAAACTAGGGCTGTGTGGAGAGAGAATTGTCTGATGACTTAGACCTGAAGTTTTGAAGTAAAAAAGCTTATTCAGTGGATCAGTTTGTTACAACTGTTACTATTCTTTCATATTTACTGAGTCTTACCATAATATGAGACCCTAATTATAAGAAGGATAATTGTCTTAAGAGACTCCAGTAATAGGAACCTATCGTATTGGAAAAATATAGTCCATCTTTTAAAAAGATGATAGACCTTTAGAGTTACGTTTCTAAAATTTATAAAAACCCTGTGATGTGCTGTATTTAGAGGGGATTGATCTTTCAGTTATAGGTAAGGATGGAATTTAAGATCTTTATCCTGCTTGTATTTATGAGATATAAAATTGGTAAAATATGAAATAGATTTTTAAGAAAAGAAAGAGGGTATTTTTAAAAAAAATCTTTTTATAAGCTGGGTACAGGGGCTCTTGCCTATGGCCCCAGAGTGAGACGAACTCTTCCCCCCACACCCTGCCCTCTTCTCAAAAACTACAAAAACAAGAAAACTTTTTACTGTCGAAGTTTTTAAATATTATGAAAGTAGAACAGGGTAATGAATCCCCCTGTGTATCCAACATCCAGCTTCAAGTCTTACCAACATAATGCTGAATTTGTTGCTTGCCCAGGATTATTTTAATGTAAATTCAAGACATCATATCATTTTATTTTACTTGTAAATACTTTAGTTTACATCTCCAAGAGATAGATTGTTTTTGAAAAATATAACCAAAATATAGAAAATTTCAGGCCATTTCAGTGACTCATGCCTGTAATCCTTGTACTTGGGGAGGTTGAGGTGGTAGGGCAGCTTGAGGCCAGGATTATGAGGTTGCCATAAGCTGTGATTGCACCACTGCACTGTAGTCTGGGCAACAGAATGAGACCCTGTCTT
>NW_003852411.1:13923278-13932891 GCF_000181295.1 Otolemur garnettii
AAAAAAAAAAAAAAAAGGAAATTTGTAGGAAATCCTATAATTTTAGCCATAAATACTTGAATGTGTCTCTCTAAAAGAGAGAATTCTTTTCTAAAGAATAAAGGTTCTCAAAGCACCTTTGTCATTTCTAAAAAAGATGAATAATAATTCCTTACTGTCATCAAATGACTGGCATTCAGATATTCTTGATTGTCTCAATTTTTTTTTTAATGATTGGTTTATTCTAAACTGGTTGTAAACATTATGGTCTATGTATTGAATTTGGTTAATGGATCTCCTGAGTCTCCCACAGGTTACCCCTCCTTTTTTCCCATTTATTTTTATTTCTTGCTATTAAAGAAATGCAGTCTTTTGTCTCTTGGAATTTGCCCCTTTCTGAAGCATAATTTAATATATTTCTATATTTCTTGGAAAGCTGATAGTTCTAAAAGTTTGATCAGATTCAAGTTCACTTGTTTGGCAAGAATACTAATCAGGTGATCTAGTGTATTTCTTAGTGCATTGTGTTGGGAGGTTAATGATCCCTGGTTTTTCCCTGTTTTTGTAAGATTGATCATACGGGTTTAGCATTTGTTAGTCTGGTTCATCCATTGTAAAATACTCCATCAGCTTTTTGCATAATAGTTTTAGCTGCCATGGATGATCATCATTGCCTTTCATTAAAGAAGAAGATAATGTAATGAAAAGCTGGTTCTGTCATTCAGAATTGTTTTATATTAGTGTATTTGTTGGATTTATTAACATGATAATTAATTTGCTTATTTTAATCACTTTTAGAGGAAGCCAAGAGAACTAAAATTAGAGTGCCTTGTAAACTATGAGAATCTATATAAATATTATTAATCAGGGACCTTGTTGAAATACAAAAATATGGGGTTTTTTTCAATAAAAATTATAAATTTTTATCTCAATAGACTCTGAAAAGGATTTGGAAAATGATCCATCAGTAAATTCTCAGGCACTGAAGACCACAGTCACAGCAAGTACCACTGAAGAAGCTCAGGCTGCATACTCTGCCTCTAGTCTTAACAAAGACCACCAAGAGATAGAGACAATAGGTCCAGAAAGTGCAGATACAGGCGATACCTCAGAAAAACCAGATGAAACAAATTTAGGGGACTATCCAAAGCATAAAACAGAACATGAGAACAACCCGAGTTTTCAGGATGGAGAACAAGGGCATCATGTCTCTTCAGAAAGTCTGGGGGAAGAAGCCTTGGATCCAGACCCTACCCATTCTCCAAGTGGCCAGGGAAGAGCAGATACAGGCGATACCTTAGAAGGTCCAGATGAAACAAATTTAGGGGACTATCCAACGGATAAAACAGAACATGAGAACAACCCGAGTTTTCAGGATGGAGAACAAGGGCATCATGTCTCTTCAGGAAGTCTGG
This sequence comes from Otolemur garnettii, assembly GCF_000181295.1. Lineage (NCBI taxonomy): Eukaryota > Metazoa > Chordata > Mammalia > Primates > Galagidae > Otolemur > Otolemur garnettii. Next base: position 13,924,673 of record NW_003852411.1, read on the forward strand.
GTGAAGAAGCCTTGGACCCAGACCCTGCCCATTCTCCAAGTGGCCAGGGAAGAGCAGATACGCAATTAGACAGCAGCCCTGCAGCCTTTCCTGAGGAAGTGAGCAACAGGACTAGAGCTTCTCAGGAACCACCTGCTGCCATAGCCCTCCTGGCCCAGAGTCCTGGTCTAGAGGGCCAGGATACACTGAGGAGGCGACAGCCGGTGCCAGGTGAGAGAACCCACTGAACTATACTGTTGTGTATTGTTATGTTACTAAGACCACAGCAAGAGAACTTTTGCCTGTCTTTCATAGGAACTTTGTGTGATCTTGGGGATCACACAAAGCAGTGTGGTTGAGTTGAGATTAGAATGAAATTTCTCTTCTCCTAGACTAGCTTATTGCATTACAGGAAGTTGTTTTCTACACAGACTGTACTTTAATAATGTTTTTACTTACTGTTTATATTAATGCAACATGACATCACTTTTAAAAAATTTGCCCCTGGCCTTTTCTTTATTTATGAGCGTATTTTTATTTACAATTAAAAAAATCTTCTACTTTTGGGGAAACTAAATGTTTCATAAATTAAGAAATATATATGTTGGGGTGCCTGTGGCTAAGGCACCAGCTACATACACCTAAGCTGGTAGGTTCGAATCCAGCCTGGGCCTGCGAAGCGATGACAGCTGCAACCCAAAAATAGCCGGGCTTTGTGGCGGATGCCTATAGTCCCAGCTACTTGGGAGGCTGAGGCAAGAGAATTGCTTAAGCCTGGGAGTTGGAAGTTGCTGTGAGCTGTGATGTGATGCCACAGCACTCTACCTGGTGACGGCTTGAGGCTCTGTCTCAAAAAAAAAAAGATACTTATGTATAGTTTTTTCTTTTAGTTTTTTTGTTTTGTTTTTTCCCTGAGACAGTCTCACTCTGTTGCCCTGGCTAGCAGGTGGTAGCATCATCATAGCTCCTGCCTTAGTCTCCCACAGGCAGGTGCCACCATGGCCAGCTAAGTTTTCTATTTCTTTGTAGAGATAGGGTCTGGCTCTTGCTCAGGCTGGTTTCAAACTCCTGAGCTCAAGTGATCTTCCTGCCTCAGCTTCCCAAAGTGCTAGGATTAGAGGTGTGAGCCACTGTTCCCAGCCAAGCTGGGCATATTTTTTTAAAAAATGTTAATGGTATGGTATCCTTAGCTCAGTCATATTTCAGTTTTTTAGGACTTTGAGTAAATCAGTTAATTGCTTTATACCTGATTTTCTTTGCTTATATAATAAGAGAAATGAGCGTGTCTTCCCTTATGAAGGTTGAGAGTTGCAGTGTGCTAAATCCTTACAGTAGATTGCAATTGGGGCCCTACCCCTTGCTAACTGGCGTGACCGTGGGCAAGTCTCTTAACTGCCTAGCATTCTAGTGTTTCATTGGTAAAATGAAGAAATTGGACGAGATGATACTCTGTTCTCTCAGACATTCTGTTTACCAGAGACTTGACCAAGTGCTAGTAATGTGTGTTTCATTTTAGTCAATAGCTGACTTAAATATATGTTTCATTTATTAGCTACTAGTCTATAACTTCAGTGAAGGCAAGGATTATGTCCCTTTCATTCATTGTGTTTCTTGTTTCTGGCATAAAGAAACAACTTTATGAATGTTGAATGAATGAATAAATGTGATTTGTATGGACCATTATCTGCCATCAGAATTTCGCTATTATGCAGGTTCACTATAAGTAGAAAAAAGAAAATACTGTTGAAAAATGTAGTGTATATCCCCAGCCCGGGCCCACCAAACAACAATGATGGCTGCAACCAAAAAATGGCCAGGCGTTGTGGCAGGTGCCTGTAGTCCCAGCTACTTGGGAGGCTGAAGCAGGAGACTCCCTTGAGCCCAGGAGTTGGAGGTTGCTGTGAGCTGTGATGCCATGGCACTTCACCCAGGGAGATAGCTTGAGGCTCTGTCTCAAAAAAAAAAAAAAAGAAAAAGAAAAATGTAGTGTATGTGTAGGAAGCTATTTAACTTAGCAAAATGAGCTAATCCACAATATAACCTAGGAGGTAAGAAATCTTTTCTGATCTCAACTCAGCCACCTCTCTTTATATGACCTTGGACTAGGCTGTTAACATTCTTGGACCTTTTTTCACGTTAAGGGTTATTAGGATGCTGGAGTTGGTGTTCATTGAAGATCTTTTCAGTTCCGAAATTCCATGATAGGATATTTTAAGAACCTAGTTTTTGGTGTGATAGGAGCTCTCCTTTATACTCGTATATGCTAATAGAGGTCCCTGGCTGGGTATATAACATTTAGATTCTAGCGTGATTAAGCTTAGAGTGCTATAAAATGTTGGCCTTCATTTCACCCACACATTTTAACATTGATGTGCTCACCCTGCACCTGTATTTTTACATATTCCACAAATGTTCTTCATTTTCTTTTCCTTGCTTTGTACACTTCCTTCATGGAGAGTTTTTGCTTTTGTAAGCTATTTTGCAAGCGTGTAGTAATTTCTCTGAACTTAATACTTCAGTTATTTTTACACTTGGGTTCTTGAGAAGTCATGTGAGATTGGAATTAGAGCACCATTGCCCCAGGATGTGGAATCCTGTGCACAGCTGACATTCCTTAAATCCTTTCTTAATTTGGTACCTTTTGTTGAGTCATATTTTAGATAGCTTTGGCTGCTATTAGAATGTTGTTTCCTTGTCTTTGATGTAAGGGGCAGTGAGGAATTGTGAATAAAGCAACAGTAATCTTGAATGAATTTCACATCACTTCATTTTATTTTTCTAAGTAGAGTGATAGTAGTAGTGAGGCTTTAAGGAAATGGTAGAAAAAAATTAGCTTTGTACAAAAGAAAATTTTACAAAATATAATAAGAATTTTCTTAGTCAAATAATTCTTTGGGTTGAGGAGAGGTATAAAGGTATACACACTGTAAATAGTGTGCCATCTAAAAATAATATTGATTCTTTTCTCCCCTAGAGCCTGAAAATCATCAACAAGAAACACAAAAATTGGAAGAAAACAATGATAATGCACAAGACGCCATAAGAAAGATTAAGGAAAAGGTTTTTCAGTGCTATGGTGAGAACAAATGTGGTTTTATTGCAGTGTTGATTCACATACAGAAATCCTCAGTGAGAATACCGAGAAAACTAACAGATTTAAATAGTTCTAACTTGTATTAACTTTTTTCTTTTTTTTTTTAAATTAAATCATAGCTGTGCACATTAATGTAATCACGGGGTGTAGTGTGCTGGTCTTATATACAATTTGAAATATTTTCATCAAACTGGTTAACATAGCCTTCATAGCATTTTCTTAGTTATTGTGTTAAGACATTTATATTCTACACCTAGTAAATTCCACATGTATCCTTGTAAGATGCACCTTAGGTGTGGTCCCACCAATTACCTTCCCTCCACCTATCCTCCCCCTGCCTTTTTTTCTTTAAAGACAGAGTTTCACTTTGTTGCCCTCGCTAGAGTGCTATGACATCAGTCTAGCTCACATCAACCTCAGGCTCTTGGGCTCAAGTGATCGTCCTGCCTCAGACTCCCAAATAGCTGGGACTGTAAGTGCCAGCCACAACAGCAGGCTTATTTTTGTATTTTTATTTGTAAAGAGGGTGTCTCACTCTTCCTCAGGCTGATCTCCAACTTGTAAGCATAAGCAGTCCTCACACCTTGGCCTCCCAGAGTGCTAGGATTACAGGAATGAGCTACTGTCCCTGGCTATATTAATATATATTTTTAAGTGTTTAATAATAACTCATAGTGAAATAGAACAAGAAAGTTTTAGGGATTTTTCCCTTAAGGGTGCTGGCTAATGTTTTACTGTGCTTAATAGAATGGAAATTCCCAGAGTAGAAAGGGCTTTTCCTAAACAGGAGTCTAAAACTGCCTTTTCAATTAGAGTATTAACTTCCCAAGAGACATTTTTAAGGTTTGACCCCTATAAAGAAAAAGTTCTGCTATATAGGTACTTTGAGAAGGTGGAAGAAAATCCTGATAGTTCATTTCTAAATCACTTTATAAGTTAGAACAAATATATAAACTTAGATTTTAACCTTTTAGCAAGGATATTGTATTATATTGGAGGAGAGGGCAGTGCCTGTGGTTCAAGGAGTAGGGTGCCGGCCCCATATACCAGAGGTGGCGGATTCAAACCCAGCCCTGGCCAAAAACTGCAACAACAAAATAATAAGAATAATCTGAGAAGAGATTAGAGAAAGGCTATTTCTGGTAAACTTTAATAGCAGACAGTTTAAATGACTTAGGCAAAAGATACATACTACTTCCAGAATAAAATCTGACAGTATCTCTGCCTCACTTTAGTTTACTGCAGGCTTTGTTTCTGACTCATGTTCTAATATTCTATTCTTTCCTCATTCTTTTGGCAGGTCCCATCTTTGTTGGCTTCATGGTTGCGATTATTATGCTAAGTCTTCTTGGCTACTGTTCATTTTCAGCACAGCAAGTACCCCAAAAGCCAGCTTTGGAGGCTTTCTTGGCTCACTTCAGCCAACTGAAGGATAAATTTCCAGGCCAGAGTTCCTTCCTGTGGCAGAGAGGACGTAAGTTTCTCCAGAAGCACCTCAATGCTTCAAACCCCACTGAGCCAGCCACCCTCATCTTCACAGCAGCTCGAGATGGAAGAGAGACCCTGAAGTGCCTGAGCCACCACGTTGCGGATGCCTACACCTCTTCTCAGAAGGTCTCTGCTATTGAGATCGATGGGGCTGGAAGAACCTCACAGGACAGTGACACAGTCAAGCTGTTGGTTGACATGGAGCTGAGCAATGGATTTGAGAATGGCCAGAAGGCTGCCGTGGTGCACAACTTTGAATCCCTTCCTGCAGGCTCCACCTTGATCTTCTACAAGTATTGTGATCATGAAAATGCTGCCTTTAAAGATGTGGCCCTGGTCCTGACTGTTCTACTAGAGGAGGAAACTTTAGAAGCAAGTGTAGGCCCAAGAGAAACGGAAGAAAAAGTGAGGGATTTACTGTGGGCCAAGTTTACCAATGCTAACACTCCTAGCTCCTTCAACCACATGGACTCAGACAAACTGAGTGGCCTCTGGAGCCGTATTTCACACCTAGTACTGCCCGTTCAGCCAGTGAGGAACATAGAGGAACAGGGGTGCCTTTTAAAAAGCTAAGCTCAGAGTTGATTATAGAAGGCATGGCTTATGAAAAAGTCACTTTGAAGGCCTTCCATGTATGTGGAAGGAGGCTAATAAATGCAAAAGGATAGCCTGAAAGCACAAAAGAGCTTATCTTAGGAAAAAAATTTTTATTTTTTACTTTTTGTAAAATCTTTCTAATAATCTAAGCCTTGACAAACCTAAAAATTGGTGACTTTCTTCTTTGCCTTTTTGAGCAAATCAGGTTTGAAATACAACATGGTATCTATAACCAAGGGATTTTTTAAAATTCCAAAATATAGCAACCAAATCATTGCACAGGAACATACTTTTCAGAGTAACTACAGAATGATTTTTGTTTTCTTGAGTTGAGACTGTAAAGAATCTTTCAGACAGTGTTTGAACTTGGACTAAAGTAATTATAATTATGAAGCAATGTTAAATTTTAGAAAATTTTTTCTAGCACGTGTTAAGTATCTTTAAAACCCACTTTAAGAGCTCCAGTCGCGCAGTCGGTTAGCGCATGGTACTGATAAAACCCACTTGAATAATGTAGTTGTGAGTAGTATAAAAAAAAGAAAATACAGATTTAAACCATAATGTACTTAAACTAAATTCTTTATGTAAGGCACTGTGCTTTTTTTCTGTTAATAAGCTGAGATGAGAACAACTATGCTCAAAAAATGTTCTGGGCTGAGATGGTGGCTCATGCCTGTAGTTCTAAGCCTTCATGTGGAAGGCTGAGGCAGGAGGATTGCACAGAGCTATGATGATGCCACTGGACTCTAACCCTGGCAACATAGAAAGACCTAGTATCAAAAAAAGTTCTTAAAAATTGAAATCAGAAATTGAGTGTGATGGCTCATGCCTATAATCCTTGCACTCTGGGAGGCTGAGGTGGGTGGATTGTCTGAACTCAGGAATTCAAGACCAGCTTGAGCAAGAGTGACACCTCATCTCTTAAAAAAAAAAATAGCCATGCCTTGTGATAGGCGCCTATAGTCCCAGCTACTCAGGAGGCTGAGGCAAGAGGATTGTGTGAGCCTAAGAGTTTGAGGTTGCTATGAGCTATGATGCCATGACATTCTACTAAGGGTGACAAAGTAAAAAACTGTCTCAAAAAAAATTGAAATCAGGCTAGACATGGAAGCTCATGCCTCTAATCCCTACACTTAGGGAGACCAAAGCAGGAGGTATTGCTTGAAGCCAGGAATTCAGGACCAGCTTGGACAACATAGTAAGATCTCCCCGTCCCCTTCTACAAAAGAATGAAAACATCTAAGCCAGAAACACCTGTAGTTCCAGTTCCGTGGAAGGCTAAGGCAGAAGGACTGCTTGAACCCAGAAGTTAGAGGCTGCAGTGAGCTATGATGACTCCACTGCACTCTAGCCAGGGCAATTGAGTGAGACCCTGTTGCAAAAAAAAAAAAAAAAGAGAGATAAAATATTGAAATCAATGGAGAAGTTATTTATAATCATTGGAAGAAATTCTAATTGGCTGTTAATTTTACTTCAGCTTTCTTGAATGATTTAGAGCAGTAATTTTCAAACTGTCTTACTGCCCCCCCTTATTTCAGAGCAGTTTCTGTTTTTAACTTTTATATGTTATATAAGATTTCATTCAAACAGAGCTTCACTGAAAATGAAGTTTGAAAACCATTAAGAGAAAAAACATCTTAGAAGATAGGAAATGGGTAGGAAAAAATGAATGTATTAAAACTTAAGAGTAGGAAGATGCAATATAGGTTTATTATATAGATAATTTATGAAAGATAAACATCTACAGATGAACAGCAGAATGTATAAGCTAGCATTTACTAGCACGTTTCTGATGCTTTCCGTTTTTGTCTCTACTAAATGGGTTTTTTAATAATTGTATAGGATGAGAGTTTGAAGGCCTTTTCAGCAGAACAGATTTTTAATAACCAGTTCAATAGTAGATTTTATGTGGGCACACTGGCATAACTTTATCAGTTTATTTGCTGTGCAGTGGTGGCACATTATGTAATGCAGCTCATTTTTTGACTAACAAGAAGGGCCAAGTTAACTAGAAGTTAAGAATTAGAGAAGTGCAAGTGATGTAATACGTCGTGAGGGGAGGCAGAAAGGGTGAATGGCCATTATTAGTTGTTGGACCAAGTTTTGTGATTCTAAAGCAAGAACAGTGTGGCTGGATGAGCATTTGAACTCTGAAAGCAGAACTAGTAAGATGAGCTTCACCTAACAAAGGGTCTGTTCCATTGTGTGGACATCACCATGATCCTGGAATGTCTCAGTATTTTGGCATCTCTGTTTCTATAAAGTCTAAATATATATGTTTATATTTCAGTATATGTGCATATATATATTTTAAAGAAGTCATGTGATTAAAGTATGGGAGGATTTTAGGAAACATCAAGAAAATAATGGTCTTAACCAAAAAGGTTACAAAGATATGAGGAAGAACCTATTTGAAAATATCTGCCACAGGAAAAACACAGAAATCTGTTCTAACCCAAGGCTTAAATTGTGCTCGATGGAGCATAGGGGCTTACCTGAAGGAGCAATTTGCATTTGGGACTTTGAAGGAATCTCACAATAGATTTCCAAAAAGACCTGAACACAAAGCATAATGAATGTACTATCAACGCTAATGCAGTATAGAATTAAAAGAAATTGCAAAAAAAAAAAAAAATCTATATACCATATTCAATATTTTCTGTATTTCTGGAGCTTAGATGCTAGCATTACATCACTCAAAACCAATGGTGCCTTGTAGAACTGTTATGTCAGCCTGCTGCCCTGTGCTACCTCAGATCTGTAAAGGAACCAGTACGATGTATACATGATGTATACATACCTAATTTGTCAGTAACTCAGACCGCAGGTGATACAAAGATCCACTGTTCCTTCAGTTGAGCATGATTTTTCATCCATTACTTTCAATATAATTTAGAAAAATAAACTTTTAAAAGTCATAATTCCTTTTTTAAAAACTGTTTGTTCTTTTAAAAAACTTTTCCGGCTCGGCGCCTATAGCTCAACCGGCTAAGGCGCCAGCCACGTACACCTAAGGTGGCGGGTTCGAATCCCCAGCCCGGACCCGCCAAACAACAATGAC
>NW_003852411.1:13932926-13968144 GCF_000181295.1 Otolemur garnettii
AGAGGCAGGAGACTCGCTTGAGCCCAGGAGTTGGAGGTTGCTGTGAGCTGTAATGCCACGGCACTCTGCCCAGGGGGACAGCTTGAGACACTGTCTCAAAAAAAAAAAAAATAAAAATAAAAAAATAAAAAACTTTTCCTTGCATGTATAAGTGCAATCAACTGAGACTGTTTGCAGTTTTTTGTCCACAATTTCAACAATCATTTTAAAAAGAGGCAGTGTATTCACTCTGGGTCTTCTTAGGAATAAAATAATTACTTTTAAGGTGCAAATTATGTGTTTTATAAGTGTACAGATAATTAAAATTTGTTACCTTATATATTCTCTTAGGTTACTATTTGTTTACAAATAGAAATTTTAAATTTTTCTAGTTTTCAAATGTTCTTTGTGTATCTAATAGTTTATTTTTCATTATTGTAACAGATAACTTGCTTATTTGACTTGGAAAAACAATTTGTGGACATATGGTATCATACATCATAACTGAACATCACCATTTAATTACTATTACAGAACAACTTTAATTACATCGTATATTAATATAAATTACTTATTGAGTAACACCAGAATTATAGAGGCAAATGGTAGAATGAGAAATTGTCTTTGGATTGGGTTTTTTTTTTCCCCTTAGCGTAGATTTTAGGTTTTCTATTTAGTTTCCAGGGATTGACTGAGAAGTGTCAGGGGTTTGTATCACTAAAGATAGTAATGCTAATTTGTTTCTGTTTGTATTTTGTAAATCAACAAATAAAGTAATACATTTCATTTGGAAGCCTATGGGCTTATGGTAGTTAAGATTCAGCATGCCTATAGCCAGGCTTTGTGGCAGGCACCTGTAGTCCCAGCTACTCAAGAGGCTGAGGCAAGAGAATCACTTGAGCCCAGGAGTCTGAGCTGTGATGCCACAGCACTCTACCAAGGGTGATAAAGTAAGACTCTGTCTCAAAACAAAAAGATTCAGCATGCCTGTAATTCATCAGCCTCTTAGCTAATGAATCAACTAAATAGTGCTAGCCACTGAGATGATTTTGACCCTTTAAATAGCTTTTGTTTGATTTATACTTACATCAGTTAAAGACAGGAAGCGTAATGAGCATGGATGTTAAAATACAACAAATATGGCATGTGAGAGTGATAATTCAGCAAGAAGAACTTCACTGGCTCTGTGTTTGCCATATATCTGACCAAAATTTTTATGCAGCATATATATAGGTTTCTAGCACTTCGAGAACTAATGTTAAATAGAAAGTATAATTATTCTGTTAGGGCTATCACTTAATGGGAATAAAGCTTACATCCATACACCAGTTTATTTGTAGAGAAATACTTTGAAATAGCAACATGAGACCTTTTATCATTTGAAAATGAAACATAATTGTAAAAATAAGACAGTATATTGTTATATAGGACCTTAATATACCATTTTATAAAAGTGATTTTTACTTGTTTTTCAAGTTGAATATGTAGTTCAAGCTAATCTTCATTTTAATGTCTTGTTCATCAATCAGCATATATTTCATTGTAAACTTTATTCATGGAGAAGTCATGGTGGTTTGACTTTTGTTTAAGATTCAGGTACCTTGAACACTGTATCACTTGTTCAGTGGGAAATTGATGCTTGTCTTTATGGAAAATATCTAAAGTTCAATATCCATATAAAATTTTCTCCAGATGAATTTCAAATAAGCCTATTTTTACTAATGTCAAGTTTTGGATACTAGGTTGTGAAATACCTAATGATATGGGCCTAAATTTACCTCATTTAGACTGAAGCTGGGCTGTTAATATTCTTTTCCAACTAATATACTGCCCTGTGATATCTGAATCTGTACAGTAAAGAGCACTAACCTGATTCACATGGCCTGAGAACACAGTAGGTATCCCCTAATCTGCAAAGGCTAATAATTCAGGCTTCAATGCTTTTCCTTGCAGTATTACCCACAGGGTCTGTGTCTGCTTGTTTGATGTCTTCAAAAGTCCATAAATTGGTTCTTATACTGGGATATGGTCTCCCACTTTTCCTCAGTGAGGCTCACAAACTAAATTTGCCCTTGGCTAAGAGCAGTTACATGAACCAAAAACATTTCCGACTTGGGAAGCCACAAGCTGAGTAACATTGAGTAGGCAGAGTTGGCAAGGTGTTGATTCTTGCCACCCCTCACCCACAAGCAGCAGCCTGCCTTCTCCCAGCTGAAACCAGGCCCTAGTTAACGCAAAGCTCTGGGCAGTTGCTCCTGGTTCATCAGAAATCACATGAAATTTAAACCTGTTGCCATCCCTGTCACACAAGAAAGAAGCAGCGTGCTGATGTTCAAACCCAACTGCAGTGTGCTTATTTGTACTTAACCAAAAATACGTGGGCTTTGCCAGTGTTAATGTCAGGCTTCTTGGCATCCTTTCTATGGAACTTTGATGACTTTTGCATTTGTTTCTAATGGATGTTGAAGAATGTGCCTTATTCAGATGTGTTGTCTGGTTATTACCAAAAATAAATCTTAATTCTTCTCAGCTGACTGATTCTTGATTAAAGTTCCAAAAATAGCAAGTTTATAGAAATGGGCACAGGGTCATTAACAATGGGAAAGGAAACTGCTTTCATTCAGCTGAAGAGCCAGAGTCCTGTGAGGGCCGGGTGGCGTTTATGGTGCTGACACTACCAGGAGTCACATCACACTCTTCGTGTGCTGTTCCTCCCTAACAAGGCTTTGTTGAGTAGGAGAGGTTGGCTTGTAAGTAGGTCCCTGGGGATTGCTCCCACCCTGGGCTGTGCTATTGTGAAGGTATTTCTTAAATGTGAACGTCCCTCATCTTGGGTGTTGGGAGTGGGGAGGCAGGGGTGTGTTAAGAATCTCTGCCCGGAAATGTTGCCAGTCTAGAATTAGATAACAGAAGCATGGCTCGGTGCCTGTAGCTCATGGATTAGGGTGCCGGCCACATACACTGAGGTGGCGGGTTCGAGCCCAGCCTGAGCCTGCTAAAACAATGACAACTGCAACCAAAAATAGCTGGGTGTTGTAGCAGGTGGCTATAGTTCCAGCTACTTGGGAGGCTAAGGCAAGAGACTCGCTTAAGCCCAAGAGTTTGAGGTTGCTGTGAGCTGTGATGTCACAGCACTCTACCCAGGGTAACATAGTGACACTCTGTCTCAAAAAAAATAACAGAAGCAACTGAATACCATTATCTCAATCACCTTTTCCCAGCTTGTACATCCCCCACCCCAACCCTACCCCCTGCCGTCTATACCCAACTAAAACCAGAGGACTTAGTGACACATTTTACAGAATACTTTCCTTTTTGCGAGAAGGAAAGAGAAATTTACCACAGTATTTTCTACCAATTCTGAATTGAATTTTGAAAACCTGCAAGATTTCTTTTCTGTAGCTTAGAAAACTAGGAACTCTCAGAAGTTGGCAATATGAAATGTGAAATTTAGTGACATGGGCTAAAGTCAAGTGTAAGATGAGCCTAAACGTAAAGGGCATAGGCGTTTTTTTTTTTTTTGTAGAGACAGTCTCACTTTATCGCCCTCAGTAGAGTGCCATGGCATCACACAGCTCACAGCAACCTCCAACTCCTGGGCTTAAGCGATTCTTTTGCCTCAGCCCCCCAAGTAGCTGGGACAACAGGTGCCCACCACAACATCCGGCTATTTTCTGGTTGTGGTTTGGCTGGGGCCGGGGTTTGAACCTGACACCCTTTGTATATGAGGCTGGCGCCTTACTCACTGAGCCACAGGTGCCACCCTAGGGCATAGGATTTCTTAATGATCATTCCAAAAATACACAGATTGCCAGCAACACTATTTTCTTAAAACATACATTCACCACTAGCAGGTGTTACATGCTGTAAGTATCTAGGAATGGACAGGCCTCAGTACTGATAAAGGAGGGAATGACTATGAATTAATTACTGTAGGAATTGTAATTTTAAGCAGGCTACAATAAAAATGATACAAAGTCTGAAGTTACAGTTTGGATCATAGGATGTTTGGTACAGACGCAGCTCTGTGGAGCTAAGAAAAGATCTTAGTTAACTAGGCCAGGATCTTTTTTTTTCTTTTTTTTTTTTTTTGCAGTTTTTGACCAGGGCTGGGCCTGAACCCACCACCTCAGGCATATGGAGCCGACACCCTGCCCTTAAGCCACAGGTGCCACCCCAACCAAGATCTTAGCAACTTTAAGAAAAAGAAACAAATGGGGCCGGGCATGGTGTCTTATACCTATAATCCTAGCACTCTGTGAGGCCAAGGCGTTCAAGACTAGCCTGAGCAAATGTGAAACCCCCGTCTTTACTACAAATAGAAAAACTAACCAGGGCATGGTGGCAGCAGGCACCTGTAGTCCTAGCTACTTTAGAGGCTGAGGCAAGAGGATCGCTTGAGCCCAAGAGTTTGAAGTTGCTGTGAGCTATGACACCATAGCACTCTACTCAGAGCACAAAGTGAGACTCTTGTCTCAAAAAAGAAAAAAGAAAACACAAGTGGGCAAATCCTTGTATATGTGCAAGGGCCCTCATTACCAAGGCGTCTACCCACATGGCATGCCTCAGGGTCCACAGAAGGCCCCCATGCACGTACTAAAAAGGAGTATTTTAACTGTCTTTTTATCTGTAGCCTGATGCTTTCTAGTATCCCTAATTTTTTTTTCCTTTGAGACAGAGCCTCAAGCTATCCCCCTGGGTAGAGTGCTGTAGCATCTCAGCTCACAGCAACCTCCAACTCCTGGCCTCAAGCGAGTCTACTGCCTCCGCCTCCCAAGTAGCTGGGACCACAGGCGCCCGCCACAACATCTGGCTAATTTTTGGTTGCAGCCGTCATTGTTGTTTGTCAGGCCTGGGCTGGATTTGAACCCACCAGCTCAGGTGTATGTGGCTGGCACCTTAGCTGCTTGAGCCACAGGCGCAGAGCCAGTATCCCTAATTTTTAAAAATCAATATCTAAGATGAACTTTAATTTCGTAGTGCCCTTTATTATCATATTACCTGAGATGCCATTTGAAGTTTTCACTCCTCTCTAACTCTAAACACAATGATAATAGATAAAATACTTCAAAGAAAAATTTAAAAGACAGAGCCAGGTTTAAAAAGAAGAGATGCATCTTCGAAGCTCAGAAACAGGATAAAAACTCAGTGAGTAGAGCTGAAGCCACAGGCCCGCTGGACCCTGCATTCAAAGTCAGGCAGAGTATTGCGGGGAGCTTGGAACTAGCCGTGCTTGTGTGCAGCACACAGGTTACATAAGCAACATTGCTTGTTGGCAGTCTCTGTGATGCTGGGATTGCTATCTGCAAATATTGTTATCTCAAGTAGCTTTTAACAGCCATCTTGTTTGCATGCCTCATATAAAGAATGCTACGAGTCAATTTGATAACTTCTCATTTGTTGTGTAGTTTATCTTTTGACACCTACTAAACTCAGCTTAGGTTAGCCTTGTTGTGATTGCATTACAGCTAGAAGATACTGTGTCTCAAATCTAAAAACTCTTATCAGGGCAGTGCCTGTGGCTCAATGTAGGGCGCTGGCCCCATATACTGAGGTTCGAACCTGGCCCTGGCCAAACTGCAACAAAAAAATAGCCAGGCGTTGTGGTGGGTGCCTGTGGTCCCAGCTGCTCGGGAGGCTGAGGCAAGAGAATCACCTAAGCCCAGGAATTGGAGGTTGCTGTGAGCTGTGATGCCACAGCACTCTATTGAGGGCAATAAACTGAGACTGTCTCTAAAAAAAAAATAAGAAATTATTGGTGAAGTTCTAACTTTCATGTATAAAAACCCCAATTTCTTTTTTAAGAAATATTGTTTGATTCTCTGTTTAGATCATAGTATTGAACTCTTTGTATAGAATATCTCCTTCAAAACTCAAAACCACCTTGTAAGAAATGAGCTGTGGACAGCACAGGTGCGTCACACAGGCAGGAAGTGGGAAAGGCTGGCTCCACTTCAGTGGCTGTTGGACCCCAAAGCCTGTGCTTTTTTTTTTTTGTAGAGAAGCTGACCACAGTGATATTCAACAGTGAGTTATGTAGCTCTTTTTCTAGGATGAGTTTGCAATCTTTACTGTCAGACTTTGTATCACTGTGGTCACCTTCAAAGTACTCCCCTTGGGAAGCTGTGCACTGATGCCAGCACTGGTCTTGAACTCCAGGGCTTCAAGCAAGCCTCCCACCTCAGCCTCCCCAAATGCTGGGATGACAGAGGGAGCCACCACATCTAGCCTCCCACAGAAAGCCACGTGGAGTTTTTTGTGTGTATCCTTCTGGTTTATCTCAGGTGCATTTTATGTTACAACTTTCATCTTATTTAACATTCTCAATTCTTAATTTTTCTCCTGTAGGCTTCTCCTCCTTCACTGTCACCAGGTTCTGACTCCTCCTTAGATGGGGATATCAGGCTGGGTGGAGTGGAAGGGAAGCAGAGTCAAGAGAAGGGCTGGGGGGGGCTAGTGAGACCCTCATTATCTGGGAACCTGGGGTTTGGAGTCTTCTGGCATTCTGGAGCCCTTTGCTTTGGGGAAGGACTGCAGAGGACTTTTCCAGGAGAGTCAGGCCTCTGCTGTCACTTCAAAATGTCTCAGGGGGACACAAACTCACTCAGGGGATAGCACGGTCCTTTGTTAGTTTTAGAAATAAAACTCAGTTTCTGGGGGTTCCTATGTATACAGGTTAAATAAATTTGATGACTTTTCTCTTATTAATCTGCTTTATTGTGAGTTGATTTTCCAGTGAAACTTCTGAGGGCAAGGTTCCTCCATCCTTCTACCCAGCACTCCGTCCTGCCTGAGAATTCCTGCCTGGGAAGAGTTTGTTCCCTCCCTAGGGTTTGAGGTGTGGCCTCCCTAATGACACCATCAGGGTCATTATAAAATGTGTCATGTGTCAGTATAAAATGTTTGTCTAAAAAAGGCCTCTCTCTTGGTTGGGCCCATACGTTTGAGGGAAGAGTTCAGAGGACATTGAGAGAAGGGTCAGGCCTCTGTTAAACTCAAGTTGTTTGGTTAGATCCAGAACAAAACCTCTCACAAGCAAAGTGCCAAGGAGCATATTTAGAGGTTTTATTTCTTCCCATCTAAAAAGTACCCTTTACCCTGCTTAAGAAAAGAGGAAAAAGCAAAGGTACTATGAGCTGCTCAGATGGAAGGCCTCACCTTCTGGTTCCCACAGCAGGGTATGGAAGAGATGACGGCAGATGTGTGGTGGTGGTGGTGGTGGTGGTGGTGGTGATGGTGGGCTGTCCAAATCTTGCTGGCCCTCCTCCTGCCAAGGTGCAAGGGAGGTGGTTTGACACTCTTTTATAGAAGTCGGATTAAGCCCACAGGGTCCTACATCCCATATTTCGGTTGCCTGGCACCAGTCTAGCTGCTTTAACTTACCTTGAAGTGGAAATAAGTCTATGGATATGACATCCCCCCAAATTGCATAGACAACTTAGCTAAATCACACAGTAAATCATGTGACAAAACAACTACAGGTGCCAACTTATAATAGTTGCACTTGCAATTTTTTAACTTTACACTGATGCAAAAGTGGAACACATTCAGTAGACATCACACTTTAAGTCCCTTATAAAGCATTCTGTTTCTCACTTTCAGAATAGTATTCAACAAGTCACATGGAATCGCCAATATTTTATTACAAAATGGGCTTTGTGTTACATGATTTTGCCCAACTGTAGACTAATGTAAATGTTCTGAGCACATTTAAGGTAGGTTGGGTGTCTTAAATGCTTTTTTGACTTAATGATAACTTCATTAAGTTTATAACCCCACAGTAATTGAGAAGCATCTGTATTTGTGACATGAACAAGGGCACGACAGGGTTGCAGAGTCATCTTAACTCGAATAGAGAAAGAACCTTGTTCTTAGGGAGTTTACGCCCATTGGACCTAAGTGATCGTAGGATGCCGGTCAGGGAACAGAGCGCCCTGTGACCCACAGGTTAGGGTTTATAGCTTTTTTTTTTTTTTTTTTTTTTGAGACAGAGCCTCAAGCTGTCCCCCTGGGTAGAGTGCCGTGGCATTACAGCTCACAGCAACCTCCAACTCCTGGCCTCAAGCGAGTCTACTGCCTCCGCCTCCCAAGTAGCTGGGACCACAGGCGCCCGCCACAACGCCCGGCTATTTTTTGGTTGCAGCCGTAATTGTTGTTTGGCGGGTCCGGGCTGGGGTTTATAGCTTTATCATCATTTCTCTTCGTTTTCCATGGAGCCTGGGAGGAGGGTTCAGGGCAGAGGGAAGGCAGTTTCCATAGAGCCAGTACTGGCGGCCAAGTGTGGCAGTCCAGTCCCCGGGGTGATTCTCCTTTGGTTTCCTAACTCTGGGCGGATGTAGATGGTGTTCTGCGTGAGTGCATTCCCTTCCCTCCCTGCCACACCTCTGGGCATCCTTCCTCCTGCTCTTCCTCCCTCCCCAGTAACTCTGGACATCTCTGCCCGCTCCTAGTAGCAGGAAAGCCAGAGAGTGCAACAGGTTCTGCCGGAAGCCCAGTGGAGCCAGAGATGAACAAGCAGAGGAATCCAGGCTCCTGAGGAAGCGTTGGGGGTCCTCTGGTCCCTTCTGGACCATCTTTTAAACCCAAGGTTTGAAGTTGGAAGCCAGAAGCAGAGCCAAGTTGAGAGCTATGCTCTGAGTTGGATTATGGATACTCTCCTTCATTCATTCACTTTCATGGGGTAAATGTGAGTTAAAAGTGCGGTCCTAGACCGAGGAGAGTCATAGGCAGTTATTGGAGAGGAGGAGTTCCAAATGAAATGAGAGGCCTGGCTTGGCGCCTGTGGCTCAAGCGGCTAAGGCACCAGCCACATACACCTAAGGTGGCAGGTTCGAATCCAGCCCAGGCCCGCCAAACAACAATGATGGCTGCAACCAAAAAAAATAGCCAGGCGTTGTGGCGGGCACCTGTGGTCCCAGCTACTTGGGAGGCTGAGGCAGGAGACTCGCTTGAGCCCAGGAGTCCGAGGTTGCTGTGAGCTGAGATGCCACAGCACTCTACCCTGGGGGACAGCTTGAGGCCCTGCCTCAAAAAAATAAAAGAAAGAAAGAAAGAAATGAGAGGCCTATTGAGTGAGGGGGGAGGTGGTCCTGGAAATACCAGGCACAGGAAGGGAGGGGAGGCGAGGTGGGAGGGGCTTGGCAAAGGCTCAGCAGGAGGGGAGGTGGGGGGAGGGAGTCAAGACAGCAGGAATCTTCTGCCCTGGTGCCCAGCAGCCCCTCTATGGGTCCCTGCTGCCTCCTAACTCAGATTCAGGTCTGTCTCTAAGTCTTACTAACGATGGTGGCTACTGTGTGTGCCAGGCATCAGCTTGCTTAATTTTCACAGAGGAATAAGGGGGGGGTATAGTGGCTAGGATCAGTGGCTCATGCCTGTCCTACTAGCACTCTAGGACGCTGAGACAGGAGGATTGTTGGAGCTCAGGAATTCAAGACCAGCCGGTCCAGTTTCCCACTGAACCTCACTATCCTCGCTTTCAGATAACAATTGAACATCGCTTTCTTCCTCAGTTTCTACTTCTCGCGACTTCCCAAACAGAAAGTTACCCATGTCTTTGCTTATTTTATCAGACACCTTACTTATTCTGAGCGCGATTTCTTAATTTCTAAATTGGCCAAAGGTCCCACTTCCCTGAGTGGCGTTTCCCTTTGGCCTTCCTTCCACTGTCTACCAAAGGCCTCACCTACTTCCAGGTGTTGTTTCCTTTGGTCCACGTCCCTGGTGTCCTGTTGTGTCCTGCTATATCCTGCCGACTTACTCCAAAATGTCGCGACCCGTTGGGCTCCTGTGGCCCTGGCCTCAGTTAGCACAGGAAGAAACCAGGCGAGAGGCAGATTAGAGGTACAAGCTTGTAGAAGACGGGCTAGCCCTTACTTTCCGCACCAGCCTTTTATTGAGCCAGAACAACACAGGTGAGGGGAGTAATTAACAATGACTATGGGCTGAGGGCACGGGCTCTTCCCACAAGGAACTCCTGTGGAGGAATGGCCCGAGGTCCACGCCTCAGCTGCAGATCATCTTGCTCGGATGTCATCTGGCTCTTGGCGTCTCCTACAAGCCAGAGCAAGAGTGAGACCCCCATCTTTACTAAAAATAGAAAAATTAGCTAGGCATGGTGGTGGGCGCCTGTCATCCCAGCTACTTGGGAGGCTGAAGCAGGAGGATACTTGAGACCAGGAGCTTGAGGTTGCTGTGAGCTATGATGATGTCATGCACTCTACCCAGTGTGAGATTCTGTCTTAAAAGAAAAAAAAGCTGGGCATTATGATTTTTTTTTTTTTTGTACAAAAGGTCTTTATTGGTGGGGGAGGGAGGCTGCAGAGCAGCACTAGAAGGAGAGAAAAGAGCAGAGAAAAAGAGGAGAGCAAAGAGGAGAGTGAAGAGGAGAAGGAAGGAAAGAGAGTGGAGGAGAAGAGAGAGCTGGGCATTATGATTTTATGATTCTAATTTTATAGATGAGGAAACTGAGACATTAAGAGGTCCGAGAAGTTGCCCAAAGTCACACAGCAAGTGTATGACTCTAGACCCAGGACTCAAACTGAAGTCATCTTTGAAATCCTTTGCTTTAACTACCACAGCTACGCTGCTGGGTCTGCTGGGGCAAGCCCACGCGGAGAAAGGAGGTGCTGGCTTTGTGGCCCAAGGGCTGCCCCCACCCCACTGTTCCCAGCACCATGCCAGCTATGTGGAGGGTACTGTGGGGTGGGCTGGAGGATGGGGTGGCTGGGGAGTGTCCTGAGGCCCGCTGTATAGGCATCCAGAAACCTGGGTTTTGTGTCGCATGACTGTATGTTCTGAGAGATCGTGTACCAGTGGGCTCTGCCCTGGGGAAATGATGGGCATGGAGGAATAGTGGCCACTGGGATTAGGGTGGATGTCAATGTGGATGGAGGGGCCAGACAGGGAGAGGCGTGGAGGAGCAGCCTGAACCAGACTGAGGAGGGCAGGTGAGGGTGCGGTGCCGGCTGTCCCTGTCACTGTTGTCTGGGCAATGCTTCAGTCAGAGGTTGAGGTAAGAGGAGTGTGGGCCATTTGCCTTCTGAGCAGGCTGGAGGGCACTCCTGGTCGTACCTTTTCTTGCTGCTGTGCTGTCCTGGGAGTCTCAGATGTTTATCAACCCCTGGAAATAATTAGTGGCCTCGGAGCAGCTCTTGCAAACTTGGGTGTAGAAAACTGGGTGAGAAGTTTTTATGGTGTAAGAAGCTTCTCCTTAAAGTCCCTGCAAAAACCCCACGGACAGGGTTTGGGGACCTGGGTTGGATGATGCACTGGTGGTATCTAGTGCAGACCTGTCAGTCAGAGAGCCCATGGGTATTGGGGTGACAGTCTCCCCCTTGACTGCTGTTTCTGAGGCTCAGGGAGGTCAAAGGCTACTGGGGAGAAGAGCCTGCCACCCAGCCTGAGGCCAAAAGGTGTACTGAGTGTCGGGTGGGAGGCTGAAGGTGGGCTGCGGGCAGTGATGAGATTTGCCTCAGGACCCAGTTTCTGTTCCCAGAGGACACCTGTGGTGCCAGAATTGCTGCCAGCTGCTCCCTGGGCTGGGGATGAAACTGTGCCCCCAGTGAGACTAGGGAAGGACCAGGGGTCTGGGCTGTGAACTGCTTATGTCAGGCTGCCTGATGCCTGTAGTCAGGGCTTGCTGTGGCCCTGAGGTGGGAAGAGAGCACGTATGTGTGTGTGTGTATGTCTCATGTGCGTGCGTGTGTGTGCATGCATGCACTTGCACACACACACACACACACATACGCACACACTTTCTCCCCTTCCACACACGAAGCTATTTCCTGGTTTTCCAGCCCCTCTTCCACACCTCTCCTGTTATGCACTGCTAGGGTCTGAGCTGAGGATGGTCCCATCCTCTTGAGATGCTCAAGAGTCTCCCAAGACCACAGAGAGTTGATTTGACCCAGAGCTACACAGGTGGGGAAAATTTCAGGCCCAGAAGGTAAGGGAGCCTGTCCCAGAAGGGCCACTTCCCCTCCGGGGACAGCAGCAAATACACTTTACATCTTCTTTCCTAACAAACAACAATCTTCCCTTGACGTGTTGAGTACCTGGCAACAACATGGAATAGATTCGGTGCTGTGTAAGCAGGAGGGGACAGGAAGCTGGTAGATTTTGGTGTTGGAAATGAACGTCAGGACACTGAAAGGCAATATTCACTCTCAAATCCATGTCCAACCGCCCCCTCCCAGTTGAACCATAAAAGACCCTGAGGGATTTGTATTTCAAATTCTTCGTTTATTCTGACATTCACTTGGTTGCCACTCTAAGTTATCAAAGATGCAAGACAAGAAATCTATAGCGGGAGTAGTGGAGATGGAGGAAGACGGTGGAGAGAACAGTATTTCCCTACCCTCCTCTTCCTGGGTATGGTGAAGTTGGGAACACGTACAAATAGTGCCCCACAGAGCAGACTCCACAGTTAACAGTGCACTCGAACAGGGGAGCTTCCTTTTCCACAGGGTAGGCCTGTCTGGCTACAGCAAGGTGGACAGGCCATCTTGAGGCTGGGTGGGAGCCCATGCCCTGAGCAACTTGGGCTACGTGGGGAAGGGCTGTGGCCCACCATCTCTCCATCACCCTGATCCCTGATTTTGATTTGTGGATGGGTGGGATTTAGCTTGGGAAAGCTATAGGAGGAAACAGGATCACATAGGATGCTTTGTACTCAGGGACCCTGATAGATCAGGGGCAAGAAGCAAGAAGCAGATGATTGGTGATATTGACATGGCTGCCGGGGGATTCCAGGGGAGCAAGGCACTGGGGCTGGTTTTTCAGTAAGTGGGGAGCGCTGCCAGCCCAGCAGCCCGTGGGGGGTTGCAGCTGGCCCAGTGAGGGCTAGTGGGGGACTGGGCTGGGGTATGTTAGAGCTGCACTGGGAGGCAGAGCTCATTACCTCACCTTAGAGCTGCTTCCTGGTGTTTCCATTTCAGGTCACTCAGCAGGAGGGTCAGACGAACATGTTTGCATTTTCACTGACAATTACAGTTGTTTGGTTGCTAATCTTGTGTTTTATTGTGGTCTTTCATCTTTCAACAAGCATCCCTGCACACAGGACCAGACAGCTAAATACATCCAGCTCTTGCCAGGATTAGAGCAGGAGGGGGTGGCCTGGCGGGCAGATCTCTTTAGGATGTTCTTGCTTTGTGGAGCACTAAGGGCCTTAGAGTCTGTCTGGACAAGCCTTATTTCCCTGGAGAAAACAGAGTCTCAGAGAAGATAAGTGGCTGGTCCTGGAACTAGTAATTGACTAAAATGTGACTAGAGCCCTGGCTGTCTGCTTCTTAACTCAGGGCACTTTAATTCCAGATCAAGATGCAAGGTGACGAGTGCCCAAATAAGGTGCTGCTAAAGGTGTGCCTTCCCTTCCTCATCCCTGCTTCCTTACTGCACCCTGCCCAGGAGCACTCAGTGACTCAGGAGTTGGGGGGCGGGAGTTGGGCCTTTAGAAGGAGAGGGCAGCACTGCAGAGGCAACTGGAAGGCTCATCACAATGTACTTACTCAAAAGGCTTACGGCCACTGCTGAGTTCTAAGTGGGAGTGGGACAGGGGGCTACAGTGAGATAGCAATAAACGGCCCATCACCAGGAGACTGGAGAGGAAGGTGACTGAGGGAAGCTGGCAGGTGTGGGGTCCAACGGCTGTGTCACATCCCTCCAATCTGAAGTCCAGTTCTATGGCGTCATGGGTGGATGCCCATTAGAACACCAGGCTCTAGAGGACCTTACGTGGCTTTAACTGCTGCAGCATCTCTCATGAGGATTCCTCCCTCTTCCCGTCCACCAGCCAGCTGGTTGCCATGGGATTTGCCGGGTTAATCACCTCAGTTCATGCTATCTGGGGGTCAGATTTTTCTTTCTAGGTAGTACATCTGAGACCCTTCCACTCCGCAGCTCCTGAAAGTGGCAAAGCCCCGGGTTTCTGCTGGTGGGGACTGCTGTGTGGGCGTGTACACACCTGCGGATGGGAACACACACATGCCCTCACCGGACTGCACCCAGGCCTGCTGCGGTGTGCTGGGCCAGGGCCCAGACCCCATTGCTGAGATCTCCTTGCTAAGCTATTAGGATTTTAGCAACAAAACTTGCAAAAGTTTCTCCAGCAGAGGGCAGCTGACTCCTAAGGCAGAGAAAGAATTTTCAGGAATATCAGGTTAGATGGTCCCTTTTTTGTGCAATCCCCACAAATAACATTAGATCATGGCCTTTACAGCCTACTCAAGTGTTCCATGAGGAAGGGAGCAAATGGAGATGTGGTATATTCAGGACTCACTTCATGTAGGTTCAATTATGGGAGCAGCTACACCACAGCAGTGTCTATGGTAACCCCAAGTATGAAACTGGATTGTGAATTAGCTCTGGGACTCATCTTAGCAAGCGAGTCTTGAAGAAGTGCCTTTAACCATGCCTTCCCATTGCTTCTCAAATTCTAGAACGTCTTAGTTCTTCTCTCCTTTGTCCCCCCTTTTTCCAGGCATGGACACTTCATCTCCCAAGGACCTGGAAGCCTCCCGAGCCTTTGCTTAGCTTTCCCTAGCCCTCCTTTTCACAGCTCAGCAAAGGGAGGGGCTCAGGGGCACTGGAAAGGGTTGTGGTGGTGCTGGGGCTGCCGGGGCATTTCCCAACTGAGAAACTGGCAAAGCTGCAGACTCAACCTATCAGGTCCCATCCGTGGGCCACCGGGTTGTAGCCAGCCCTGTCCTGGATCTCAGTGCACTCAGAACCTTGAATCCTGGTGAGCCCTCTACTGTGGAGCAAGAAAAGCCAAAGAAGCAGAGATGGTCCTTGTGGGGCTGCTGGAGGGCCACCTGCCGCCGCCCCCTTCCCCTGTTGGGCAGCAGTGTCGATGTGTGTGTGGGTCAGAGGTGGAGGGGGTTACACATCCGTACTAATAGCCCTTGGATGGGTGAAGGCCTCACGCCCAGAGCCTGGCCACGTCACCGGGTAACTCTGGGGCGCTGCCAATTTGAGGGATGGGGGCCCCCCTTCTTTGTAGTATGTGGGGGCAAAGGAGAGCCTCTCGCCTCCACCCCCATTGGGCACCATGTCAGCCGTCCACATGTAAAAGGGGGAGCTGTATGGGGAGCAGGTGGTGCAGTGGCTTCCTGCCACCCCACATGGCTGGCTGCAAGGCTCTCCAGGGAGGGGCGCCAGGCCACCTCTGCTGTCCAGAGCTTGGGAGCTGCAGGCATTGCAGCTGGGTCCTCTGGGGTGCGCGGGAAGGTCGTGCTCCTGCTGCTCCTCCTCGTCTGCATCCTCGGTTCCGCTCTTCTTGCAGCAGTAATACTGGGGGAGGTGAGAGGGGAACTTGAGAAGGGGTGGATTCAGCTGGGCACACTTCTGCACACACACAGGCACCCATGCCCCTGCTCCACTGGGTCCCAAGGCCCAGCCCTTTGTTGGTGCTGGAGATAAAACTGATCAGCCAAGGCCACGTCCCACAAGTGTCCTACAAGTGTGTGTACCCAACCCTGCCAGGTCAGTATTTCCTTCCCTTTCCCTTCCCTCTACTCCTCAGTGTATTAACCAGGCTGTGGTTGAGAGATGGGGAGGCGGAGACGGAAGGATGTGTTGAGGACAGGGCTGGGGGCTGCTGGTGGCAGCTCTCAGGGTCTCCCCGATGGTGCTCTTCCCACCACTCCCGGAGCCTCAGAGGCACAGGAGACACAATGACCCCGTCTGTTCCCAGCACACTCCCTCTGGGTACCCCAAAGGGTGCAGGGTGTGGGGGTTCACAGCCCCCTTTGAATAGCCCCAATTCCCAGCCTCCCTGACTCACGTGTCCCACATTCCAGGCTTTGAGCTCTGTCTGCCCCCAAGTGGGCCTCTGGTTCCTGCTCCCTTAATGAACACGTGGCTTGCTGGTGGCTTGGCAGCCTTAGTACAGACCCAGGGGACTGACCTGGAGCCTACAGTAGCACAGGACCGCAATGATGCAGAGGAGGATCACCGTAGCTAGGATTCCACCGGTGATCACAACCGTTCCCGCTGTCATCCGCCCGACGCCCCATCAAACTCTGCAAAGATGCGTGCAGAAGGGGAGGACAGCTCTGGCTGCCTCACCTCCAGTCCAGGAGAGCCTTCTTGGAACTGTCTGTGAGGGCATCTGAGAGCAGCAGGGGCAGGGACTCCTGAAGACAGGACAGGCTGTCGCCCGGTATGGGCGACAGCTACTGGAGGGAAAGGAAGATGCTAATTCTGACCTGCTGCTATCCAGTTTCAAAAAGTTCTTGCTGTCTTTCTCGGCTAGTGCTCTTCTCCTGCTCCTCCCCCTTACTCCCTTCTGACCTCCCCTCTACACGGCTCCAAGACACAGACTGATGGCCTCTGCAGCCTGAGCATTTCCTCTGTGCAAGGTGGTACCGAGCACTCCCTGGCGTTTCCCACTCAATCCTCACAACACCCTTTGGGGATAGTTATTACTTATCCCTACTGTACATGTGATGAACTAGGGCTGAGATTAATGGGCTGGGATTCCACTGGTCTGGTTCATCCCAGAGGCCAAGCTCTTTATCACTGCCCTCAGGGGCACATACACCAATGGTCCCAGGGCCCTTGGCTGGATGGGGACAGGGCCCCAAATCTCAAAAGTTCTCCTTGATTCTGCCCAGGCTCAAATTCTCACTTCTTTTGGGGCTGTCCCTCCTCTCTCTTCTTTCCTTCAAGGCCTCTTGGAAGACAAGGGCAAGGAGAGCCCGGAGGCAGCTCCTTGCAGGCTGTGGCCAGACTAGTGGGCTGGTCCTGGCTAACAGGGCTGAATGAAGGGGATAGAGACAAGCCCTGGCTGTGAGGCCATCCTGGCCAGTGAATGTGGATTTCTGAGCCTCCAGTGACCAAGGGAACAGCGAGGTGGGGATTTAGCTTCTGGAGGGTGGAAGAATGGCTTTGAGCACTTACGTTCAGTAAAGGGAACAGTGACCTGAAAGACAAAAAAGGGGACAGACTTGTTGGAAGAAGAGTGGTACCCGCCAGAAAAGGGCCCATGGGTTAGCTGATTCCACCCCTCCATCTTGCTTTCTTCCCTGTGTGGTGTATCATTAATAAACCTGCAGACCAGAGTCCAGGTCTCCAGCTAGGTTTCGACTGCTAGCAGATGGACATTTCACTTGGTTGTCCCATTGTCATCTCAAACTCCATCACAACAGGCTAAAGTCATCCCCTGCCTTCAAATGAGCTCCCCACCTCTGACCTCCATCTCTGTTGGTGATTCTGAAGGATTTTGCAGGTTGTTCATTAGTCAAAGGGCAAGTGGGGGGCTGAGAACCCACCACACTGTGCTCACAAAGCTGTGTGCCCTGACACTTCACTGGTGGAAGGGGGACACTTTTCTTCACCCAAAGACACCACATGCTCACTCCTACACTCCTAGAGGGCTACACCCAGCCAGTGGCCTGTTCCTGACCCCCTCAAAGGTACCTAGTGTGGCATGGGTGCCTCACAGACCCCACCGCAGGCCTAACCAGCCAGAGTCTGCATGTTCAGGGGTCTCGGGTGATTAACTGGCACATTCGAGTTGAACAAGGACACTAGATGTTCTCCTCGTTGCCCAGACTTTAAAATCCTCAATTCTTCTTTGGTCTTCTGTTCCTCACACCAGTGAAGACTCTTCACCTCTTAAGCCTACCCAGGTGCCAGGGTTTCCTAACCAACCTCCCTGGTTTTGCCTCTGAGCACCTTCCTAGAGCCAGCAGTTGAGCCTCTCGTCACAGCCCTGTGCCCCTCTGTGACTCCAGGGCACCACACTGGCTACCAGATGCATTTGGACACAAACCTTCCTTAGGTGTCCAACCCTTTTTCTTCTCTGCCGCACATTGGAAGAGTAAGGGCTGCCTTGGGTCAAACATTTAATACATAAACCCTAATGAAAGCTGATGAGAAAATAAAAGACCCATGTACAATTTTCATGGTATCTGACACTGCAGGTGAGCAAAACAAACCTCAGATAATCTGCATGCAGCCCATGGGCCCAGGCTGGACACCCCTGCATGCTGGAGCTGCAAAAGCTTTGCCCTCCCTGTTCCCTGCAGCTCACCACCTGCTTACTACCACCACCCCGGCCGTTCCCCCTAATGAACCCTCTGCCCTGCCAGGCTGCTCTAGTTCTTAAGAAGCTTATAGCCTAGTGATGAGAAGACACTTAATACACCTCATGGGACTGTGTGAGGCGGGCAACAGACCAAGGCTGTGGGAACAGAGGTGGCCCAACTAATTCTCAGGGATAGATACTCCATAGGAGATATTATGTCTGAACTGAATCCTAGAAGCTGAGTGAGAGCTTGTCCAGAAGACAAGGTAGAAAGAGCGTAACGAACAGACCAGGGTGTGAAGAACCTGGGGACAGAGCTAGGGCATTCTAGAAACTGTAAGGAATTTGGATAGCCTGGGATAGGCCCAGGGTAGGCATGAGGCTGGAGAGGCTGTAAGTCCAGTGCAGAACTGGGACTTCACTCTCTTGGAGATGGCAGGGGTTCCTCACGGGCTTTCAGTAGGGAAGGTCATGATCTTTCTGTCTGTTTAAGTCCTGCCCTTCCGTGAAAGCTCCGAGTGCCTTTCCTGACTGCCCATCCCTGATGAGTTCTCATGTCTGTGCTTCTACTATAACATCTTTCCCCGTTCCATTTACCAAACTCTTATCTTACTGAGATAGAAGTGAACTTTTCACGTGGAAAAATCTTGTCTCTTCCATTAAACTGTAAGTCTTTTGGGATCAGGGATTGTGTCTTACACATGAATCACTGTGAAAGTTTTGAGACAGACTGTGTTATGGGTCACTATTTCACTTCCAAGAAACACAGTTGACAATGCTGTCCCTGATTCATCCAGACAAGTTTCAAATTGCTCAGCTTATTGGTGTTGCTGGGGGGCTTCATTTGTTTCCATCCATGTGGGTTTTATGTTTCTTGATTTTTGTGTATCTCAAAACTTTTGCAATGACCCACATACTGTTTTCTATCCCCCTGCAGCATTATACATCATGCCTGGCACATAGCAGGTACTTAATACAGGTTTGGTAACCATCTCATCGTTTAGCAGGGCGGCTAGGCATAGGCCTGGCAGTTATGACTCTGATGTACCACCAGGGGGCAGAAAGTAGCACCTCTCAGTTCAATCCCATCTGCAGATCTCAGCATCACTATTTAAGACCAGCTTGACTTTGCCCAGGTGCATGGTGGGCCATGCTCAGGGGTTCCCTGGGGCATCTGGTGAGGTGCAGAAGAATTTCAGCCTGGGGAGGATTTATGCACTTTCACTACAACACGTCCCCTGCTTCCCAGCACACTCACTGTGAGGGCTGCTTAGGAGACAGAGGCTTACTGGGTGGCCTTGAGGGAAGGCAGCAGGGATCCACTCTAGAAAAGCTTGGCTTACTCCCCCAGGATGTGCCCAGGAGGGCGGTGGCAGGGAATCATCGAGAAGCTATAGAAGAACAGCACCCTCCTCTTCACTGACCTCTGTGCCCAGCCTCCCTATTCCAGAACCACAGAGGCTGTGCAGCAGTGGTGGTCCAGAAATGGGGGGGGCATGGCAGTGCAGGCAGAGCCAGGCGGCTGAAGGCCCAGGTTGGAGGCCCAACTGTGCCACTTAGCAGTCACTCATCTTAGAAATTTTACAAAGTAAAGATTAATGAAGAATCTCAGCTCTCACACACCTCTCACTTTTCTCTCCCAGGGATAAGATTGTGAGGCATCATAATGAAGTATCAACTTTCTGCCTCAGAGTTATTAAGTATGATTGCAAGGAAGAACTACAATGTATGGGTGAATTCCTTGCATACTCTAAAAAAACCTTATAAACCTGGTAATTTGTGGGGGAAAGGCAGGCAGACATTTTGTGGCTGTTTAAGTCTGGCCTTAAAATCCTAAGCTGGAAAGGCACGTGTAAAGGGCGTGAAATGAACTAACCAGTTCACAACCTGTTTCACCAAGGGCCTAATACTAATGGTACAATTTGGTATTTCAATTCCTACACTTAGTGACTCTTGGTTATTTCAGGTGGGCTCATTTTCTCTTTGTGCCTGTATAAATGCTGACAATACCTGCCTGCCCCTTGAGCAGCACCCTACATTTGCAAAGTGCTCCATTTACATTCCCTTCTATGGTGAGCAGGCTCTGAGATGGCCCCAAATGTTCCCTCCCTTCTGGCAGTTGTGCCCTATGTACCCCCACCCCTGAGCATGGGTGTGACCTGTGATTTCCTTCTAAACAATAGAATACAGTAAAGGATGTCACTTCTGTGAGTGGATTATGTAAGATTCTGACTTCTCTCTTGCTAGCCAATGCTCCCCCTTGCTGATTTTGATGAAGCAAGTGGCCATGTGTGGCAGGCCCACGTGCCACAGAACTGAAGGTGTCTTCTGGCTAACTGCCATCTAAGGTCTGAGGTCCTCAACCCAGCTGCTCAACAGGAACTGAACAATCGCATAAAGGACAGTAGATCCTTCTCTGGTTGAGCTTTCAGATGAAACTGTAGCCCCAGCTGAGACTCTAAGGCAGGGGACCTAACCAGCCATGCCTGATTCCTGACCCACAGAAATGCCAAGATAATCAATGTGTGTTGTTTTAAACTGCTAAGTTTATAGTAGTTTATTACACAGCAAAAGATAACTAATATACTTCCCTCCACTCCCCCAAAATGGGGCTCCTATAGTAGGAGGAGAAGTCTGGATATAAGGGCCAATGCTATGGAGTCTCCATCATACCAGCTGCCTCTTGAGCAGGAGAAAGCCTCTGTGTTCCTACCCAGGTCCTAGCAGATCTGAGACAGAATGATTTAGTGGTGGCCAACCTAGAGGCTGGGAGCAAACAAAAATGACAAACCTGATGTCCCCTAAAGAGTCCCAAGGGCCTGCCCTCTGTGACCAGGCTTTTCTGAAGCTTCTTACCCACCCAGTGCCTTACACACTCTCTTCTGGGGGAAAAGGATTGGCCTGTGCCTTATACTTACGTGAAACAGCTGGAGCAGCAGTGGCTCAGTCACACAGGCTGCGCCTGAACAGACAGAAGTCGGGGTGCATCATGGCCAAGGGCATCAGACCCTGCCAGAGAAGAGAGGGGGAGGATCAGTGAGGCCTGGACAGGGAGGCTGAGGGGGCAGACAGGCTCATGCTGGCACAGGTGTGACCCTGTGACTCTGGGGGTTTGCTTCCTGACCGCTGCCTTGGCTTCTGAGGCCCCCAGCCTGAGAACATGAGGACAGATCTCTAGGGTCACGTGTTCTCATTTCCTTGCCTCCTTCTTTCAGTGCTGCCGTGGGGGAAGCAAGGCTCCACTGAAGAATTCAGAATTCAGATCTGTCCTGCAGGTGAGATATCCTGGGGGCTGCATGACTGATCCATCTGTCTCTCACCCATTCCCTTCCCCGCTCTTCCCTGGACTTGCCATTATTTCCAGTGTCTGGTGCTGCACACTCCTTTCTCCCACTCTGATATCCCGACTTCCACCAGAACAAACATATCAACAGGACAGGAGGATAAACAAGTTCAGGCTGATGTGCTGAGGGAGGAGGAAGAGGCAGGAACCTCCTGAGACATCTAGGAACTCAGTATAGGCTAATTATTTGGGATCTTTTTAAATGCCTAAAGTACTCACCCCACATTATTTAGAAGAGTTTAGGCCCTATGCTGGGGAGGGGAGGGAGAGCAAGGCCATCCGTGGTGATACTCAGCCTCGGCCCAGTGGTCCTGAGGAGGGGAGGCCTCCAGGGTGCGTGATTGTGTTGGGGAGGAGACCCAACCATTAACCACATCCACAGAGCCACATGCCAAGGGGACAGGGCTGACCACCTCTAGGTTCTTGGCCTCAGCCAGGAGCTGGTTTTAAGGGACAGACATTTGCGTGTGTGAAGGAGTGGCGCTCGTCGGAGTCCAGGAGGTCTCAGGGGCAGAGCTCTGGGAGAAGTCGAGAAGGCGGCAGACTGACTGCAGGACAGAGCAGCCCTGTCTCCACATCCGCCTCCCTTCTGGATCGGGGCTGTATGCTGTCTTCCAGCTCCCATCCTGAGCATTCTGTTCAGTCAGGCTTTCTTTTCTCAAAGATGTTCTCCTTACCTTTGAACTGCAAGTTGCACGTGCCTGGGGGTTAGAGTGAGGCTCTTCTATATAAGTTTGGACTGATATGCCCAAAGAGAAGTCAGAAAAGTAGGCTTGGGCCAGGTCCCTCTGCCCTGGCGGCATGCAGTCTCTACAGCGTGAGAACATCTGTCCCAGGACCTGTGACAGATGCTTTCCCCGACTTTATGGGATACAGATGGGGCAGTAATTTGGTGGAGGTTGGGTAAGGAAGATTTCTGTGGCAAGAGCTACTGCTGAGCTGCTCATCCCAAGGGAGGAGGAAGGACATGGGGCTCCCTGTCCTTGCGTCTCTGAGTGCCAGTAGTGGCCAGACCTCAGCTGAAGAGGCTGGAGATGGTCTCCAGATGCTCAGGGGCTGAGCAAGGGGCTGCAGGAGACCCTTGAAACAGAGATGTGGTTTGTCTGGAGTGAGGGAACCCTATGCGAGCCCTCAAAAACATTCACGAGAGCAAAAGCCAGTATTAAGCTTCTCCAAGCTCTCTAACTAGCAAGAACTGCTGCTTTCAATCCTGGCAAGAAATGAAACAACAGCTACTGGGCATGGTTGTAGGGGGAGGAGGCGGGGCAGTGGAGGTGGCAGAGGGGCCTGTGTGGCCCACCTTCCCAACCACTATCAGCCTGAGCATATCCAAATTGGAGGAAAGGAAAAGACGCACACTGTTAAACTGGGAGTGTTTTGATTATTACTCTTTATTGCGTATTCTCACTTCTGAGCTGAGACTGCGTAATGAAGCAACCTGTCACTTAAGAGTGGACGAAAATGCAATGGCATAGGCCCACGGCTTTTTGTTCAGGGAGAGAAAGATTTTTTCCACTGAAAACACTTTGAAAGGAAAGGGAAGAGAAAAATTAAAGTTGCTTTCTGAGCACAAGTCATGCAATATGCTTCTTTAATATATCAGTTATTTATAGAAAAATGATCCGCGGCCCCCTGTCCTTAGTGGCATCAGCCTCACTGCCGCAGGGTCACCTCGCCTCACGCCTGGATGAAGGCCAGCAGGAACCACCAGCTGTCGCTGGCCCCAGCACATGTAATTAACCACCGACTGCCCCCCTGCTCCTTGATCGGCCCCCTTAGGAGCACGAGTTAATTGAGTGGGGCCTAAGCACTGGCTGATCTCAATTTCTTCTGATGAAATTAAGCTCTCTCCAATCATTTATTAACTCATGAAATTGACACAGCAGGTAAGCAGCCCCAGAGAAGAGGAGCAGTTTTTTCCCCCATTACCTGTCTTCCTAGACTACAATCCTCAGGCGATTCTGGCAGAGATTCCTTTACTTGGATCGTGTGTAACCCATTACCAAGCCCTGTCTCCCCGGTTGGAGGTTGGAAGAGTTGGTGACCACACGGGTGATTTTGCCCCAGATAGGTAACTACAGCAGCACAGGTGTGTGCTGTTTGAGAAGGGGGGGTCTCTAGGAGTTACAAGGAACTCTTGAAAATCAAGAAAAACCCCAAGAACCTCATGTAATATGGGTAATAGATGAAGTGGTTTATGAAAGGGGGCACCTAAAGGCTAACAAGAAAATGAAGACATGCACAAACTCAATAGTAGTCTGAGAAATACTAACCGAAACCTCAATGAGCTATCACTGTTTGCCTCCTGGATTGACAAAAATCAGAAGCAGGATGATGCTAAGTATTGGTGCAGGTGCGGGAATACAGGAGCACTGGCGGTGGGGTGGAGCTAGCGCAGGCATTGAGGGAGTGACCTGGCCCCACTTAGCCACAGCAAGTATATCTGCCCCCATGAAACAGCAGTTCCGCGCCTGGGTCTATGTCCCCCCCAATTTCTCAACACAGCCAGAAGGGGTCATGTACAAAGATGTTTATTACTATACATGTTTGTTTATGGTGGCAGAGAGTTGGAGATAACCTCAGAGACAATCACTGGGGAGTGGAAAGGTAAAATCAGGTAGGTGCCAACCACGGGGACAATGCAACTATTGAAAACAATGGGCTTGGTACCTGTGGCTCAAGTGGCTAAGGCACCAGCCACATATACCTAAGGTGGCGGGTTCGAATCCAGCCCGGACCTGCCAAACAACAATAATGGCTGCAATCAAAAAATAGCCGGGTGTTGTGGTGGGTGCCTGTGGTCCCAGCTACTTGGGAGGCTGAGGCAGGAGACTCGCTTGAGCCCAGGAGTTGGAGGTTGCTGTGAGCAGTGAAGCCATGGCACTCTACCCAGGGGGACAGCTTGAGGCTCTGTCTCAAAAAAAAAAAGAAAAAGAAAACAATGGACCGACTACCACAGTGACACATGGCCACTGGGAGAAACTCAGCACGGCTCTGAATGAAAGATCCAACCTCCCAAACCCATACATGAGCTGTATAACAATACTGTTTACATATATTTAAAATACAAGCATACAGATCAGCAATTCACATTTTCAAGAACACATATGAAAAAAATACACATTATGGCTGCTGATGGACAAAGGGGAATGAGAGTGGGAGAATAAAAAAATAATAATGAAATAATAATGGGCCTTGATGGCTTTGTCAGGGGCAGGGAGCTCACTTCTTCCTTTGCTGAGGTGACACAGAAACAGGCCACTCGCATGTTCCCTCAGCAAAACGCTGCTGCTCATGGAAGGAAAGTGGGCACAGCCACGTGGGAGCCCCTGTACTGCCACAGCCTGAGAACTCGTCTGGGCCCCTTGGGCTGGGGAGGGGCTGTGACTTTAGTCACACACTGCTTTGTGTTTGTGTCTGCCATCGGATCAGGGAATCTGAATGTCTAGCTCCAGAACACAGTAGATGCTCAATGCCTATTTGTCAAATGAAGAACCTAGTGAACAGGTGTGTGCCAAGTTTGTGGGACTCTTCCTCCGCACCCATTAGCCCGATGCTGCCCACCTGTCCCCGCAGTGGATCATCACAGCACCTCCAGCTCCCACTGCCCCACCTCACAGCAGATAATGCTCATCCCTGAAGCTCTTGCGGTTCCAATCATGGGTGTGTTTTCTCTGCTTTGGACAGGTCAGTGTGGAGACCAGTACACTGTGTTAAGGCCTTGGTTCGTCTGGGACTTGGCCGTGTCCCCCTTTCTGCCTCATAATAGTGTTCGTTACCGTTCACAGAGTTTTGCTATGCTTCATCTTCTTTGATCCCCTGGCACAGCAGTTTCTGATTTCTCTTATTTTTCAGAAAATGCTAAGTTCAAGAAGGCCAAAGTGATTTGGCCAGGGTCACACAGCTATTTCCGGGAGAGCTGGGACACCCTGCCCCCACTATTCTTCCATGACCAAAGCGGTTTTACTATTTGGGGAACATGCCATGTGGCCCATTTTTGTGCTGCCCCAGCTCTTCTAACTCCAGGGCTCTTTCCTGGCCTAACCTCGCAACCTTAATTGCTGACCATTCACAGGCAGAACGGGGCCCTGTGGCCTGGGGTTGTGGGACAGGAGGTTCATATTTCACAAGGTATGTGGAGTTTCACCTTATGCTTGGATTTCTCTCCATCTGTCCTTGATACCTCGTATTGCATGTAAGGTGTTCTGAGATCCCCAGGCAGCCGGCCTCCAGCCCAGTGACTGCTAAACAGACTTGTTAGGAAAGACAGAAGCATCCACAGCACTTGTTTCTCCTCTCTAACAAGATGTCAGCAGACTGGAAGAAATCCAATAAGAACATGGGCCATTGAAGGGACAGAGTTTGCTGTCCGAGGCCAGATGGAGGAAAGGAGGGGCAAAGCGTTAGGCCAACAAGGTGGCCAGAGGGAGCCAGCTGCAGGGACTGGCCACAGAACAGAGAGTTGTCAAACTCAGGGTAGCAGGAAGTGGGAGGCTTGCTCAAGGCATTCCAAGGGGAGCTAAGAGCTATCACAGGACTGTATGGAGATAAGACTGTACGAGCCCCAAGGTAAATCTCATAAACAAGTGCAACAGGGACATGTGGAAACTGTCAACCCACATGGCATGGGGGAGGCTTAGGGAGCATTACTCAGCTACTGTCCAATCCTTTCTTCCAGCCCAGAGGGCCTGGCCGGTTTATTTTGCCAGTCAGTCTGACAGGGCCAGGCTGAGGGCTTGTCCCAAATGGGACAAGGCAGGTTCTAGATTTGGTGGCCTTAACCACACCCTCACAATGGCAGACCGGAGCTTCTGGCCTCACTTAGTGAGATGGAATGGACATTCACATCCAGACACCCCTCATATTCTTAATAGTTGTTCATGCACCAGCTTAATCAACTGCACATCACAATGGATACTGCTCCTGTTCCCCATTATGGACGGGCTTAGCAATTCTCAACCAATTCTTTGTGAAGTTCCAACTTAAACCCTTAAAAATCGATCTCTATTACTCATGGAGTCAAGGTTCTGATGTGCAGATGGGGCAAAACTAGCGAAATAGCATCTGTATCACAATGCATCTTTTTATTTTCTAGAGTTCATTTTTTAATGAAAAGGTAAAAACTATACATATTTATGGAGTACAACATGATGTTTTGATATATGTATCGATTGTGGAATGGCTAAATCAAGCTAATTAATATATCTCACATAACTTTTTTTGTGTGCCGAGAACACTTAGAATGTACTCGTTCAGCAATTTTCAAACATACGATATATGGCTGTGAACTCCAGTCACCACGCTGTGCAATAGATCTCTTGAACTCATTCCTCCTGTCTCAACAGAGCTTATTTCTGTCTGAGTTACATACAGTCCTGTAATAGCTCTTCGAGCTGAATCTTTATCACTTTGTACTACTCTATAGCTGGGGTGAGGGAGGGAGGCTTTGGCTGATTCTAAACGGCAGCTCTAACTCTGCCCCCAGATGAAAGTGGACAGGAGTCTCATGTCATCCACTGTCAACTGCGCGCTGAAGGGGTAAAAACTGCATGTGGTGGCTTACCCATGAGGACAGCCTCCAGAACCAGATAGTCCCAGGTAGGCCTGTTATATTCCAGAGAGCAGGTTAGGGAGGTTGGCAATAGGGCAACCTTACACCCCTTTATGGAATTAATAGAAAAACATAGTAGGTTAAGATGCAATTTTTTTTGTTTTATTTGCAGTTTTTGACCAGGCTGGGTTTGAACCCACCACCTCTGGTATATGGGGCTGGCGCCCTACTCTTTTGAGCCACAGGCACCACCTACATTAAGATGCAATGTTCACAGCCTTTCTCCTCTTCCACTTTCTGCTAAACCATGTCTACCAGCTCATCTTCTGGCTGGGCAGATTTGGGTGAAAGGTAAGTCAGGAGGTACCATGCTGTGTGGATTTATATAAGTTAGCAAGGTCAGAGTAACTGACCTGACTATACTTAGACTAACAGGAGAGGAAGATGTATCAAAGAGCCAGGACAAGAGGCACTTGAGAAACATTCTGGAGAGACTGCAGAGAGAAGGAGACTTTGGGGGCAGCTGCCCTCTGTGTGAGATATTGGGAGAGATGGAGATGGGGAAAGAGGATTTTTAAATTGTAGAAATGTATTATAAATGAAATTCCTCCCTGTGGGATTTTCCTAAAATCGTCAATAAAATTTTTATTGATAGGGCAGTGCCTGTGGCTCAGTGAGTAGGGTGCTGGCCTCATATACGGAAGGTGGTGGGTTCAAACCCAGCCCCAGCCAAACTGCAATAACAACAAAAAAATAGCTGGGTGTTGTGGCGGGCACCTCTAGTCCTGGCTACTTGGGAGGCTGAGGCAGAAGTGCCTAAGCCCAAGAGTTGGAGGTTGCTGTGAGCTGTGATGCCACAGCACTCTACCGAGGACAATAAAGTGAGACTCTGTCTCTTAAACCACCCCCCCCCCAGCTTGGTGCCTGTGGCTCAAACAGCTAAGGCGTCAGCCATGTACACTTGAGCTGGCAGGTTTGAATCCAGCCTGGGCCCGCCAAACAACAATGACAACTGCAATCAAAAAATAGCCGGGCGTTGTGGCAGGCGCCTATAATCCCAGCTACTTGGGAGGTGGTGGCAGGAGACTCACTTGAGCCCAGGAGTTGGAGGTTGCAGTGAGCTGTGATGCCACAGCACTCTACCCAGGGCAACAGCTTGAGGCTCTGTCTCAAAAAAACCCCAAAATTTATTTGTGCTTTCCAAATATGTTTTGCATATTATATGTTTTTTTTAAATGAGATACCTTGACAAGACTGAGCCCACAAGCCAACTTTTCTTTTTTGGGGGGGTTATAATTATGAAGAAGGATGACTTGTCCAAAGACGAATAAGCAGTAGGAATTGTTAGTAACTCAGAGATAAGAGGTTGCCAATTTTGGTAAAGTTGAGCAGAAACGGACATATTAGCGTTCATGAAGTCTCTAAATATTAAGTTGTGTGTGTGTACACTGTATTTCTGGAGCAGGGGGACATAGCTTTCATCAGGTATAGGAGAGTTCTGTCACTGCAGAAAGGTCAAGGATCCCTGAATAAGATGATGAGTAGAAAGGAAGTGACAGAGGAAGGAGGTAGCTGAGAAGACAATTGCTGTAAAACAATAACAATAGTAATGATAATATTATAATTAAGGAGAAAGACTCCTGTTGTGAGACCTATAGGTAGAGGAAGGAAGAATAATTAAATTTAAATCTGTCATGAGTGGCAGAGGCAGGGAGTCACTTCCATAAGAATGACCAAGCCAAACTAGGGGTGGGTGGGCAGGAGATATAAAAAGGCAAAAGGAGACAGAGATTTGACAGGAGACCTGAAGGGTAAACATTCCTCACAGTGTTCCTATTGGGTAACCTCTCTAAGACCAGCTGCCATGGAGCACTCAGCCTGTGGACAAAGCCACAGCTCTAGCACTGTTGGTGGGAGTATGTCTCAGCCTGTTTTCTGTTGCTGTAACAGAAGACCACAGACTGGGTATTTTATAAAGAACAGAAGTTTATCTGGCTCACAGTTCTGGAGGCTGGGAAGTCCAAGAGCAATGGCGCCAGCATTTGGCAAGGGTCTCCCCATGGCAGAAGGGGAATGAGGAAGCAAGTGCACAAGACAGAGAAAGAACGGGGGCTGACCTTACCCTTCTATCGGGAGCCCACTTCTGCAATGATGGCATTAATCCTTTCATCAGGGCATAGCTGTCATGGCCTAATCACCTCTTAAAGGCTCCACCTCTTAATACTCTCATATGGCAATTAAGTTCCCAACACATGAACTTCAGGGGAACGCATTCAAACAATAGCATTCTGCATCTGGCCCGTGAAATTCATGTCTTTCTCATGGGCAAAATATATTAACTTTATCCCAATAGCCCCTAAAGCCTTAACTCATTCCAGCATGAACTCAAAAGTCCAATGTTCAAAGTCTCATCTCAATCAGGTATGAGTGAGACTCAAGGTACAATGTATCTTGAGGCAAATTCCCTTCAGCTATGAGCCTGTGCAATCAAAAGATGTTATTTCCAAAATACAATGATGGGCATAGGATAGATATTCCTGATCCAAAAGGGGGAAATAGGCAAGAAGAAAGCAGTAAAGGCACCTGGTTCCCTTCTTCCCGTGACAGTCTCTGTAGCAAATGGTTGCTTGGCAGCTCCTTTGGTTTGCTTTCCTAAAGATACCTCTTTACTCTTTACATGGCCAGGATGAGAATTAAAAAAAAAAGAATGTTCTGTTCTGCTTCTCTTTTAATTACAAACTCTGGCTTTAGTTTATCTCTTTCCCCTGACATCTCGCTGGATCCTATTAAGAGCAGCCACACAGCAGCCTGAAAGCTTTGCTGCTTCGATATTTCTTTCATCAGATAATCCTGGTTTGTCGCTCTTAAGTTATACATTCCAGGCTCGGCGCCTATAGCTCAACCGGCTAAGGCGCCAGCCATGTACACCTAAGGTGGCGGGTTCGAATCCCCAGCCCGGACCCGCCAAACAACAATGACGGCTGCAACCAAAAAATGGCCGGGCGTTGTGGCGGGCGCCTGTAGTCCCAGCTACTTGGGAGGCGGAGGCAGGAGACTCGCTTGAGCCCAGGAGTTGGAGGTTGCTGTGAGCTGTAATGCCACGGCACTCTGCCCAGGGGGACAGCTTGAGGCTCTGTCTCACAAAAAAAAAAAAGTTATACATTCCATAAAGTACTAGCACATAGACCCAATTCTGTCAAGGTCTTTGCTCCAGTTTTCAATACTTTGTTCCTCATTTGCATCTGAGAGCTCATCGGAATGGACTCGGCTCTCCGTATCTCTACCTCTGGTGACAGCCACTTAAGCAATCTCTAAGAAGATTTAGACTTTTCCTACAGCTCTCCTTTTCCTCTCAGCCCTCACCAGAATTGTCTTTAATGCTCTGTTTATGGGTCATGCAGGCTTTTTCCAGTTTGCTTCTCCAATTCTCTCAGCCTTTGGCCATTACCCAGTTACAGAATAGCTTAGAAATGTTCAGGTATTTGCTACAGCACCCACCCCACTTCTTAGTACCAATTCTCTATTTTAGTCTATCTTATGCTGCAGTAACAGAATAATACAGACTGGGTAATTTATAAAGAGCAGAAATTTCTTTGGCCCACAGTGTAGAGGCTGGGAAGTCCCAGAGCATGGTGCTGGCATCTGGCAAGGGTCATCCCCTTGTGGAAGGTGAGTGACACCATGCACATGAGCATGGGAAACATCAGTTTGGATGAGGCCAAACTTATCCTTCCTTCAGGAGCTCACTCCCACAGTAACTAACCACTCCTTTGATAACAGCATTAATCCATTCCTTCATAAGGGTGGATCCCTCACAGCCTGATCACTTCTTTAAGGTCCTATTTGTTAATACGGTTACAATGGTAGTTAAGTTTCTAATACAAAAATTTGGGGGGGGGACACATTTAAACCACAGCAGAGTGTAAACTGGCAGAGCTGGTTTGATGTCACTTTTATAGTATATATCAAAATTTGAAAGATACATTCACTTTGTGCCAGCTAATTCTACTTTTTCTTTTTGAAACAGTCTCACTCTGTTGCCCAAGCTAGAGTGCCATGGCATCAGCTTAGCCCACGGCAACCTCAAACTCCTGGGCTCAAGCAGTCCTCCTGCTTCAGTTTTCTGAGTAGTTGGGACTACAGGCACCACCACATGCAGCTAACTTTTCTATTTTAATCTAATTAATCAATTTATTTATTTAGAGACAGAGTCTCAGTACATCACCCTCAGTAGAGTGCTGTGGTGTCATAGCTCACAGCAACCTCAAACTCTTGGGCTTAAGTGAGCTTAAGTGATTCTCTTGCCTCAGCCTCCCGAGTAGCTGGACTACAGGTGCCTGCCACAATGCCCAGCTATTTTTTGGTTGCAGTTGTCATTATTGTTTAGCAGGCCCAAGCCAGGCTTGAATCCACCAGCCTTAGTATATGTGGCTGGTGCTCTACTCACTAAGCTATGGGCACTGAGCCAACTTTTCTATTTTTAGTAGAGAAATGGTCTTACTTTGCTCAGGCTGGTCTCAAACTCCTGACCTCAAGTGATCCTCCCACTTCAGCCTTCCAGAATGCTAGGGTTACAGGTGTGAGTCACTACGCCCAGCCTGCCAATGCTGCTTCTAAGGAACCTATCCCACTGAAATGCATATGTGCACAGATACATGTACATCTTTGTAGTATTATTTGTAACTGTAAAAAATTGATAAATATTCATCATCAGAGGAGTAGATAAATGAAAGTTCTTACACGGAATACTATGTATAGGTGGAAAGCCTATATACTTGTGCCTTTTTGCCTCTGAGAGTGAGCAGGAATAAAAGTCATGTTTTTCTAAAATCCAGGAGACTCTGAGGTAGAACTCCCACTGTGGCCTTTGCCCTGGCCGGAGGAGTGTGACATTCCACTGTGCTGAGCAGGGCCAGGAGGGCTGGGGCGCGTAGGTGCGTCATTGGCATACTTTTGGAACCTCCGGATTGTGGATTGACAAGATCAAATTACTGCCTCCAGACGGCTTAAGGCTTCAGAGAATAGACAAACAA
The DNA here is from genome assembly GCF_000181295.1 of Otolemur garnettii. Lineage (NCBI taxonomy): Eukaryota > Metazoa > Chordata > Mammalia > Primates > Galagidae > Otolemur > Otolemur garnettii. Next base: position 13,964,861 of record NW_003852411.1, read on the forward strand.
TCAGTTCCGTCCTCCCATGGCCATTTCCGTATCTATCAAGAATCAGGCCAGAGAGCTGATAGTGTGTGTTTCCTTGATTACTATTCTAAGCATAATGAATAACTTAGAAGAATGTATATTACTTGTCTAGCAGGCATGTGTATCACTTAATCAGTAGTCCTACAGGAACCTAGTAAAAGTTAATTTGTCCTTTTACAATATGTCACTGAGGTAATGGAATGATTATTGATTAACGGTGTGTACGTGCAGAGCTGGCTATTTGAACTAGTGGAGAAATAAAGAATTTTGCTACTCACCATCTTAAGGTGGTAGTCGTCTTTGTCCTATACTATTCTAATAGCAATCCTATACTCTGTGTTGCTGATCATCTGCAACTCCTGACAATAACAACTATGCAGTTGTTAGAAAGAAATAGAATAAGATTCCATTTATATTAAAAATTATGTGTATGAGGGCTTGGCGCCGGTAGCACAGTGGTTACGGCACCAGCCACATACAACGAGGCTGGCGGATTCAAACCCAGCCTGGGCTAGCTAAACAACAATGACAATAGCAACAACAACAAAGAAAAGTGGCGCCCTCCTGTAGTCCCAGCTCCTGGGGAGGCTGAGGCAAGAGAATCACTTAAGCCCAAGAATTTGAGGTTGCTGTGAGCTGTGACGCCACAACACTCTACCAAGGGCGAGATAGTGAGGCTGTCTCAAAAAGAAAAAAAATTATGTGTATGAGATTAACATTTAATTTTAAAAAATGCTCATACTGTTTGACCTAATATTTCTATTTCTAGAAACATACCCAGAAGAAAACGCTCCAAAACAAGGAAAAAGCTAAAACCAGAAAAACATTTCACTGTGGCATTATTATAATAGAGAACAGGCTCGGCACCTGTGACTCAAGCGGCTATGGCGCCAGCCACATACACCTGAGCTGGCGGGTTCTAATCCAGCCCGGGCCCCCCTAATGACAACGATGGCTGCAACCAAAAAATAGCCAGGCGTTGTGGCTGGCGCATATAGTCCCAGCTACTTGGGAGGCGGAGGCAGGAGACTCGCTTGAACCCAGGAGTTGGAGATTGCTATGAGCTGTGATGCCATAGCACTCTACCCAGGGCAACAGCTTGAGGCTCTGTCTCAAAAAAAAAAAAAAATAATAATAATAGAGAACAAAGGGGAACCAAGTTCAGTATCTAATGATAGGGAAACTCTTCATTACTCATACTCCAGCCCTCAATGGCACAGTTATTGAGTTATAATTATGAACACTTTATCAAGATATGAAGAACTGCTTAAGTTGACAAACTTGGACATAAATTCATATAAAATATGATTACAGGCTCGGTGCCTGTGGCTCAAGTGGCTAAGGCGCCAGTCACATACACCTAAGGACCACAGGCGACCGCCACAACGCCTGGGTATTTTTTTTTTTTTTTGGTTGCAGCCATCATTGTTGTTTGGCAGGCCCGGGCTGGATTCGAACCCGCCACCTTGGGTGTATGTGGCTGGCGCCTTAGCCACTTGAGCCACAGGTGCCGAGCCCCTTCCCAGATTCTTTAATGCAATGACCCATCTTAATCAATCTCTGCATCTCCCAGGGAATCTAGCAAAGTGCTATGTACACAGTGGGTATCTGGATCTGTTGGTTCAAAATCAGACATTTGAAAGTCCCATATAAGCCCTTCACAAAAGCCAAGGTTTCTTGTATTTTAAAAAATTAATGTTATTATGATTTTTGGTTTACCTAGTTTCATTTCAACAGAACTTCTCAAAGGGTGCCTAATCTACCTGCAACAGAAGGGCCAGAATACCAGTTTAAAAGGCAGATTCCAGATTCCAGGGAACCCCTAGACCTCTGAGGGTACGGCTTGGTAATATGCATTTTAAGTAGGGTGATTATTCATTTACTGCCTAAGCTGGGGCACTAAAAGGGGTTACTATCAATAATTATGCTGGGACGATTGGCATAAACCAATTGACAATTACCCTCATTTCAAGTATTTCTCTGGACAATCAAATGTGAGAAATGCAGGCCCAGGCTCTAATTCTTTGCTAGTGGGACCAGGCTTCTTCTCCCCTTTAACTCCCTGAAGTTCATAGTAAAGACAGGGTCTGAACTGACAGGTTGAGCAGGGTGTTATGGTGCTGCCAGTAAGCTGAACAGGAGCAGACAGTGGGCAAGAGTATGAAGCAAGGGCAGCTAGGACCCTAGGAAGGTCCTGGCCTGCAGTGGTTTCCTGCTACCTTGGGAGAGGCTGGCTGTGCCACAGTGGATGAAGCTTTAAGGGACTGGTGCTGACGTGCCCCCTCCAGCTATCCTTCGAGGGCCAGGCTCTTTTCACTCATAGATGGGGCTTTAAAGGACCTGCATTCACACAAGCAATGACCCACACTCAGCAGTGAGAAATAATACCTGCCAGACAGATAACAACAGCTGGGCAAACATGACCATAGCCACCTGGTGTGTGCTGATGCTCTGCAATCTGACCAGATGCCCACAGGGTCACTGAAGATAGCAGCAGGGTCTCTTGATCCTGCCCCAGCCTGTTGCTTCTTTCCAGGGGAACGTTCCTTCTGTTCGTTTTGCTTTCCCTTTTAGTTTAGAATCAAGGAGAAGTACCCAGTTCTATCAAAGCCAATTCTAAGACCTCTGAACCAAAGTGAGCGATGACATTACACCTGAAATATCAGTTCCAGACCTATCTTGCCAGCATCCCTTGAGCTTTAATAAGACACCATCTAGAGCTGGGGTTTCATTGTCTCCTGAGAGCATTAAACCAACAGTACACAGAATTCCACAGAATCCCTGTGCAAGTTCACATCTTTTTCTCATTTCTATGCCCCATGTTCTCATCTCAACATACGTTTCCCGTGTCCCTAAGCCAAGCCCACACATCTCTACGTAGGTGGGTGAGGAGCCTTTCTGATTTGTAGTACAACTCAGAGACTTATAGTTTGGAAAGTATAACCTGCTTTAAAATAAAGTTTTAATTATGCTATGGTTTAAAGTACTGGCTGTGGCAATGTATGTGACATATGTAGAGACAGGAGTATTCCCCACCAAAGGGACGTGTAGAGAAGGGATCACATTCAGAGACAGCCTGGGGAGACTTATTGCTAATCAAGTGAGCAATGGTTAAGAACCTGGACGTGGCTCGGCGCCTATAGCTCAACCGGTTAAGGCGCCAGCCACGTACACCTAAGGTGGCGGGTTCGAATCCCCAGCCCGGACCCGCCAAACAACAAATGACGGCTGTAACCAAAAAATAGCCGGGCGTTGTGGCGGGCGCC
>NW_003852411.1:13968684-13985643 GCF_000181295.1 Otolemur garnettii
AAAAAAAAAAAAAAAAAAAACTACATGACTCCATGCTTTTTCAAAAATGATATTACCAGGCCATGTGTGGTGGCTCATGCCTATATCCTAGCACTCTAGGAGTCTGAGATGGGTGGATTGCTTGAACTCAGGAGTTCGAGACCAGCCTGAGCAAGAGTAAGACCTTATCTCTACTAAAAACAGAAAAATTAGCTGGATGTGTAACACATGCCTGTAATCCCAGCTACTGGAGAGACTGAGATAAGAGGATTGGTTGAGCCCAGGACTTTGAGGTTGCTGTGAGCTATGACAGCACAGCACTTTACTGAGGGTGACAAAATAAGACTGTGTCTCAAAAAAAAAAAAAAAGATATTTCCTTGATATTCCCCTCCCCACAGTCCTCCCCCCTCTCAAAAGCTACTCCTAGGGAAATGTACTGGGGCAGAGCCAACTGTCCCCTCCTTCAGGATGCCAGCACCTAATCACCCTGTAGTCTGTACTTTTAAATGATCTCTTTGACTCTTGCACTGGAGTGTGGGTCTCTTAAGGGTGGGATCTGGGATACAAATTTGTATTTTAGCACCTGCTACAGAGCAGCCCTTTCATGCATGTTTATGGAATGAATGGATTAATAAGTGGCTTTTTTGTAAGGGGCTTTTTAACAAGAGCTCTGTGAGGTAATGGGAATATCACCAACTCCATTTAGTTGACAGGTAACTGGGGCATGAGAGGATAAGTGACACATCTAAGGTCACAGCTGGTAAGTAGTGGTGTAGAGACTTGTTTTCAGGTCTTCCTACATCAAATGCCAACCTCTCCCTGCAATGAGAAAACCTGTGAAGGCACCTGGGCAACAATGATCACGCCACTACTCCCTGGCACTAAGTGTCCTCATCATTGATCTGGGCCTTCTCATTAAGACATCAAGAATGAAAATGCCTCTCGGGTGGTGCCTGTGGCTCAGTGAGTTGGGTGTCAGCCCCATATACCAAGGGTGGTGAGTTCAAATCCAACCCTGGCAAAACTGCAACAACAAAAAAAATAATTAAAAAATAAAGTTTAAAAAAAAAAAAAAAAAAAAAAGAAAATGCCTCTCACAGGTATTTATTACTCACACAAACCCTTGGAAGTGGGAATTATTATTCCATTTTATAGACAAGGAAATGGAAGGTCAGAGAGATTAAGACACTTGCCCAAGGTCACACATCTAGTCAGTGGCAGGGTCAGGATTTGGACCATGTCAGAGGTCGAAGCTCATTAACCTCTACACTTCCTTGCTTGGCAGAGCAAATCAAGTATTACTACTAAATGCTATTTCTGGAATAGAAAGACATTTTGGCTCAAAACAAAGGAGTAGTTTTATCAGTGAGAAGAGTGCAGGCTCAGCACCTGTGGCTCAAGTGGCTAAGGTGCGAGCCACATACACCTGAGCTGGCAGGTTCAAATCCAGCCCAGGCCTGCCAAACAACAAAGACGGCTGCAACCAAAAAATAGCTAGGCATTGTGGCGAGCGCCTGTGGTCCCAGCTACTTGGGAGGCAGAGGCAGGAGAATCGCCTGAGCCCAGGAGTTGGAGGTTTCCGTGAGCTGTGAGATGTCATGGCACTCTACCAATGGTGACAGCTTGAGGCTCTATCTCAAAAAAAAAAAAAAAAAGAAGAGTGCAGAGACAGAATGATCCAGTATCAAGGAGGCAGTGAGACCCGCACCCACCATCACTGGAGGTGTTAAAGAGCGCTTGGTGGGCTCATGTGCTTGGCTGGGTGGTTGGAGTAAGTGACTTTCACGGTTCCTTCCACTCAAGGTCTTGCTCCTAACATTTATGGGGCCCAGGGCAAGAGGATACATGGGGGCCACAGACCATCTATCCAAATATTAAAAAGTTAAATATCAAGCTAGTAACTGTTCAATAACAAGTTCTTTAAAAAAATAAAGAGTCTAAAGAAAAAAAGCTTCTATCCCCCTACCTTGATAAATACACTTCTATAATATCTGTAAGACTGGGCTCAATTTTAGAACTTTAAGACCAGCCCCGTGCTGAAATGCAGCAGCATGGAAACTGCTGGTCCAGTTACCAGACTGCAGCCCATCCCCTTTCTCCTTCCACCCCAGACTTGGTCCTATGCTCCTGAGGGGCTGGCCTCATGTGCATGGAGTGTAGACACTCCAGGCCAAATATCCAGGCTCTATTTACTGTTCCCGAAGTGCTACCTCCCAGCTGCCCTGCAGGCACAGGGGCATGAACCCTTGGAAGGACAGACGGTGGAAGAGGCCTGCATAGGCCCTAAAAGCAGCTTAGGAAAGCACCCTTGGGCAGGGCTAGGGTGTGGTCTAGAAGGGAGGGCACGGATGCTTCCTCTTAACCCCACAGATTTGCCTCCCATATAGGGAGGGGTGTGGCTTAACAAGGGGCCTCTCTTGCCTGGGTCTAAGGGCAGTGTTATTTCCAACTCTGAAGTCTTGTGATGTTAGTTAGGTTCCTTGGGTCTTTTCTTTCTCTTAGATGTTTATATTATCTGGGTTTAAGACCAAAATCCTCTATCTGGGACAGAGACATCTAGGCTGGATGATTCAGAGCTGGGCTTTAAGGGAGCGTTGCTGGGCTGGAAGGGAATATCCCTGGAGAAACCCAGACAAAATAACCAAGTAGAGGGTGGTTCGATTTCCTGTCCTTTGTGTTCTGTTCCTTTCTCCCTGGTTGGCTGCCCACACATCATGCCTTACTTAAGGATGTTCTGCATTTTGAAGGAATTATCTCCCTTATCCCACAACTTTCTTCCATTTATCTCTTCTGTCTCCTGATTTTCACAATCTTCTCTGGTCTGCCAGGCTGAACTGGAGCTGCCTTCTCCTGTATACAGTGGGCTTTTTCTAGAACAAACATCTCCACAGAAATCCCAACCTCAGTGAGTGCTGACTGCCATCTACCCAGGCCAGTTGAAGGGTGAATTTGTTTTATTAGGGGACATGGCAGCTACAGAGGCCAAAGCTACCTTACTCACCAAGTCAACCTCGCTTTGTCCTAGTTTGTATCATCTGCAGGAGGCATGGAGGTGCTCAGTAATGGATTAGGAGTGTGGTTTCTGGAGACTGTCAGCCAGATCTGGGTTGAAATATTGGTTCCACTGCTTATTAGTCCTGTAAACTGGACAAAACCCATTCCACTACTTTGGGCCTCAGCTTTTCATCTCTAAAATTGGGCCAGTAACAGTAACTATATCATACGGCCATTAGGAGACTCAATGAGAAAGTCCACAAAGAGCTGTTGATCTTGCAGTGGCAAGCACACAGCTGCCCAGAAGACAGTGTCAGCTATTATTATTAACATTTCCCAGCCCTGGTGATGCTGCTCCTTCCCCCTCCAGGCTTGGAACCGGGATGTTACCTTTGACATCTTTTTCTGTTCCTACTACTACATCTGAGTTGAGGGTCATAATTCAAATAGTTCCTTTTCCACCAACCTCTTCTCATTCCTTTTTTTCCTGAATGCTGCCGTATTCACTTTCCTAAATCCTTCTTTGATCACGCTTCTTCCCTCCTCTAAATCACTGTGGGATTGACCCACTGCATAAAACACAACCTCATTTTTTTCAGCCTGCCAAAACATAGGCCCAGTCCTACTTTTCTGCATTAATCCTCCCAATCCAAAGAATGGCTGGTTTATTTGTGGATTTGGGTAGTTGGATATCCTAGGTTCAGATCTGTGCTGTTTGTTTGTTGTGTGACATTGGACAGAACTCAAGCGCTTGTGAATCTCTGCGTCCTCACCCTGCAAAATGGGGCTAGTCATATTACTTTATTATTTAATGACTGCACCTTGAAGGCTGGTTGTGTGGATCAGCTAAGAAACAAAGGGAGAGCACCCTACAAATACTAAGACTTTAATCATTGCTGCTCTGCTCCAGGACACTCTTCGTCCTTCCATTTTCTTTTTCTTTCTCTCTTTTTTTTAGACAGAGTCTACTATGTCACCCTCGGTAGAGTGCTGCGGCAACCTTACACTCTTGGGCTTAAGCAGTTCTCTTGCCTCAGCTTCCCAAGTAGCTGGGACTACAGGTGCCCGCCACAACATCTGGCTATTTTTCTTTTTTTTTTTCCTCTGGATGTTTTTCAATGTAGTTGTCATTGTTGTTTGGCAGGTCTGGGGTGGGTTCGAACCCAGCAGCTCTGGTGTATGTGGCTGGTGCCCTAGCTGCTAAGCTACAGGCGCCAAGCCTGTCCTTCCATTTTCATAAAAGGTAAATGATTTATACAAAAGATTTGTCCTTCCCTCTTAAAGGATACCTCAAGGTGTACTTCCTGCTGGTTGGATGATCAGATCCAGGATTTAACAATGTTCTGAAGTAAGGAAAAGGAGGAGAAAGAAGAATCAGATCTCCCCTCTGCTCTCCTGGGAATGCATTTAAGGATTTTAAAATTAAGTAACTAGAAATTTCACTTATTTCAAGTTGTGGTTTTGATGGCTGACAAGGGCCATGTTTGGGGTCATACAAGGGGTCTGGTGGCAGACGTGTCTACAAGGAGACCTGCTGTCTGTGTCAGTGTAGGGTTGGAGGCTGACGTGTGCTGAGGAGGCTGCTGTGGGGAACGTGGCAGGGGCAGCAGGGGCAGAGCTCTGGGCACAGTGCCACAGTGGACACAGAGAGGGGCAGTTCTCTGCGCCAGGTGAATTTAGGCCCTGGTGAGTGGGGCAGGTGAAGGGCTGGGCCTTGCACTAGAAAACAGTCAACAACCGAGCCACAATGTCTTGTCTGCCAGCTTCTTGAGCTCTCTTTTTGTGACACATCTCCTCTGCAAAGCTGCATTTCTACATTCCCATATAATGCTATCCCAGATCCATAATGTGCATTACTTTATTTCAGGGGTGTCCAACCTTTTTTCGTTTCTGCCACACATTGGACAAAGGTCTGGACATAACTTTTCATGATGTCTGACACTGCAGATAAGCAAAAAAGAGTCCTCACAAAATCAGCATGTGGCCTGTGGGGTGCAGGTTGGACACTGCTGCTTTATTTCAACCTTGCAAGATCCCTGAGACGTATCATTTTCCCCCATGTAGAGATGGAGAAACTAAGGCTCAGAAATTTAGATTACTGATCTAAACCCATGCCACTGGTAAGAGGAAGGACCAGGATCTGCACACAAATATGTGTGCCCCAAAGGCCACACCACACTGAGTTTATTTGGACTCAGGCTTAGAGAGCCACACTGGTTCTCGCCGGCTTGGGCATGTATGAGAAAGTGACAGGGCTAGGGGCAGAGTAGGTCTTGGCCAGAGTGGGCTTTCCCTGTGAGGTCCAGGGCAAGGAAGCTGGCCTGGAAGGAAGTAAACAGGCTCTGGATGGTTAATAAATGCAGCCTGGGAGTTTCATTTCAAAACAGAGGACTATCATCTGGATTTACCACATCTACGAGCAGGTAAGTGGTGGTGGGATAGGGGGAGGATCATTCATTTATAAAATGGTTCCCCTTGGCTGGAGAAGAGTTGTCTTTTTGCCTTGGCTGGGTGGAGCCCAGAGGACCAGGGAGACAGCCGCAGAAGCACTGGAAATTTGCCACTGATTTCACATTGTGAAAACCGATTAGACGGTGGTTGACAAAATTACTTTGCTGGAGAAAATCCTGAGAAACACACCACTCCTATTTGCATAGCAGTTTACAGCTTATAAAGCCCATATATTAACTCGTCTCCTAGAATCTCTGAACTGGAGGACACCTGAGCCAGCAGTTCCCAAGCCCGGCTGGTATCGTTGTCAGTGGAGACTGTAACCATCCAGGTCCCCAGATTCCACCCACATCTACGAAATCAGAATCTCGACAGGTGGGAAGCTGTAAGGTGCAATGTTCCCTCAGGGATTCCCGTGGTGAGCTGGATGCGGGCACCTCTGAACTTCACCAGGACAACTGGCCCCCCCTCACCGCTGGGCCCTGCCGCAGGCTCTAGTCCTTCCATATCCAATCCCTTTTCCACTCTGCCAGCAGACAAGTTCCCTAAAACACATCCAGTCATGTCCCTTCCCCACTCCCCTGCCCCAGGATAAAGCCTGGCACTTTGGGGGAGCTACAGAGTGTGTGACTCTAGACGTCACCCTCAGGCCCAGAGCTACGCGTCAGGCAAAGCTCCTCTGGGAAGCGTTTCCTGGCTTCACCCGCCTGTGCAGCGGGTGCTGTGTATCTTCTGTGTGCGCTGCTCTCAGGGGTATGTGGTTATTTGATTACAGATCTATTTAGCTGAATAAGATGGGTGATGGAGGCTTCAGGGCAGGGGCTGTGTCCTCATTTCTGTATCTCTGGTACCGGGTCCAGGGACCACCACAGAGGAGAAGGAGTTCTAGAAATACCAGCTGAATGATCACATGCATGCTGGTCCCTTGAGTTATCATTTATGTTCTTTCACATCAAGAAAGTCTCAAGAATAGAAGTGTTGAGGGTGAGCTCTCCTTGCTCCAAGGCCTAATAGACCAGCTAAACAGCTGACTCTATTTACTACAAATTAAGAGGCACCTCAGGCTAAAGAGATTGCTTAGAAACTGGAAGACTGCACTGGGTCTGATACCACTTGTTCCACAACCACTTAATGTTTTTGAAATGACCTCATTTCAAACATTATTAACAATACTGCTTTGTATGTCAAAGGATGTCAAGGTTCGCCTAATGAAGTTTATCTAATTCATCCTCCCACATCCCTGATGCTTAGGAAAGTCTCTCTCCCTTTTCCTGGCAGCAGGCCTGGTATGGCCAGGGTAGAGGCAGAGCTGGTGGCAGAGGGCCAGAGTGGAGCTCCAGCACCCTGCCCTCCCAGCCAGCTCATTCCACTGCCAGGCCCTTGGGGAAAGGTCTTGGCTCCTGGCTCCTGAAATTCACACAAATACATAAGGATGAGGATAGACCCTGGGCGGAGAAATGACCTAGGTTATAGGTCACATTAGAAATGCTCAGGATTTGAGGAGTGAAGACTCATTTTAAATCCTGGGTCTCCTCTGACTTTGGGAGAGCTATTCAATGTCCCTTAACCTTGATACTTTGTTAATGGGGCCACTATTTGTATTGCCCTTATTGGGTTGTTTTGAGGATTAAATGACACAATTACGTCAAAGGGTTTACCAGGTAGCTACGTGGCTGGTATTATCCCCGAAGACAGCCCTGGAGATCCCTCTTTGCTACTGAGCAGTGGGAGTGGTGGGGGAGTAGATGAGCCTGGCCCTGCTCCTGGATCAACATCCTGAGTTCATTTCATTTTTCTGTATGACACTCAGGCCTGCAGCCCAGATTGGTGGCTGGCCCAGCAGTATCCTTCTTTGGAGTTGAATGGGACCCTTTAGCCTTCAATCTATGTCTGGCTCTGGATCTTTCCTAGGGAGACCTGAGACCTTGGTACTGTCACTGCCACATTCCTTGAGGCTGAGGGAGCTCAGAAGAGCCCTGCTGAGGCTGGGAGGAAGGAACATCTACTCCAATTAGGTTCCTGTGTGGTTCTGGGAGACTTTTATGATGTGTTAGTAGGTACTAAGTGACTGCTTATGTTAAAACAGCATGCCGGCGCCTGTGGCTCAGGTGGCTGAGGCGCCAGCCATGTACACCCAAGGTGGCGGGTTCAAATCCAGCCCAGGCCTGCCAAACAACAATGATGGCTGCAACCAAAAAATAGCCGGGCGTTGTGGCAGGCGCCTGTGGTCCCAGCTACTTGGGAGGCGGAGGCAGGAGACTCGCTTGAGCCCAGGAGTTGGAGGTTACTGTGAGCTGAGATGCCACGGCACTCTACCCAGGGGGATAGCTTGAGGCTCCTGTCTCAAAAAACAAACAAACAAAAAAAAAAAACAGCATGCCATCTTCTTAAATACAACAAACTGGTCAAGACTAAATACTATATATTAGTGGTCAGTTTTTGGTGAGGGTGTGGGGAAATGGTCACAAGTGTACACTAGTGTAAGTATAATCAGGGACAGCCTCTCTCTAGAAGGCAATTTGGCCACATGAAGCCCTCTTAAAGATCGAGGGAGCAGCAAATCCATTTAAAGAAATAATTATGGCTATGTGAAGACCTTGACTCACTAGTGTTCATTGCAGTATTTTGTGTGAACGAAAATCGGTAAGCAATCTAAATGCTTAACAGCAGGGGAAAGTTAAATGCACTGCTGCACGTATGGAATGTGTGGCATTTTGTACATAGCTCATGAATACTGCTGAGCAAACAGGCCACGAAGCAGTATTGCTAAATGATACTCTTAACATGTCTTTGTAAAGAAAAACAGAAATGCATACATACACCATAGGAAAAAAAGCCTGGAATGTTTCCTAAAGTGTTACCAGTTTTTTTTTTAAGGGATGGAATTATGGGTTATTATTTCTCCATTGTGCTTCTCAGTGTTTTCCCATTTTTTGCCTTGAACTCATACCCTTTTTATACATTGTGAAGATATAAATTATTACGAACCCCCCTCCCAATTTAAACCAAAACCAAACCTGGAGTCTGTTCTGGGCTGGGCTGCCCAAGGTTCAGAATTCCCAGGTACACTCCAGAGGGCAGGCTGCAGCGTTAAAACCCAGGGAATGCCTTTTTGATCTCTGGTTGGCTGTTCTCTCATTTTATCAAAGGAAAACCTCAGCAGGAAGATGTGGGTGTACAGGAGAGAACATGCTTCAGAGATTTCCACTCAGAGTTTAGAAATGCTGGTATTTATAGCCTGTGCAGTGACCTTTCTAGATGACTGCAATTTATGGCTTCTTAATTGGTTTTCTGGAAACAAGCAGCAGTAACTTTTGTACCAGGCAAGGGAGGAGTAAATCCCATCAGCTGCTGGGTGAGGGTTGGGTGGGGGGTGCTCCGGGGGGACCGAGACACAGGGGAGACTGGATGTATTCTCTCCACACATCCTCCCGGACACACTGAATTACTGTGCCTTTAATTGACCTGGTGAACCACAGGGAGGAGACATTGGAGAAGCTGGGCTGCAAAGGAATAATCTCTTGATGTTCTATATTTATTTGTCCTCCCACAGTGATGTCCATGACCAATTTCTAAGGTTGGGCAGCTTTTCATTGATATTTGGGACCACCCGCCTGGTAGCCAGGCAACAGAAGGGTCCAGTTTGCCAGAGAGAATTGAAGGCACAGAGATAGGGAGGTCTAAAGTCACTTGTTAAGTCACAGGGGAAGGATGGAAGGAATACCCCCAATTCCCGGCATCTACGTTTAGCACACTGCAAGGTGTGACGGTACTGGGCTATCTTCTGCCTGAAAGAAAAGAGAGGCAGCATCCTTTTTCTCTTTGTGGCACGTAATAGGAATTCAGCAAATGTTAGTCTATTTTTCCTTCTAATTTTTTTGTTTCATGTGTGCAGGTTTTGTGCCTTGAAGATGATAAGCCCCCCAAGGGAAGACGCCACACTGTGTTTCCTCTGGGTCTGAGTGTGCAGGTATGCAGGGCCATGCTGGGCACAGAGGGAAGGGAGCTGCTGAAGGTTAGGCTGGAGGGATGCCTGCCACGTGGCGGGTACGGTGTTCACTGTGAACTTAGTTCTCCCTCGCCAGGAATTCTATAACACATGATTGTCTTCATTTTCAGAGGAGACAATAATTTCAGAGAGATTAAAGTGACTGGTCTAGTAAGTGTCACTAGTAGTAGACAGAGCTGGGATGTGAACTTCGGCAGAGTGGCTTTGGATCCCACACTCTTACCCCCTCCACCACTGCTCTCAAAGAGGAGGTGAGTCTGGCTCAAAGTGGAGACACAGGCAAATTGAGTTGTGGCCAGGTTATTCTTGGTGAAGATGGGAGGCTCTGGAAGGCCCAAGAGTCTGGTGGGTGTAGAACAGGCCTGTCTTCAAATACAACCAATTGTGCCCAGTCCTGAACTGCCCCACTGGCCTTGCAGGAATCTTGTAGATGGTCTGTTTACTGCAGATCAGAACAGGCCTTTGCCTCCTATGTAGAAGAACCAGATCTTTGAAGGTCTTAGAGGTGGCAAGAATTTCACCTGCATCTCTCCATTTCAGACATCTATTCCAAATGTGCCCCTGGGGGTGAAGGCCAGTACTTGAGTAAAATTCCTGAGCCAGCTGGGTATGATTGGGGAAATGTTCTCATTAGGAAGTAGAAATTGTTTGTTTGTTTGTTTGTTTTAATGCTCAGTTGTAGAAAATTTGGAAAGTATTAAAAAGGGCAAAGGCATGGTGGCTCATGCCTGTAATCCTAGCATGCTAAGAGACTGAGGCCAGAGGATCACTTGAGCTCAGGAGTTTAAGACCAGCAAGAGTGACGGCAAGACCCCATCTGTACAAAAAATAGAAAAATCATCTAGGTATGGTGGTGCCAGCTACTTGAGAAGCTGAGGTAGGAGGACTGCTTGAGCCCAAGAATTTGAGGTTGCAGTGAGCTATGATGATACCACTGCACTCTAGCCTGGGTGACAGAGAGAGACCCTTTCTGGAAAAAAAAAAAAAGAAAGAAAGAAAAAAAGAAAAGAAAAGCAAAAGTACAGTGGGTGGCATCCCTCATAGTGGGTAATATCCATGTGACATTGGGCAAACTATTCTGTGCCTCATTTTTATCAGATATTACTAGGGTTATTTGTTCGTATTCTTTTTTTTTTGAGACAGGGTCTCACTATGTTGCCCTCAGTAGAGTGCTGTAACATCACAGCTCACAGCAACCGAAAACTCTTGGGCTTAAGAAATTCTCTTGCCTCAGCCTCCCAAGTAGCTGGGACTACAGGTGCCTGCTACAATGCCCAGCTATTTTTTTGTTGTAGTTGTCCTTATTGTTTGGCAGGCCTGGGCCCGGTTCAAACCCACCAGCCCCTGTGTATGTGTCTAGCGCCCTTGATGCTGAGCTACAGGAACCAAGCCTATTTGTTCCTATTCTATTATTTCTTTTTTTTTTTTTGAGACAGAGCCTCAAGCTGTCCCCCTGGATAGAGTGCCGTGGCATTACAGCTCACAGCAACCTCCAACTCCTGGGCTCAAGCGAGTCTCTTGCCTCCGCCTCCCAAGTAGCTGGGACCACAGGCGCCCACCACAACGCCCGGCTATTTTTTGGTTGCAGCCGTCATTGTTGTTTGGCAGGTCCAGGCTGGGGATTCGAACCCGCCACCTTAGGTGTACGTGGCTGGCGCCTTAGCCGGTTGAGCTATAGGCGCCGAGCCCCTATTCTATTATTTCAATGGGACATTGGAGGGTAGGAAAAACAAACATAGGTGTTTGATTTGATTAGCTATTTTGAAGTCGAATAGTTTTTAATGTACATTAAAAAAAATTGCCAAACTATTTTCCCAAAGGGTTTCACAAAATTTCATTGCCACCTAGCAATGGAGGAGTTGAACCACAATTTTATAAACATAAGGTCACTGCTAGGATGGCCTAGAGCTGTGAGTTCTGGGAAGGATAGGAGATGGCAGCAGCTTCAGGGTCCCTGGAAAGGAAGATGAGCACAAGAAATCATCCAGAATCCTGGACAATGGCCTCTGAGAGTCCAGATTCCCGAAGCAAAGCCCCCATGGCCAACCTTACCATACCAAAGCAGTGTCTGTCCCATCCTGCTTGCATAAGCTTCCTTGCTAAATGAGAAGACAGTCACATGCTCCCGTACCCCCACCACATCAAAACTCCTACCATGTCCTTGCTGACCAACCCCTTCTGGACCCCCTTTCCCCATCTCAGCCTACATTAGCGGCCTTCTCATCCCCCCCACATTGCTAATTCAATGAATCCCAGGTCTGTTAAATTAAGCCCACCGCTGCCCCTGCCAGAATCCTCTAACAGCTCTAATTGGAAAAACAGCCTCAGCCTCTGCCCATCAAAGCTGATTATATCCGTGAGCAGAGGGGCCTGGTGCTTGTCCAGCGTGCTCACTCCACGGCTGTGAGATCATCCTGCCCACTCCCTAGGGCTGTCTGCCGGCTGCAGAGGAGTCAGCCTGGGAGAGGCGCCTTCTCCACATCAGGGAATAGCAGCTGGCCTCCCAAGCTTTTCCTCTGATGGCATAAACAAATTTGTGCTCATCACAGGCAGCTGGAAACAACTCGGGCTCAAAGCAAGAAGTCATTTTTAACTAACCGGCATTCACTCCCCTCCCCCATCCCAGTGGAATCTCTGGAACTGGAGGTGAGAATTTACACCAAGAAAAGGCAAACTTGCCCCAGGGAGCCATCCCAAGGGAAGCCCCGGTCCAATCATGTACTTATTCCCAGGTGCCTGCTCATTTGAACCCCTTTCCCGGGGCTCAGAGCAGTCAACCATCACGAGCTCTTTGAATCTGTTATGTGCCCCTTGCTACGGTGCAACTAGATGAGGGACAAGGAGAAATCAAAGAGGGGTAGAACCATGCCTTCCCATGAATTCACTGGTTTTCAAACACCTTTTTAAGATAAAATTCACATAAGCATCCAATTGTAGCCATTTAAAAATGTACAATTCAGTGGTTTTTAGAAAACTCACAATGTTGTTCAACCATCACCACTGTCTAATTCCAGAATATTTTCATTACCCTAAAAATAAAATCTATACCTCTCGATCCTGCTCTCACCCAGGTCATGGCAACCACTAATCTAATTTTTAGTCTCTATTAAATCACTGGTTTTAGAGCCATCCTGTACACCTGCTTTTCTCTCCTTGTCACTACGATTTTCCCAAGTGGGTACCAAGAGACCTTTGTGTGAAGCACATAGGATGCTTTTACTTCTGGGATTTCAAAGCACTTACAATGCTGTAGCTTTCTTGGTTCTCACCACACAAGATTGACAAGTGTCCCCTGTTCCCTTAGCACCAAGATGCTGAGAAGAACACTGTTTATTTGGTGTAAGGCTGGGAATATAGCTCTAATCTAGCTGACATAGCTAGGTAGCATTAGAAGTTCAGGTGATGTCAAGAACCTCAGTTATTTTCCCATGAAGAGTGAAGCATTTTAGACAAACACAAGAAAGCACAAAGACAGTTAAGGCAAACCGTCTTGGGGCAGGCACCTGTGTAGGAATCACATAACTTTCAGCAGGCATCCATCACCTGGAGGACTTGCAGGTCTGGGGTAGGACTTGAGAATGTGCATTTTTAACAGGTTCCTGGGTGATGCTGACACTGCTGATCTGGGAATCACATGTGAAGAACCAGTGACACGGTATATGCATGGTTGCCACTCCTATATTGATTAATGGCCACAACAAGGAAGAACGATCACCCAACTTATGCATTTGGCTTTGTTTATTCGTCACTTCTTAAAGCTAACTGGTTAAGTTGAAGTCTTGTTTTGATTACAGTAACTGGTGAATAACATTGCATGTATTTCCACAAATACATTTTATGTTCAAAATTTTCCATTTCACACTTGGAAGCCAAATTCGTCAATCCCTTAATGTACTTGCAACAGATCATAATCAAATGATAAATAATTTCCTTTCTGAATAGAAGTGGGATTGTGGATTTACAGATGACTCTTTCCTACCAGTTATGATCAACCTTTGAGATCTTTATGCACAACATAAAATACATTCACCTAGTCCTGAGCCTTATTGGCCCATTACCCAGAGGGCTCTCCTTTGAAGATGTGTCATGGTTTGTATCACAATAGCCATGAGACCCTGCCTGGTCCCAAACCTCCATATCTTGTGCTCCAGGGACAGAGCCCAGGACTCGGCCATCTTCAGAGCATGCCTTCTTTGTGAAAATGATCATTTACAGTTTATACAATATTTTCATGTTACCTAATAAAAAGGTTCAAAGCAACCCTATCACATAAGCTGGGCTGGTATTACTAATCTATTTCACATGTAAAAAAACTGAGGCTCAATTTACTGAACTGATTTTCCCCAAATGCTCCAGCTAGTGGTGAAGCCAGGCCCTAACCAAGGCCATCGTCACATATCTGCCACTTTATCATTCACATGAATTCCCAGACTTAAAACCCCACTTGTCATTATGGATGCCTTGCGATTGCTACTTGAAAACAACCTATATCTTTTTATCTGCAGTAAGACAGCAAAAGGCAATGGGAGCTGATACACAGGAAATAGGAATGTATACTTAGTATTGAGTTTTAAGTCTCAAATGTCCAGAAAGCCAAGACCATGTTCCCTGGAATATCTCAGTCTGTTTATTTAGCTGAAACATCATCTTATCGCTGCCTGAGCTCCTTCTCAGAGACCCACAAACCAGGTCCCACTGGGGCTCTTAAAGCCTTTGGGAGGAAGCAGCTGTGTGTGCCTGCTAAGAGCCTTCCCAGTCTCCACCTCCCACCGGTTCTCATTAAAGTACCAGGGGAGCAGAAACACTGATGGACCAGTGGGGCTCTTGGGCTTTAACCTCAAAGTGAAGGCATGATCCTGACTGGGTCCAGCCCATTTCATTCATACCCCTCTCCCCAGACTAGGCCAATTCCCTCTTTAAGGTGGCTGAAACTAACCTAATCTTTCTACTCCTGCTGCCAATACTCTGGGGTTCAGAGTCTTATTACTTCTCATAGCCTATTGCCAGGATAAAAAAAAAAATTTTTTTTTAAAGACAATCTTACTCTGTTACCCTGGCTGGAGTGCAGTGGCATCATTATAGCTCACTACAACTTGAAACTCCTGGACTCAAATGATCCTCCTGTTTCAGCCTCCCATATAGCTGGGACTACAGGTGGGTGCCACCATGCCTGGCTAACTTATTTATAGAGATGGAATTTTGCTGTTGCTGAGGCTGGTCTTGAAATCCTGGCCTCAAGTGATCCTCCTGCCTCGGCCTCTCAGTGTGCTCAGATTACAGATGTGAGCCACTGTGCCTGGCCAGCATAAAATATTTTCACTTTTTATTTTGATATAACTTTTACGGACTTCTTTTCTAACAATATAAATACTAGTAACAATAAAAGAATAAGGAAAAATTTAAAAAGCCCAGATTCTTAATACCCAGTATAATCATTTGTTCTATTTTAACAAAATATCTAATATTTTGTGTCATTTTTTCTATACATGACAGTTTGAATGACAGCATCCGGCTTGTGAGTAATTTTGTAAAACATAACTAGTTGCTGTCCTGCCAAAACCCTTTGAGAGCTCCTCTGGCCTCTAAGATAAAACTTAAATGCTCCTTGCCTCTCTGAGTCCACCCCCTCTTTCCTCATAAACCTCCCTCCCAAGCCCTGTGACTCTAGCCTAGAACCTTCATCAGGCTTGTGTCTGGCCCTCTGGCTGGTTATGCCCCACAGTGTTAGAAAGGACACTGCCACTAGGTGGGGCAGGCTATGCCGAGTCCCTGCACGAGTTCCTTGGCACTTCCTTCCTTACCTGCCCCACCCCTCATGTATATAAACTGCACAGCCCTGCAGGTGCAGGCCTTTGAGTTTGTGGCCTGTGTGTCTAGCTACACTGATCTGTTTCTAAGTCTTTGCTCAAGTGATTTCACCTTCTTAGAATTCTATATCCTTCCTACTACCACTTTCTGAAAATTCAGATCAAACTTCATTTTTTTCAGATCCCTTGGTCAGAAAAACTCTTCCTTCCCTCTGCTCCAGGACATGTGATGCTTCTCTCCATTCCTGTGTGCCAACTGCAGAGTCCTTCATGCCCATGCTAGCTTGTCTGCTAGAATTCCTACTGGCCTGCCATCATCTTCATTTTAGCCTTTGTTCCATAAAGTGCTGTTCATAAGTAGGTGCTCGGGTGGGTTGAACTGAAGCTGATCATGGCTGTATGAGGCCTTAATCTTTCCCACTTTCCCCTGCTCTTTCCAGGGGTGGTGTCTCCTCCTTGGAGCCAGGGCTAGTGGGGTATGAGGAGGGCTCCTCTGGCCCTTCTTAGGATCTTACCTGGACCATTTGTGTTTTATGCTCGGAGTTCATGGCAGGAAGACGTCTAGACTCACAACTGCAAAATGAGAAAATAATTTCTTATCTCTCACCTCAACCTAAAAAGGATCATAGGCACTTCAGAAATACAGACAGTCCCTAACTTGTGACAGTTCAGCTTCTGATTTTTCAACTTTACAATGGGTAAATGCACTACATCCCAATAAACCTATAAGTCGAAGAGCATTTGTCTGTACCATTCAGTAGGATAAAAATTAAATAGATAGCAGGGAGGGTAGTATAGCAGACTCAGCCAGTCATAAAGTTGGTACGCAGGACTGCTAGACATGAGCTGCCAATGTTAACTCTGAGCTGCTTAGCAGCAAAAGCCAAAGGAGAAATAGAGTCCGTTAAAACAAATCACCATTTAGGAGGAGCTTAATTTTCTTTCCACTGGGCCTTGAGAGGGATTTCTCCTAAAGATTTTCTTAAAGGCGAAGGGGAAAGTCATCGCATATCATCACATATTTAAAAAGCAGCTTCATATTGTACCTCCCAGGGCATCCTGAGGACCCACCACCCACTCTGAAAGGAGTTGAGCAGGAATTGCAGCATTCAAACCATAGCTTTCTGACAGATGAGCTTGCTGGAGCTTAGGGCCTTGGAACAATGGTTCTGATGCACCAGTGCCCAGGGTCCTGGGGTTCTGAGAGGCTCCTCAGGTCTGTGGCAGGGGAGGGTAGGGGTGCATGGGAGTTGATCTTACTGAGATCCCAGCCAACTTGATCACCTTACCCAGGGCATCTCTGCTTTTCCATTATTTTATATGTTGAAATTTGGGGTCAGAGTGGTGCCTGTGGCTCAGAGGAGTAGGGTGCCGGCCCCATATACTGGAGGAGGTGGGTTGAAACCCAGCCCTGGCCAAAAACTGCAAAAATAAATAAATAAAAATTTAAAAAAAGTTTGGGGTCAGCTGTTTGATAAAAGGTTTTACCTTAAAAACTGAAGTTTAGGCTTGGCGCCTGTGGCTCAAGTGGCTAAGGCGCCAGCCACATACACCTAAGGTGGTGGGTTCAAATCCAGCCTAGGCCCGCCAAACAACAATGATGGCTGCAACCAAAAATAGCCAGGCATTGTGGTGGGCGCCTGTGGTCCCAGCTACTTGGGAGGCAGAGGCAGGAGACTTGCTTGAGCCCAGGAGTTGGAGGTTGCTGTGAGCTGTGA
>NW_003852411.1:13986669-14016185 GCF_000181295.1 Otolemur garnettii
CCGTCATTGTTGTTTGGCGGGTCCGGGCTGGGGATTCGAACCCGCCACCTTAGGTGTACGTGGCTGGCGCCTTAGCCCGTTGAGCTATAGGCGCCGAGCCAAGTTAAACAGATTTAAATCAAAGATGATCAGTATTGCCAATTAAAGGCCATTTCACAGTTTGACAATCAGCCAGGCAGAAGGTGGGGCTGATGTCCTCATAGAGATGAAGGGGCTTCCCTAGGGCCAGTCCAGGCAGGGCAACCCTATATCCCACCCCATAGGGCAAGGCCGAGGGGACAAGTGGCCAGGAGAGAATGTTACAGCAATGAATTTTAGGCAGTTTCTCTTTTGTGTGATGATTATTCCTGCCCATGACTCAGGCTGCTCTTACATCTTCAACACCTAGCACAGAATCAGTACTGTACTCCATAAAATGCTGAATGGTTGACCAGACCACAGGTAAGGCCTCTGTCATGTTGAGTCCGTGACTCACCTATTTCACAAACTCTCATATGTAACTATTTCCCCTCCAACCCCACCCTATCTGATTAATTCATTCAGTCTTACCTGCTTTCTTCTGAATGTATAGCAAAGAATTAATGAGAACAAATCTTTAATGTCAAGGACCCATGGAGGTATTTTGTGGGTAGAATTTGGCCTGGCCTCAGGGGAGTCACCTTGCAAGCTCAGACTCATCTGTGTCCTATTCTTTTCTGGCTAGGTTAAAGACCAGCCTCAACCCTCACTCATAAGATGACATATTCTTTTAGTTTTTTTATCTCTCCATCCTGTTGATATTTATTGAAGACTGCGGGTCTGCTGCATGCCAGGCTATAACTGGGGCCACAACTGTGGACATGACAGGCAGGGTTCCCCCGAAGAGAGAACACAGACATTGGGCACAATTACAAAGGCGCTGGGCTTCGAGAGGGGATTTGTGGCGTGCTTGTTGCTCACACCAGTGCAGTCCACAAGCCAAAGACAAGCAGTTTTACAAAAGCCTGTCCACTCTGGCTGCTTCTCTGCTCTCCTCAGCCCTTTACCTAGCCCTCCTTCACCACAGCTCCCCCAAGCTCCCTTCCTCTGTATAACTGGGCATCATCCTCAGCTTTGGGGGACTCAAGGATATCTTTTGAGAATCTGAGAGAGTCATGGACCCTTTTCCTGAAGAAAAAAAGCACATACGGAGTTCTGCCTACAAGTTCAGGGAATTCATGGAACTTTAAAGTCCATGCCTGGATGCCTCTGCCCTCTTGGAGTCCGTGGGCTCAGGATTGGCCTCTCCCACTCCATCAGGCCTGGCCACCTGCAGTGTCCCTCAGCTGCCCTGCGACATGCTTACCATCCTCAGGGTCCAGGCTTCGCTATACAGCGCTCTGGGCAGAGTGCTCTGCCGGGTGGGCTCTGACTTTCTCTGCCCAGGCCCCTAACGCCGGCTCTGCCTGATTTTCTCCCTCCTCCTCACTCTCCCAGGGCTGTACCTGCATCTTTATCCTTCCTCCTAATGCCTTTCCCTCTGGCTCCTCCCGCTCTTTCTCTCCAGAAGCCTTCTGCCACCTAGGTGCCCTCTCTCCATGGTACAGGTCCACTCTAGCCCCTTGGAACCTCCTTCCTTCAGCACCTCCCCTGAGAGTCTCAGAAAGCTAGAGGGGCAGGATTCTGGCTGAGCAGAAGCTTCTGACAAGCAGTTTAATTCCTTTCCCGTGGGGGCACCGTCAAGTGCGGCAGGGCTGCCCAGGGGTGAGAGAGCAGCTGGTCCTAGACAATGCCTTGAGGAATAGGGCTCCAGAACATGGAGAAAGATGACAGGACAGAATTCTTGAAAAGTCACTTTAAAATACGCTCCAGTAACTCCTGCTCTCATTGTAGTCACTACAGCAATATGCAGGTCTAAAACGTCCCTCTTGGCTGGCTGCTCCCTTCAGTTAGACAGAGGCCTTTTGCATTCTGTGTTAGGTGGAAACCAGACCTGAGAATACTGGTGCTTTCTCAGAGTGGAGGTATCTGGAGGATGGGAAGATACAGTCTCCTCAGGTCCATATAGGTGAAGAGGTAAGTGTTTCATAAATGCTGGCCACACCCCTGGGGCCTACTCTTTAGAGGTCAGTGCTTTAATGCAAACAACCCTAACCTGGCAAGGTATGGACTGCTTGGGAGGTACCTTAATGCTAGATCATGAAAAGGCCTTGGTTATGCTAAGAAGCTTGGACAGCTTACAGCAGGGAAGGGGTTAGGCCTACGGCAGAGACCAGAAGTTGCTTATAACATCTCCCCTTCCTCATTAGTAACAGGACCTTGATTTTGCTTTTGTTTCTTCAATTTTTTTATTTGGAGATAGTTATAGATTTATATGCAATTCTAAGAAATAATACAGACAAATCTCATACACCCTTCACCCAGTTTCTCCCAACGATAACATCTTGCAAAACTATAGTGTAACATCACAGCAGGAAATTGGCATTGATGCAATCCAGTGACATTCAGAGTCACCAGTTTTACGTGAACACATGTATGAGTGCATGAGTGTATTTATCTCTATGCAATTTTACCACATGTGTAGATTTGTGACCCACCCCAGCCAACATATGGACTAGATCCATCCCCAGGATCCCTGGTGCTGTCTGATAGCCATAGTCACCTCCCTCCTTCCTGACACCCGACAACCATCAATCTAGCATCTATTTCTATAATTTTGCCTTTCAAGAGTTATATAAATTGAATCATATAGTACTGTACGTAACCTTTTGAAAGAACCTCACTATCTAGCTGAGCATTTTGCCACCCAGAAGAAAAAACTCGATTTCCCAGCTTTCCTTGCATCTAGTGTGGCCTTGTGACCAAATTCTGACACAATCAGGATTTAAGTGGAAGTGTTTTTCTGGGTCTCTTGAGACAGTTGCTTACAGGAAGCTGACTCAGGTGGAAGAGTCCCCCTCTGCACTTTTCTGCTTTTTCCCCTGGTCTGTATTAGGACATGATGGCTGGATTCTGGCAGCTATTTTGCATCATGAGGTAACTTTGATGATAGAGAGAGCCATGTTTCAAGAGTTGCAAGAGAGAGCCAGGACCCTAGGATTCTAATGACACCATGGAGCTGTTATATCAGCCCTGCACTGATCATGGCCAGGTTTAAGTGAAAGAAGGGTAGATTACCTCATCCAAGCCATGTTTTTAATTATTATAGACAGCTGAATCTTATCCTAACTAAAACAAATGTTTTAGGTTTTGGGGTTTTTTTGTAGAGACACTGTCTCACTTTATTGCCCTCAGTAGAGTGCTGTGCGTCACACAGCTCACAGCAACCTCCAACGCTTAGGCTTAGGCAATTCTCTTGCCTCAGCCTCCTGAGTAGCTGGGACCACACTGCAGGTGGCTGCCACAATGCCCAGCTATTTTTTTTGTTGCAGTTTGGCTGGGGCCAGGTTTGAACCCACCACCCTTGGTATATGGGGCCAGTGCCCTACCCACTGAGCCACAGGCGCTGCACTGCCCAGCTATTTTTTGTTGCAATTTGGCCGGAGCTGGGTTCAAACCTGCCACCCTCAGTATATGGGGCTGGCGCCCTACTCACTGAGCTACAGGCGCCATTCAATGTTTGAGGTTTTTAAGCAGAGGAGAAACTTGCTCAGGACATTGTTTTAGGGAAATGGTTCTCAAACTTTAGTATATAAGGGAATTGCCCAACACAGATTCCTGGGCCCCACCCAAAGAGTTTCTGAATCAGCAGATCTGAAGTGGGGCCTGAGATGGGAATTTATAACAAGTCCCCAGGTGATGAAGCTGCTGGTCTACTTTGAGAACCATTTCTTCAGAAGGACAAATTTGGCAGCAGAGCAGACAATGGTCTGGAGGTATAAAGACAGGAGATGATTGGAGAAGGGGAAGGTAAACAAATGACTTCTGCTAGTGCAGTAAAACCTAAACTAAGGGTAGGGGGGAGGAACTCAAAGGAGATGGACATGAGAGCCTCTGGGACAGCAGAGTGACAGGACCTATGGACTGGACAGATATGAGTAGACAAAGAAAAGAGCCAGAGTACCTGTGGGTTTTGAGTCAGGGGATGACAGAATGATAGGCCCATTAACAGAAGGAGAGGTCTAGAGGAGTTACTCTTTATAGTGGAGCAGTTTGATTTTGGCCCTGATATTCAAGTTGGAACACAAAATTAGAAGAGGAGAAATGTTTGGGCAAGAGATTGTGACCTGGCAGCTGTCCACTTAAAAGGGTCATTTGGAGCAGCTGGGAAGATGGTATGGGCAGAGAACAGAATCTCAAAAAACGCTTATATTCAGAGGGCAGGAAGATGGGGACATGCCAGCAGATGAATCAGAGAGCTGGCAGACAAGCAGAAGCCAAGGCAGGTGCAGATTTAAGGAAGGAGCATAGGGATGAGGGGACAGACCAAAGGTACAATGAAAAAGGGGGCAGTGATGTCACAAGGTCCCAAACAAGGAGGCACAGGGTGGAGTGAAAGCACAGGCAGAGGGGCACTTTGGACACAACACAAGAGAAGAAGGAAAGACAGAAGCTTTGCAAAGGAGGAAACAGTGACAGCAGCTGTCATAGGAGCCCCTCAGTGAGGCCCAGAGATCAGAGAGGTAAGGCTGCTGGACTTTGAGCATCTGAGAGTAGGGCAGGCTCCCAGTGCTGGGTGAGATCGTGAGAGGTGGCTGCAAGCAGGGGGATGCAGCTGGGGGGGGGGTGCACAGAGGTGGGGTGACTTATGGGGGTGTACATCTGAGAGTGTGTACTGGGGGATGCACACTGGGAGGGTGCGTGGGGGACACTCTGACTTGGGACCTCTACTGGAGGCGGGAGCAACTACCACCACCACTACCACCTTCATGCTGGATGGGTATGATGCGCTCTGGGCAGCTCCCTGCCAGGCCCCCTGGGCTGGGGGCCCAGAAAGCCTGGTCCTGCATGGGGGTGTGTGGCAGGGACAGGGGTGGGTAAGAAGATCTAATAGTAGAATATGTTTGAGATCACACTTGAACAAGCAGGCCCTGCCAGCTCAGGGTAGCACGACAGATTCAACAGCAATTAGAAATTTCCTCCAATGATAATTGGACCAGGGAACATCTCTGGGATGCTGAGAAGGCATGGGGATATCTGGGGACTGAGGATCCTTGCTTGTTGCAACATATATACATATTTCTATATGTCTTCCTTTCTTGCAAATCAAACATATTCTGTCAAATGAAAAAAAATATTTACTGACCACCTGCAATAAGTGTGGCTGAGCACGATGATGGAAGTGAGGGCAGGGTGGGGACACCGATTTAACTGGAAGAGGAGGTCTTGGGGCGCTTCTCGAGGAAGCAGATTCTGCTGAGGCCTGTGGGGTGAGTAAGGTATCCAGGCCATTGCAGGAGGGCAAGTAGCCCAAGCAGAGGGAGCAGCATGGGCAAAGTTCTGGAAATGAGAAAGAGCAGGGTATTTTTGAAGACCTGGAAGAATTTCAGGGTGGCTGGGGCACAGGGAGTGAGAAGCGGGAGGAGTGAAACATGAGACTAGACGAGCAAGGAGAGGCCAGGTCCCCCCTAAACTCACCACTGCTGGTGCTCAGACTTCATTCCAAGGGCAGTGTTCTGGGTCCTAATTACACAGGGATGAGTGAGGTGATCAGAAGAATGGATGGGATGGAGCAGACCAGCGTGAGAGTGATGGGAAAGAGACCAGTTCCGTCTCTTTGACCTTGAACAAGCTATGATAACAGATGCTTGAACTAGGGCAGGGGCCCTGGCCATGGAATAAAGGAGGCAGATACGAGGTAGTTAGGAGGCAAATTCAATCATAGTTAGTGTTGGCTGGATACAGAAAAGAATTAGGGGTGACTGAGTGAATGGATACAGAAACAAATGAACAAACTAACCTATTTACTTCATGCTGGGGCCAGAACACTGATAAGTTAGGAAGCTGGTGACTGGTGGCAGGAACTTCTGGTGGAGCAGGAAGGCAGGCCTGGAGCCAGAGCCTTGGAGGCTTGCTCCCTAGAGAAATCTGCCACTGACACCTCTACCACAGGGTCACACATGTATATGCTGAAGCCATCCCCACATCCTGTAGGCCTTTTTGTTTGTTTTCATACTGTTTGCACAATGGCGGTTGTGGTTTATTCTATAGAACTTACAACAGATAATGCCGAAATCGCCCCTATTTTGGCAATACTCTGCTGAGTTCCTGAAGAGTGGGAGGTAGGTGTGGCCTACTCAAATATAAGATGAAAAATAAATTTTAAGATTAAAACTTTTTTATTTTAGAACATTTCAAACCTATACAAAAGTAGAAAGAATGGTGGTGCCTGTAGCTCAGTGGGTAGGGTGCCGGCCACATACCCCGAGGCTGGCCGGTTCACATCCAGCCAAGCCAGCTAAAACAATGACAACTGCAACAACAGTTGCACCTGCGGTCCCAGCTACTTGGAAGGCTGAGGCAAGAGAACTGCTTAAGCCCAAGAGTTTGACGTTGCTGTGAGCTGTGACGCCACAGCTCTCTACCCAGGGTGACAGGGTGAGACTGTCTCAAAAAAAAAAAGTAGAGAGAAGGTATCATGAGCCTATAGCCGTGTCATAAGCACCTTCTAATGATAATTTTGAAGCATGTCAAGACATCACCTTAAAATTAGAAACATTTCAGTTTGCATCTCTAGAAGTCTTTTTAAGAAAACTTATAATGCTGTATCATTAACACACCTAAACAAATGAACAATTAGTCTAATGTCATAAGAAAAATCCAGGGTCAGTGCACATGAGGCAGGACCAGCCCAACTGCCACTGCTTGCCTCTGCAGCCTAGAGAAATCTCAGAGGGTCTATTTCAGCTAACTCAAGGCTAGACCAGAGCCCCCCAAACACTGATGCCAGAATCCAGGAGACAATGATAAAATTGTGATAAACAACATCTTATTAGCTATGTGGTCACGGGCAAGTCACTTTTTTTTTTTAATGTGACCAATTGCAAAACAAAGTGTTAAAAAAAACTGGAGAGCAACCCAAATGTATGGATGAGGAAAATGTCATAGAGTGCAATATTATGCAGCCTCAAACATGAAACAAAGTCTGTCCTAGGCTAGAACACGAATGAACCTTGAGGTCATTGTGCTACTTGAAATAAGCCATTCACAAAAGAACAAATAACTTAATGATTCTACTCATGTGAAGTATCTGAAGGAAAACAAAATCATAGAAAGTAGAAAAGTGGTTGCCGGGCGGTGCCTGTGGCTCAAAGGAGTAGGGTGCTGGCCCCATATGCCGGAGGTGGCGGGTTCAAACCCAGCCCCGGCCAAAAACTGAAAAAAAAAAAAAAGAAAAGTGGTTGCCAAGGACCAAGGAGAGGCGAGAGGGGAGATTAGTGTTTAGTGGGGTACAGAGTTTTCAATTTTTCAAAGTTCTAGAGATCTGTTGTACAACAACTGCATAGAACTGTACACTTAAAAATGATTAAGATGATAAATTTAATGTTATATGGTTTTTTTTTTTAAACCATAATCAAAAAGATTTCTGAGGTCTCTTCTGACTGTAGGAATTGGAGGGATATCATAAAATTCTGGGATGCTGCTACTCTCATCTGTGCTGGGAGGGGCCTGGGAACACCATTCCTCTTCTTCAGGGGAGCCCCTAAGGGAGTGTGATTGGAAGGATGTGTTTGGCATCCCCTTGACCTTTGGAAATCCATCAGGAAGCACCCTGGCTGTGTTTTAGCAGGCTAGGTGGCCCCGGGAGGTGGGGTAGGTAGGCAGGTTCTGTAAGGTAGGACTGGGGGCTGCGGGTTTACTAAGCACCCTGGCTGTGTTTTAGCAGGCTAGGGGGCCCCGGGAGGTGGGGTAGGTAGGCAGGTTCTGTAAGGTAGGAGTGGGGGCTGCAGGTTTACTAAGCACCCTGGCTGTGTTTTAGCAGGCTAGGGGGCCCCGGGAGGTGGGGTAGGTAGGCAGATTCTGTAAGGTTAAGGTAGGACTGGGGGCTGCGGGTTTACTAAGAAAGAGAAACAAAGCAGAAGCTGTTATTTATCAAGCACTGGGCTGTCTTTGGGCAACTTTCTGGGAAGAAGGGAGAAGGCTCCTAGCTGGGGATCTGAAGGGACAGATACAAGCGTGTAGCACACTGGCAGAAGTACAGCCAGCTGAAGCTGGCATTGCAGGGGAGGGAGCTGAGGTCTGAGCTCCCCATTCTCTTCCCAGGACACCAGGGTCTATGATAATGAGCTGTGGGTGCTCATTATCATAAGGCCATTTTCCAAATGAGCGCAAGGCTGACCTAAGGGAAGCCAAACAGGGGTGGGCAGAACTGGAATCAGGTCAACTCCCTTCTCCTTGACCTCTCGTGGGAAGGTTCCTTCAGAATCTTTACCTGCCAGAGAGCAGAGGGCAGATCCACTGATAATATCTCAGCGCCTGGTGGTGATTTTATCCTGGCGCCTGATAGAGTCTCTGAGGGAATATGCTTGGGAGGAGGATGGCAGGAGATTCTCATTTGAGGCTTTGAGAAAGGAGTAAAGCGCACCTCAAATGGGAGGGGCTGCTCCTTATGCTTATTTCTGGTACTCAGACTGTTTGCTGGGCTTAGGTGAGTTTGGTCTATCCATCCAAGGACTTCTAAGAGCCAGACTCGAGTTCTAAGGTGGCTGAGGAAGGATTAGATCCCTCCCAGGCAAGGACACTGTTTTGTGGGGGAGACAGGAGCTTTGGGGTCTGTGTTGTTTGAAGTCAGCAGGTCTGGACCTGTCTCTAATCACACTCCCCAGGTGTGATTCCTGGACACTGGTGGGCTCTGTGTGCCTTGCCTACCATTCGAGAGAGCAAATCCACAGACTCAGAGCGAGACGGACGTGATCAAAGTTATAGTCTTGAACCAGCTCTGATATTTAAGACAAGCAAAACAATTCCAAAAGCTCGAATCTTTAGCCAGTATTATAACTACCTGCAAAACTCCTCACTACAGCTTGCATGCCCGGTGGCCTGCTTGGCTTCTCCATTCCCTGAGTGGCTCTCCTCAAAGCTCGAAGCATGCGTCAGCAATGCCCACCCTACCCCCGGCATAAATTTTCTACATTTTATGATCTTCAGCTAGGCACAGTAAACTAAAAGTTAAATCCCAAGCCCACCACCAATTGAACCGACCCCTTCTTGGCCAAAGGAATCTCAGAGAAACCTGAAAAACACTTCCCGGCCACGGCTGGAAGGGAGGTTGGACACACCCTACTGTACGCCATCCTTTTTGGTCCTTAGACACAACCACGTCCCAGCATTAATGTTAACAGAGAGATCATGACACTGTCAAAACAGACGCTTTGTGATAATAAGATACCAAATTATAAACGAGACCTAAGCCGGTGCAAGGCCAGGGTTAAGTCATATCTCACAATCTATAAATAGGTTAAATAGGTCTTGTCTTTTGCTGGCATGGTATCACACAAGACAGAGAACAGAACCCCATGAGTATTCCTTTGTACTGACTGCAAGTTTCAGATAGAGCCTTACTCCTTTAATTACAAATTGAAGAATCTCTAAATCTACTTGTGACTCATTAACCCCCTGCTTCAAGATAGCCTGCCTTTTTGGACTAAACCAACATATATCTTCTACGTACTGATTTACGTCTTTGCCTGTAACTCCTGCCTTCTTGAAATATGTACAATCAAACTGTAATCTGCCTGCCTCGGGGCCACTTGCTCAAGGTTTTGTTTGTGTTTCTCTGAGCCATGGTCAGTCACATTGGTTCAGAAGAAACCTCTTTTAATTATTTTACCCACATCCACAGCATGAATATTATAGGCTTTTGCTCAGGTTCCTACAGGCTGACTTACAGTGTGGCCTTGAATTCACAGAGTAGTCCCCTGACCAGCAGCAGCACCTGGGAGCTTATTAGAAATGTAGTTTTGGGTCCCATCCCAGGCTTGCTAACTTAAGACCCACACTGAACAGGAAGCCCAGGTGATTTGTGTGCATGCAAAGTCTGAGACTATTGAATTTAGGACCCTCTCCCCACCATCACCACCAGGTGGAGCGAAGTGGCAGCCACTTTGGTGAATCAAGGAAGGAGGGGGCATACACAAGAGGGTTGCTACAATGAGTAGAGCGCATTTAAATTCGGGGGCACTGAGATGAAGTCTACGGAGGCATCCCATGAATTCTGAGATCCTGTGGTCTTTGTAATTCATTAACAGGCAGATGCTGACAAGATATAATCATAGCTACCATTTATTGAGCCCTTCCTATGAGTCAGGCACTAGTGTAAATAAAAGTGCTTTTCACGGCTCGGCGCCTATAGCTCAACCGGCTAAGGCGCCAGCCACGTACACCTAAGGTGGCGGGTTCGAATCCCCAGCCTGGACCCGCCAAACAACAATGATGGCTGCAACCAAAAAATAGCCGGGCGTTGTGGCGGGCGCCTGTGGTCCCAGCTACTTGGGAGGCAGAGGCAGGAGACTCGCTTGAGCCCAGGAGTTGGAGGTTGCTGTAAGTTGTAATGCCACGGCACTCTGCCCAGGGGGACAGCTTGAGGCTCTGCCTCAAAAAAAAAAAAAAAGTGCTTTTCACATATGGATTTATCAAATTCACACAAGAACCTCTTCAGATACACGCTGTCAGAATAGATGAGGCAACTGAGGCAGAGTGGTCAAGTGACTTGTCCCAGGTCACATGCATGTGTGCTAGAGTGGGATTTGCACCCTAGCCATGTGCCCAGAGTCCATGATCTTAACTACCAGGAGAGACCACCACCAGAGGGGGCTGGGGAAACACTCTCCCCAAAACAGGATTTTTTTAAAAGCAGTGACCAACCATCTGGTTTGGCAAGACCTGAGGGGACTCCCTGGATGTGAGACTTTCAGTGCTAACACTGGGTGAGTCCTGGAAAAGCTGGTTACCCGACCAATATCTTGCCTCCCATGAAGGGTAACAGACGAGATAAAGAGGGAAAGAAAATTATATTTACCCAGACAATTGAAGCAACACCAAAAATACATTACTGGGACCTGATTAAACTAAAAAGCTTCTGCACAGACAAGAACACAGTAAGTAAAGCAAGCAGACTGCCCTCAGAATGGGAGAAGATATTTGCAGGATGTCTCTGACAAAGGTTTAATAACCAGAATCCACAGAGAACTCAAACATATTAGCAAGAAAAGAACAAGTGATCCCATCTCAGGGTGGGCAAGGGACTTGAAGAGAAACTTCTCTGAAGAAGACAGGCTCATGGCCTACAGACATATGAAAAAATGCTCATCATCCTTAATCATCAGAGAAACGCAAATCAAAACCACTTTGAGATATCATTTAACTCCAGTAAGATTAGCCCACATCACAAAATCCCCCAGAGATACTGGTGTGGATGTGGAGAAAAGGGAACACTTCTGCACTGCTGGTGGGAATGCAAACTAATACGTTCCTTTTGGAAAGCTGTTTGGAGAAGACTTAGGGATCTAAAAATAGACCTGCCATTCAATCCTATAATTCCTCTACTAGAAGACCAAAAATCATATTATAACAAAGATATTTGTATCAGAATGTTTACTGCAGCCCAATTCATAATTGCTAAGTCATGGAAGAAGCCCAAGTGCTCATCGACCCATGAATGGATGAATAAATTGTGGTATATGTACTCCATGGAATATTATGCAGCCTTAAAGAAAGGAGACTTTACCTCCTTCATGTTTATATGGATGGAGCTGGAACATATTCTTTTTAGCAAAGTATCTCAAGAATGGAAGAAAAAGTATCCAATGTACTCAGCCCTACTATGAAACCAATTTATAGCTTTCATATGAAAGCTATAACTCAATTATAGCCCAAGAATATGGGGAAAGGGGAGAGGGAGGGAGGGGAGGGGGGAGGATGGGTGGAGGGAGGGTAATCGGTGGGACACTTTCGGTGCATCTCACAAGGGTACATGTGAAATTTACTAGGTGTAGAATATAAATGTCCTAACACAATAACTAAGAAAATGCCATGAACACTTTGTTAACCAGTTTGATGCAAATATTTCAAATTGTATATAAAACCAGCACATTGTACCCCATGATTGCATTAATGTATGCAGCTATGATTTAATTTAAAAAAAAAAAGAAAATTATATTTAATAGGAAACCCTCGAGATTACAAAATTTGAATTGTTAGAGCACTGAACGGGAGCCCAGGTGGAAAGGGGTGGTCTTGCAAAAATTACAAAAATAATAGAAAGGTACCTAATCCTGCAATTTGCTAGTAACAGTTAAAAATCAATTCTATAAATGCTCTTGCTGGGCACCCTGTGGATTCTGCTTTCACAAACCACAGAGGACCCCAGCAGACCAAAAGGAAACATAAGTTTTTTTTTTTTTTTTACATTCATCAGCTCCTTTGTCCTTTAGAATGTTAAGACTCAAGGTAGTTCCTGAGTGTCCAGGAGGAACAATGGGCTATGTCTTCAACCTGTTTCCACTTGCCTGTCCACAGGACTTTAAACAAGCTTCATTCTCTATTTATGGCTCAGTTTCTCTCTTCCTGATAACGGGTATACTCTCATCTGCCTCACTGCCTTCCCTATCTCTTCTGCCCAGATGCTATGATACTAAACTGGAGCCTGTTGCTGGTGTATGCAACAGCGGCAGTGTCCTGAGAGAAAGAGGGCAGGTAAAAATACTTGGGAGTGTTTCCCTGGTCAAGGTCACCCCGCACCCACATGGGTGTCGCTCTCTGCTCTATTTTCTGCAGTGTTGCCAGCCAGTTCAGTGATTCTTGTTTCTTTTGAACCCTGGAAAGATTATTTGATTGTCTCAGCTTTCTATTTAGCCCGAGGCACTATGATTTTCCAAATACAAAGAGCTCACTCAGTCTGTATGTGTGATCCTTTAGAAATAATTTTTAGAAATAGTTCCCTAATCCGAGTTGGATGGGGCGGACCAGGACGCACCAGGGCAGAAGGCCAATGAGAGAAATTCAGACTTCTCCACATGAGCAGGAGCAGGGACCCTACTTTGGGGCCTGCTGGGCCCTCTGAGTGTGGAAATACAGGAAAATCTTGAGCACCTTCAGGGAAAGTTCCAGGCACCAGGCTAGCCTTGAAAAGTGAATAGGCAGCGTGATGAGGAGGAGGACAGTAACAACAACAGCCTTCCAGGCAAGCCAGAGTCACGGGCTGCTTTGGTTCCCTATGGAAACGGAAAGATGGTATACGTATATTTTTGAGTTTTCAGAAACCCCCATTGTTTGAAAAATGCAAATAAGGGGGAATTGAGGAATTGAATTTTTTGTTCTAAAAATGGCCCCTGAGGGGGAGAGAGTCACACCCATCTTGACAGTCCAGACCACTAATCCAAGAATCTCTGAATCTACCTAGGACCCAGAGGCCCCTGCCTCATGATATCCTGCCTTCTAGGCTAGGCCAATGTACGATGTCTATGTATTGGTTTATGATTTTGCCTGCAACTTCTGCTCTTCTGAAATGTACCCAGGCTTTTAAAAACCCTTGGTGGTAACACATTGGGGACTTACGGTCTTAAGCATTAGCTGCTCATCCTTCTTATAAGGCACCATGCAATACAAAATGTTTCCTTCTGCTACAATCCTCTGCTTCAGTATCTGGCTTTGCTGCACTGGGTGAGCAGACCCCAGTTTGGTTCCGTAACACACATACCCGGCTGAGTCCTCCTGAAATATACCTCTCCTTAGCCAAGGGAAGGCAATTATCTTATAGCCATTGCACAAGTGGAAACATTAGGATTTCTCTGTCTTTCTGGTATTGGGGAAAGCCCTCAGTTTCCACATCTGTAAAGTGGGACTTGCTACAATCTACCCCCAGAAACCATGTGTCTCCTCACACGCTAAGATACAATTCTCCAAAGTGTCCTATGCCCTTTCTCGGAAGTCACCTCCTGCAGGACTTTCCTGATCAACCTTGTTAGACTTGTGATTTAAAAACTTTAAAATCCTAGATGAGAAAGAGAGTAAGAAAAAGTAGAGTCCACTAATTCTCACATAAATTGGATTTAATTTTGACCAAAGTATATTATTAGAACACTAATTTTTAATTCAACTTGTTAATATGTTGTTTAGGATATTGCATCCTCATTTATAAGTGAAATATGTTTGTAATTTCCCTTTATAATAATATAGTTTTCCAATTTTAATATCAGGTATATCCAGATGAAGTAGAATGATTTTGAAGTATTTCTTCTTTTTCTGTTGTCTATAAGATTTGGCATGATCTGTTTTCTTTTAGAGACAGAGTCTCACTTTGTTGCCCTCAGTAGAGTGCTGTGGCATCACAGCTCACAGCAACCTCCAGCTCTTGGGTTTAGGTGAGTCTCTTGCCTCAGCTTCCCAAGTACCTGGGACTACATGATCTGTTTTTTTGTGTGTGTTTTTGTTTTAATTATCTTCGATTTTTGTTTATAAATATTAGTTGTCTATTCTTTAAAACTTTGGGGGGGAAAAAAGAAGTTAATTGATGACTCCATACTGAACCTCAGAGTCAAAGCATTCTATGATAGACATACTTTTACCTGACAATGTGAATGCTACTTTTTTGCATTATTATTACTATTGCTCAATATTTTGTTGCAGCAATCATCTGATTTCTTTTCTAAATGTATTTATCTTTGTTCCTTCTTTATGAGGTTTTTGCTTCTAGTCCTTAAACATTGTTATTGTTATTAAATTTTAAGTCTTTTTAATTTTGTGAAGGCAAAAAGTGGAAACCAAATAAACACATGTATATGTATAGAAAAAAAAAAAATAGAGTCCATCCCAACTGCCTTAGTTTTTCAGGAGCAGAAACTAGCCAGTCCAGTGTTTAACAGCCAGCCTCATTGCTCCCAAGTTTTTCCACAATTATTTCAATGGCATTAGTCTGTAATCGTAAAGTCATTCTATATTAATATTTTCTTCCCCAGGAAGCTGTTGTAGGAGATCAGACTATGCCACCCCAAAATATGACTATAGGAGACCATAATATGCTGTGCCAAAATATGCCTCTTTGGCATAATGATTATTTTGAGCTGACTGTTTTGAGAAATGTGGAATACATGAGAAGCTCTGAAAACAGAGTAGACGTTACCCTTTTGTAAGGGAAATTGACATCCATAAAGGAATCTTCACTTGTCTGGGCATTTCCCTTTTTGTACCAGGAAGAGAAGCAAGACTAACTGACAAAGTCTTATCTATAAATGGAGAAGACTCCGACTTAAAACTGCACAACAAATCTTACCCTTGGACTTTTCCTGGTCACCTCCCCATAACTGGCCTCTCCTACACCGTTCTCTCTTTTGTCTTTAGTTAAAGATGGTGCTTGAACCTCAATTGTAAGCCACTTCTTTGAGATTTATTCATTTTCTCCTAGTTATCTCTCAGGTATAGATAAAGAATATATAGTAAACTTCTGTGTTTTTCTCTTGTTAATCAGACTTTTGTTACCGGAGGTCCCAGCTAAGACAGAAGGAACATTGTTTCCTCTCCTACACTGTGAACTCCTGGAAGGCAAGGACCATCACATGCCTGAAGTTTCTCTACACACAGTGGCCTTCATTCTTGTTGCGGGCTAACTGACGTAGAGCCGGAGAAAGATAACAGGAGCCTTTTCTACATGCAGCGAGGAAGATGACTAGGGAGATAAGAGATTTGAACCAAAGCTTCCATCCCCTTCTACTCACTGACCCAGTAACCAGTCTTGAGCATTCCTAAAGGTGACAGCACACATATGGAGAAAAACAACTCTTCATTTGATATAATCTTGAAAAAAAGAGATGAAGCATTTTTCTCACAAGTGGTTCAAGAAGCTGGGCCATCAGGGCCTCCTTCTCTGTGTCCTTAGACCATAAATGGTGCTAGGACACAGTAGGACATTGGTGACCAATTTGCAAATGAGAACAGCAGACATCTAGCTGTGTGCATAGGAGCACGACCAGGCTAACACCTCTCCTCCAGTGACAGGGCTACTTGACCCACATACGCAGCCTGATCCCAATTCTCTCCAGTCCTAGAAAACAACTCTCCTGATGTTTACTCCCCTTATGGGCATATTCTTGTCAATCTTGAGACCGAAGCAGAAAGAATTACTGATCCTTGCTATGCACTCATCTGTAGCAACTATGAGATAGGTTTCTAATGCGATTATGTCTCTCTGCCTTGATATGATTATAGGACCTTTTAAAATCATTCTTTCCTTTGTTCATTCATTCACCCATCCCTTCAACAAGAGCATGTGGCATCTAACTTCCTGCCCAAATCAATAGGACATTTTCCAAGCTTAAAGTTTGCCTGCCTTGAAGCAGTAGCCATCAAGTAGGGAAGCGGAGAGGGGGGTGGTGTTCAGTGAACAAACAGCTACATTAAAACGCACGCTCTGTCATTCATCAGTTATTTATTCTCCCTGAGTCTCAGTTTTAACAGCTCTAAAATGGGAGTAACGCCTCACAGAACCATTGTGAATGAAAAGGGAGAGGGTCTATGGAACCATACTTGCTGGCACCATAAGGCAGTTAGTAGTTGTTAGCTCAAAGGGAGTGATCCGGTTTGCTCTCCACTTGCTAGTCTCTGAACATCTTACCCACCCCAGCTGAGAGGCTTTTTTGAGTTCATTTTGCCTCTTAGGACAGTGTTCTTGGAGTTTTAAACCTCTAGTGAGCCGTCCCTGTCTTTGTTCTGACGGATGGGCTATGCTATTTTGAGAATGTGATCTGTATCAAAGTCAGCTGTGAAGCTCCTGGACCTTCTGGGAGGATAAATACATAAAGTCCAGTTAATAAATAAACACACAGACATCAAGGCTACCAGCTGTCGTAGTAACAAGACTTTATGCTTTCCTGGCTCCTGTCATCTTCGAGACTGAAAGCACTTAATGAATTAGTCTCGCTTGCAGTCCTCTTGGAGAAAAATACAGCTGTGTCTACATGTGCAGCCACAGTAACCAGCTAGAGGCTGATTGCTCCTGTGAACATTTGCCAGCCAGATCCCTAGAGCAGCTTCGTTTGTTGTTTGCTTATCATAAAAGTAGTGATCGTGTTTTAGAAAATTTTTAAATTGCATACGTCAAAGATAAAATTAAAATTCTCTATAACTCTGTCCACTTGGAGATAAGCCTGGCTAGCAGTTTGTTACACCCTTGTTCATACAACGTACCTGTACACGTACTAGGATCAGACTCTGTTCATGCTGTTTTATAATTAACAATATTCGTGACTATCTTTTCATGTAAAATGTTTCCACATCATTTTAAAGTTTCTGTTGGTTTACTAGAAAAATCCCCTATGTTTAAGTACTGCAGTTGATAATATGTTAATAATAATAAAACAACCTTATGGTTTTTCTTTTGGGACTTAGGGAGCAGCATAAGCACTGTCCTGTGGTGGGGAAGGGAGTGGCGGGTGCACAAAAGCACACATCGCTCGCTCGGCGTGCCAGGAATGGAGTGGGATGAGGGCACTCCGGAGCTAGGTTGTGGGGGGCTTTGTGGGACATACAGAAGAGAGGAACATGGAGAGGTCTTAGCAGTTGTAGACTTCAGAAAGTGCCCCTGGTAGCAAGAGGAGGTGCATCGGAGGAGACCAGAGCACTGGAGGCCGACCCCCCATCTGCTCCTGCTTTCACTACACTGTCAGTTGCTCCTTGAGACCTGAAGGTGGCACTTGCTGTCATGATCTGGCTCTGCCACCTCCTCCAGCCTCCTCTCTCACCTGTGCCTGCCCTGGGCTTTATGCTTCTGCCCTGCCCTGCTGGTGTGTCCCCTGGGTCTTCGCTGGGTTGTGCTAGACCTGAGCTTCCCTTTGTCCCCTCCAGTTTTTCCTTTCTCCCTTCCCCCAGGCTGATTAAACTTCCCTTCCCCAGACTTCAACACCTCTATACTCTGTTAGCATTTTGTGTCTGTCTCACTACTAGATTTTGAGCTGCTTGGGTCAGTGTCTCACTCACTGGGCATACAATGGGTATTCAATAAATGCTACTGAATAAAGTAAGGTGGCCCCCGGACTAGTATTACCAATCCTTGAGTATGTCAGAAATACGTGAGGCAATAGGAACAAGCAAGGTGAATCCCAAATCCGTCCCCATCTGTCCACGGTGACCTCCACGCTCCAGGCTGCCTTCAGTCTCTTGCCTGGACTGCCATCATCATTTCCAAATTCACTGCTGCTCAGCAGATGATTTTATTAAAACTAAATTAATCTGTACCCATCCCTTTCTTACTTAAAACACTGCACACATTTAGATTACTCTTAGAGCGCCATGGTTTATAAATAATTCAGCCCTTGCCTGCCTCCCCACTCTCATCTTGAACCCCTTCCCCCTTTGTCCTTACATCTCAGCCAATGAGCCCTGTTTCTATTCTTCAAACAACTGAAGCTCTTTCTTACCCTGGGGTCTTCTCTTGCCAGGAATGTTCAGTCCTTCATTCTTCATGTGACTGACTCCTTCTGACCCCTTGGTCCCTCCACTTCATCCATGAGGCCTTGCTTCATAATAACCTAAAGTAAGTCTCCTTTCATTCTCTAGCATAGTAACCTGCTTGCTGTCTCCAGAGCATCTTTATACCATGTAACTGTATTTTTATTTTGTGACCATTTGTTTGATAATACTTTCTATCCTCTCAATGCAAGGCGGGGGGAGGGTGTGGAATACACCCAAGGGCAAAATTGGCAACATCTGAACTCATTTTGTGGCTGTCCCAATAGGAGTGTAGTGGTGGCATGTAGGGAAAGAGGGAAGCGATCCTGTTGGAGATCCTACAATGCCCACGACCAAGAGTCATTGATCCAAAATGTCAATAGTGATAAGATTAAGAAACTCTGCTCGGCTTAGCGCCTGTGGCTCAAGGAGCTAAGGTGCCAGCCACATACACCTAAGGTGGCGGGTTCGAATCCCCAGCCCAGGCCCGCCAAACAACAATGATGGCTGCAACCAAAAAATGGCCAGGCGTTGTGGTGGGCACCTGTGGTCCCAGCTACTTGGGAGGCTGAGGCAGGAGACTCGCTTGAGCCCAGGAGTTGGAGGTTGCTTGAGGCTCCATCTCAAAAAAAAAAAAAAAAAAGAAACTCTGCTCTCAGCCAGGCACCATGGCAGGTGCCTGTAGTCTCAACTACTTGGGAGGCTGAGGCAAGAGAATCATCTAAGCCCAAGAGCTGGAGGTTGCTGTGAGCTGCGACACCACAGCATTCTACCAAGGGTGACAAAGTGAGACTCTGTCTCTAAAAAAAAAAAAAAAAAAAAAAAAACTCTGCTCTCAAATGTAAGTCCTACAAAGGCAGGGACTTTGTTGCCTGTCCACCAGTGTCATGTTAGAGGTATATAAGTCCTTGCTATGTCACTGAATGGAAAAGTAGAGAGATGGCTGGCTGCAGTGGTGTTATTAAGACTTTTTAACCACTAGCAGGGCATGTCAAGATCAGTCAGAAAAGCCAGCTGTGGCACTGGTGCTGGGAAAATGGTGTTCTAAGGGAGGGGCTGAAACAGCCCCAGGGAAGGAGGATTCCAAGGACCCCAGGATGTACCCTTCACCATCTGGTAAGCCAGTATGTAAACATTTTGACAGCTGCAGGACCCAACCAGTGCACAGCTGCTAAAAGTCGGTTGCAAGGGCAAATGGAAAAAGAAGGCCGGGAGCACCAGTGAAGGAGCTAGTGAGCTGAAGGAAGGACAGGGACCAGAGGGACCTACTTCTAGTGGATGTGTGGACAGAGAAGCTCTGAGCCCTTCACATCTACTCAAAAAGCTTATCTGCTGAGAGAACGTATGCAGTATACTACAAACATCAGTGGACGTAAACATGAGGCAGACACAAAGCATTATGGGGTTGGTGGAACACTGATTTTCTTCTTTCTGTTGTTTTTCTCCTAAACCAGACGTGGAGAACTTGCAGCCTCAAGGGCACGTGTGACCCTCCAGATCCCCAAGTGCAGCCCTTCAACTGAATCCAAACTTCACAGAACACACACCTTTATTAAAAGGATTTGTTCTATAAAACTCAGATTCAGTCAAAAGGCTGAACTCAAGGATCCAGGAGGTCACACGTGGCACCCAAGTCTGCAGGTTCCTAGAGAAACCCCAGCATTTTCCTAAAATGTTTGTAGTAAAATATCCTAATGAAGTTTCTAAAAGAAATATATATATATAAGAATATAACTTCATTTATATTCTGAAAGATCCGGAATATAGAGTTATCATTTGTCTGACTGTAGGAAAACATCTGGGAAGATGGTCTGGGTTGAGGAAAGCTCTGAAATCCAAATAAGCATTCTCTCCCCAGAGCAAATAGCATGTCCTCAGAGCAAGGCTTTGCTAACAGAGTCAAAAAGGGTAAAAAAAACCCAAAAATCTACAAGAAGAGTTTGTGTCCAGCCTACCTTTTCCTGCATGACCTTTTCAGCTAACAAGGCATCAGGAATCCCATAACACCAACATCTGTAAGCCTATATGACTTTGTGCTTAAAGATTCTCCCATGGCACATTACTGAACATCTGTGTAAGGAGTAACCGGGAGATTCTGCCCGGCCGCAGTGCTGACCAGCTTGGTTAGCAGAGTCTGGGAAAGATGCTGTCTCTTAGCAGCCACATACCCTCAAGATCTTCTCAACACCTTGTTCACATGGATTTCTCTCCATTCCCCTGACCTCAACAGGCTCAAAAACATCCTCACCATGTCCCCCTAAACAACAACTGCCATTTCTGCCAACACTGTCATCACTGTTTAGCAGCCTAGGCTCAAAACTTGAATCCACGATACTTTTGTTCCCCCTAGGGACTGTTTCTTCATGCCCCTGCCTGACCCTATCCTCTTTATTCTTAACAAACAACGATGTCTGATGCCATCAGGGTAAATGACTTTAAAAAAAAAAAACACCAGTCTCACTCTGTCACCCTGAGTAGAATGCTGTGGCGTCATTGCAGCTCACAGCAACCTCAAACTCTGAGGCTCAAGAGATCTTCCTGCCTCCGCTCCTGGAGTAGCTGGGATTACAGACTCCTGCCACAACACCTGGCTAGTTTTTCTATTTTAGTAGAGTTGGGGTCTCGCTCTTACTTAAGCTGGTCTCAAATTCCTGAGGCCAAGCAATCCACCTGCCTTAGTCTCCCAGAGTGCTAGGATTACAGGCGGGAGCCATGGTGCTTGGCCAGGGGTAAACTACTTAAGCTTCCCACCCCTTCCTACCCTAACCTAAAATCTTATCCAGGATGACCTCAACCTTCATTCTCTTCACTCCATGTTGGAAGGCTGATGGATTCCTCCTCCCTTTGGTCCACGCTCCTCTGCATACTTCCCCTTCTTCCCCTCTCCAGGCTCTATCCTCTCAGCCCATGGTCATGGTCACGTTTCTTCCACTCTTAAAAAACAACTCATTGCTTCTCCTCACTCTCCCCCATAGCTACTGGCCCAACTCTTTCCCCTTTTCTACCCAACAAAGCTACTAGGGACAAACACCTAGGAGCTGTCTCCAAACCTTCACAACAATCACCCAGCTGTTGCTGCATTTCCCTGCCCCCCTCACAGCAAAGCTTCCCCAATGTTTGTGTGTATTCCGGCTTTACTTCCTCACAAGGCATTCATTCTAAACTCCTGGAAATCCACCTTCCAGCTCCTGCATACTACTCTGAAACTGCTTCTGACAGAGGCCTTCGCTGATCCCCACACTGTGCCTCCCAAACACTGGGATGCCAATTAGATCCTGTTGGAAACCCGTTGTCTCATAACTTTTCTCCTCTTCAACCTGCACGGTGGCACCTGTCCTGGTTCAATGTCAACCTAGGCCTTACAGCCTGCCCTCTCCCTGACTGCCAACTCCACCATTCCTTTCACAAATATGAGTCTGTCCCAGGTTTCTGCCTTTGCCCTACCACACCTACTTTGGGCACTCACTTGTTTATAGTTGACTCTCAAAGCTAAATCTCTGGGTTGAACCATCCTTGAGTTTTAGACTTATACAGCCAGGGGGCTCCTACACAGTGTCTTCTAGGAATCTCCAATTCAAATGGCCTAAAATAGACTTTATTGTTTTACCTGCTCTTTCCCCCAAGTGCTCTTCCTCCTGTTTAATTACTGGCACAACCATTCACCCAGTCCCCCTGCCCAGCAACTTGTGAGTCATCTTAGCTCCTCCTTGTCTCTCTCCTCACACTGAATCAGTTACCAAGTCCCACCCATATTCTCTTAAGTGTTTCTAGAGTCTGTCCCTTCCCTTCTCTATTCCCTTTTACTATTGTCTTCATTTGGCTCATTAACTCTTGACTAGTTAGTTGCAATATACTTATCTCCTTTCCTGAGCATTTGTACCCAACCGTAACCCTGAATGTCTGTACCCAACTGTAACCCAATGCCAACTATCCAAGGCATCTGCTGCCTCTTACTGTTCCAGATGCACCAGTCTGGCTTTTCTAATGAGACTGTAAGATCTTAGAGCACATGGAGCATGTCTAGTATTTTGCTGAATCCTCCAAGGGGCTCAGCACAGCACTGAGCACAGAGAAAAGAGGCAGCAATGGGACACATCTACTAAGAGAAGGCTGGCATTGAACGATCAGCACCCTGGGAGAAAGGGTGCTCTCATCAACTTCCTGTGCCACAGTGACAGGATAGATTCAGCGTCAGTAAGACCTCAGCAAAGAGGTGAGAAATGGTTCTCTCAAGGGCCAGGGGGACAGACTCCACCAAGGACAT
Source organism: Otolemur garnettii (assembly GCF_000181295.1). Classification (NCBI taxonomy): domain Eukaryota; kingdom Metazoa; phylum Chordata; class Mammalia; order Primates; family Galagidae; genus Otolemur; species Otolemur garnettii. The sequence goes on from NW_003852411.1 coordinate 14,009,270, forward strand.
CATCACGGATTGTGGAGCTACCATAAGGACTCAGCTAAGTTCCGAGATCTTGAATCCATGGACACACATCTGCAAGGTTGTACGTGGTCCTCACCTGACACTCAGTGGCCTGGCGTCTTGGAAACATCCCATACCTGCTTTGTAGTGGTGGTTTCACTTTGGAAATAAGAAGCCACTGTTCGAATCTTTTTTATTTATTTATTTTTATTTTGCAATTTTGGGCTGGGGCTGGGTTTGAACCCTTCACCTCTGGCATATGGGGCCTGCGCCCTACTCCTTTGAGTCACAGGCACCACCCCACTGTTCAAATCTTTCATTAATCTATTCTGTTTCCCTGAATTAGAATCTAGAGTGTTCTAGTTTCATCACCTTCCAAAAATCCCTATTCCTCTGAGTCTATGCTGTTTGATGATTCTTCACTCTGCTCCTCATCCCATCCCTGACTCTTCCTTGCTTACTGAGAACTTGAGCAGTGGTTCCCCATTCTCTAAAATTCTGCCATCATCCTAGAGAGTTCCAACACACAAAGATGACCTCTGTTAACAGTCTAGCTTCAAATTCCCTTGATTTCCTTAATGCCAGTGGGTTTTACTTTCTTTTCACTCATCCTCTACCATCACAATCTTCTGAGCAATCATTCTGCCTCCAATCACAGTGTATCTTAACCCCATCCTCCTCCACTCTTCCACCCAAATTGTTCCTCTAGTGACCACTTTAGTGATCTTGCTAAAGTGTAAATCAGGTGTTATGCCCCTATTCAAAAAATCCACAGTGGCTCCACATCTACAGGGTCAAGTCAAGGTCCTCTGCCCGGCGGGCAGCACTCCAGGCTGGTGTGTGACCTCTCATCCCCGTAACCTGATGTTCAAATTCTGACATTACTGGATTGTATGCAGTTTCTAGTTCCACTTTCCATCTCTTGAACCTCTTGGCCCTCCCTCTGCCTGGAATGACCATTTTCCTCCTTGTCTGAAAAGATGATCATCTCTTGTCCCAGCCCAAACATTACCTCCCCTGGGAAGCCTTCCCTGCCTAGTCTGGGCACAGCCAGAGGCTTTTTCTCACTCTGTGATAGAACCATTACAATATTTATCTTATCAGATTAATATTATGAAGGAAGGAATCATTCTATTCAGCTAAGTGCCTTTCCCAAGTGCAGGCCTGGCTCAAAGTTGGCTTCCACAGACATTATGAAAAGAATGGAGAAATGAGTTCCAACGTCCTCTGCATGTAGGCAAGGTCAGAGCAGGTTGGGCTCTTGAATTAATTGAACCTCTTTTCCCTTCACCCTGGCCCAGTGCCCTGCGACATGATTAAATCTCCTAATAGAATTCGCCCTGGCTAAGCACCACATACAAATCCCTCAGCTCTCAGTAGTGAAAAGGCTTCCAAGTGCTTAGAAAAGAAAGACTTGGTGCTTCCGAGGTGGGAAGTGAGACAGGTGGTAGATGGAGAGATGTCTGTTCACTAATGAGGGACTAGCTACCTGGGAAAACTGATGAATATTTTATATTACAACCAATCACATCTTCAGCACTGTGCTAGCCACTATGGGTGAGAACAAGAGCTAAAATAATAGCATTGGCAATCACATTCTATGTGCAAGCATGGTGTCATTGTTAGTCCTGTATTATAGGTAAGAAAATGGGCTCAACGTCACACAGCTAATAAGTGTTCCCACGTCATTATTTTTCTCTAGTTTCCTCGCTTTCTTTCTTTGCCAAATCCTCCTTTCCCTTAGTCCTCATCACACATTGTAAAATGAGCTTCCTCTATCCTGTCTCCCCTTCTATTCACTTTTCAATTTCCTTCTCTTCACCCCTGCCCTCCCACCACATACAAACCTTTGGATGCCTGCCCCATCCTGTCCTTCTCCAGTTACCCCAGGAGACCGGTTCCTCTCCTGCAGTGTGATGCTGAGAACCCATCTTCCCAGATACAACTTTGTGCAGCAGATCCCTAGAGCTTATTCATCTTAGATAACTCTGCGATTGTTCACCTGATTGCCAGCCCCCTGGCCCCTAGCCCTGAGAAATCACCATTCTACTCTCTGTTTCTATGGATTTCACTATTATATTAAGTAGATACTTCATATAGGTGGAATCATACAGTATTTGTCCTTCTATGACTCACTTATTTTACTTATTGTAATGTCCTCGAGCTTTGACCATTTTGCAAATGGCAGGACCTCGTTTTTAAAGTTGAACGATATTCCATTGTATGCACAGATCACGTTTTTTAATCCATTCATCTGTTCATGTACACTTAGGTTGTTTCCATATCTTGGCTATTGTGGATAATGCGGCAAGGAATACAAGAATGCTAATATCTCTTCGAGATCCTGTCTTCAATTCTCTTGGATAAATATCCAGAAGTGGGAATGCTGGATCCTATGGTAGTTAATTTTTTTGAGACTTGTCTGTGTTGTTTTTCCATTGTGGCTGCACCATCTTTCATTCCCATCTACAGTGTGCAAGGGTTCTAATCTCTCTACATCTTTGCCAACACTTGCCTTTGGTTTTGATAACTCCTACCCTAACAGGATCTTAACAAATGATAATATCTCATTGTGATTTTTTATTTGCCATTTCTCTGATAACTGTGATTTTTGAGCATCTTTTCACGTACTGTTGGCCATTTGTATGTCTTTTTTCCCCCAGAAATGCCCATATTAAAGTCCATAGCCCTTTTTTTTCCTTTTGAGACAGAGTCTTACTATGTTGCCCTCGGTAGAATGCCATGGCGTCATAGCTCACGGCAACCTCAAATTCTTGGGCTTAAGCAATTCTCTTGCCTCAGCCTCCTGAGTATCTGGACTACAGCTGTCAGCCACAACGCCTGGCTATTTTCTTTTTTTTTTTTTTTGGTTGTAGTTGTCATTGTTGTTTGGCAGGCCCGAGCCGGATTCGAACTCTCCAGCTTCAGTGTATGTGGCTGGCGCCCTAGCTGCTGAGCTATAGGCGCTGAGCCCCTTAGCCCATTTTTTAAATGAGTTGGGTTTTTTGCTATTTAGCTGTGAGAGTTCCTTACACATTTTGGAAATTATCCCCTCATCAGATGTATGGTTTGCAAATATTTTCTCTCTTTCTGCAGGTTGCTGTTTCACTCTGTCAATTATTTCCTTGGTTGTGTAAAAACTTTTTATTAGTTCATGTAGTCCAATTTGTCTATTTTTGCTTTAGAAGGCTGTGCTTTTCGAATCCATGAAATCATTACCAAGACTGATATGAAAACTTTCTCCCTGTGTTTTCTTCTCTGAGTTTTATAGTTTCAGGTCTTACTTACTTAAGTCTTTAATCCATTTAAAGTTGATTTTTTGAGTTTGGTATAAGACAGGGTGCAATTTCATTGTTTTAGCACATGGATATCTGGTTTTCCTAACACTATTTGTTGAAAAGACTATTCATTCCTCATTGCGTATTCTTGGCATTCTTGTGGAAGAACAGTTGACTATGTATGTGTGGATTATTTCTGAGCTCTCTATTCTGTTCCATTTTTATATTTCTGTCTTTATGTCTGTATGTATGTATCATACTGGATTATTTGTTTTTAGACAGAGTCTTATTTTATCATCCCCAGTATAGTGCTGTGGCATCATAGCTCACAGCAACCTCAAACTCTTGGACTCAAGCGATTCCCTTGCCTCAGCCTCCCGAGTAGCTGGTACTACAGGCACCTGCCACAATGCCTGGCTATTTTTTTTTTTTTTTTTTTTTGCTGGGGCTGGGTTTGAACTTGCCACCTCCATCCAGCATATGGGGCTGGCACCCTACTCCTTTGAGACACAGGCACCACCCTATTTTTTTTCTTTTAGAGACAGGCTCTTGCTCTTGCTCAAGCTGGTCTTGAACTTAGGAGCTCATCTGCCTCAGCCTCAGGCTCATCTGCCTCAGCCTCCCAGAGTGCTAGGATTACAGGTGTGAGCCACCGTGCCCGGCCAGTATCATACTGCTTTAATTACCATAGCTTCATACTACATTTTGAAATCAAGATGTGTAATGCCTCTACCTTTGTTTGTTCTTCTTTTTCAAGACTTTGATTGTTTAAGGTCTTTTGTGGTTCCATATCAATTTTAGGATTATTTTTTCTATTTCTGTAAATAAAAAAAAACAAAAACCTTTTCTTCTCTCTTTTTTTTTTTTTTGCCCCTGGCATTTTTATAGGGATTTCCCTGAATCTGTAGATTGCTTTGGTCAGTATGAACCTTTTTTTTTTTTTTTTTTTATTTTCTGAGATGGAGTCTCACTATATCCCCCCTTGGTAGAGTGCTGTGGCATCACAGCTCACAGCAACCTCAAACTCCTGGGTTTTTTTTTTTTTTTTTTGCAGTTTTTGCCTGGGGCTGGATTTGAACCCACCACTTCTGGCATATGGGGCCTGGCGCCCTACTCCTCTGAGCCACAGGTGCCACCCCAAACTCCTGGGGTTAAGTGATTCTCTTGCCTCGGCCTCTCAAGTAGCTGGGACTACAGGTGTCTGCCACAAGGCCTGGTTATTGGCAATACAAACCTTTTAACAATATTAAGTCTTCCAATTTATGAATATGGGATGTTTTTCCACTTGTTTATGTCTCCTTTAAATTCTTTCATTAATGTTTTGTAGTTTTTGGTATACAAGTCTTTCACTTCCTAAGTTTGTGTTTTTGGTGCAATTAAACGAATTTTTTTCTAATATCATTTCCAGGTAGTTCATTGTTGATATAAACAATGCAACTGATTTTGCATGTTGATTTTGTATCCTACAACTTCACTGAGTTTATTTTTCAGTTCTAATCATTTTTTGTGGACTCTTTAGGATTTTCTTCATGTCATCTACCAATAGGGACAATTCCTTCCTTTCTGACTTGGGTAACTTTTCTTTTCCTTGCCTAACTGCTGTCTAGAAATTCCAGTTCTATGTTGAATATAACAAGAGTTGGCATCCCTGCCTGCCTTATTCCTGATCTTAAGAGAAAAGTCTTATTCCTGATCGTTGGGTTTGATGCTAGTTGTGGGATTTCCACCAGCTGAATTCTTTCTCATTATTAAAACAGAATGAAACCATGTGATCTCTCTGACTCTTACAGCCAAACCTCCAGAAAGACTGATTATATGTGCAGTCTCCATTTCTCACCTTCCACCTTTTCCTCCACCAACTACTCTGACATTTGCCCTTCACATCAGTGAAGCTCTTGCTTAAACTAAGAGTTTCTTAAAGCCAACGGACGTTGTTTAGATTCTTATTGGAACTGACTTCTCAGTAGCACCTACACTCTCTCCTCTCTTCTTCAGCAAACTCTGCTCTTGGCTTTTATGACGTTTGCACCTCTTGGTTTTTCTCTATCTCTCTGAGTCATCCTTCTCTGTCTCCTTTTCAGGACCATCCTCCTCTACTGGAGGTTTCATTCCAGGCTTTTTCTCTACGTCTAGCTTCTCTCCCTAGGCAGTCTCATCCATGCCCTGGTTTCAATTACCCCTAGATTTAAATGAATCACACAGGCACATCTCCTGCCTAAACTTCTCCAAACTTCTACCTGTTTATCTGCCCTTGTAAGCCATCCATGTAGATTGTTTGACATCTCTGGAAGGGCAACCTGGCTGAGATTCACTCATGATGTTTACCCTGAAGCCCAGTCCTCTGTGGCTGTTTCTTGTCTCCGGGACTGGTACTGCCTGCCATCCAGTGATACAAAGCTGGAAGCCTAGAGCTCACTCTCAACACCTTCCTCTCAACTCTCACCTATGCTACCACTTCCCTCCATTTTACCCTCTACCAATCTATTTCTCTCCATATTCACTACAAATTTCCCAGCATAAACAGCTGTCGACTTTTGCCTGGGCTACTTCAAGAGTCTCCCCAAAGTTTTCCCTGATCTTCTCTTGACCACCTTAAATATCTTCCCTGACTATATAGCCAGCGTGATCCTCTTGAAATACAAAATCTGACAGTGTCACCCTCCTGCTTAAGTACTTCAGTGATTGCCTGTTGCTTTAGAATCAACATCAGAATCCTTGACATGGCTGAGGAGAACTTGCATGTTCTACCTCCCTCCCACCTCTTCTGCTCATCTTGTATGATTCTCCCTCTCATTCTCTGAATCCCAGCTCCACTGGTTTTTAGTACCTCAAAATGTCACATTTTCTCTAGCCCTGGTCTTTCCCCACTCCGGGAATATCTTCTCCCAGCTCTGGAACTCCCCTCATCTCCTTAGTGACTGGCCACTCATGCTTCAGATTTCAGCTCAATCATCACCTCCTCAGGGTGACTTCCCAGCTCCTCCCTGAAGGGTTCCCACTTTCTATCATAATCTCATGTACCTCCACTTTATAGCTTTTGGTACAGTGAGTGTTTCTTTACATTTGTTTGGGGGACAGATTTGTTGTCCCTGAATGTCTTCAATGCATAAGGACTGGGATTTTGACGGTCTTCTCCTCCACCCAATATCGTGTCCATCCCCAGTGACAGTCAATAAATACTTGGTGACATCTCAAAAATATAATCCTCACTTTTCAATTCCCATTCCTATCTAACTTCTGGCCTCATTATTACTCCACTAATTTTGTCCTTGCTAAAGTCAACAACAACTTTCAAATGGCCAAAACTGTGTTTCTGTGGAGCTCTGGCATTCTATCAACTGGACTGAGGGTTTCCTATAATAAAATAGAATCTGGTAGGTCTTTCCCCAATTCACAGAAGAATAAGTAAACTGAAAGGATATTCTCAACTTAAAGCTTTTGTTTCATAAAGTTTTCTTAACAGTTGGCACCTGCTATTCTAGTAGAATCTAGCATAAAATGCTCTCTGATCTTAATAGCTCAAAAGTATACTTTCATTCATTTTAATATATAAAATTCATGGCTCAGCGCCTGTGGCTCAAGTGGCTAAGGCGCCAGCCACATACACCTAAGGTGGCAGGCTTGAATCCAGCCCAGGCCCG